>NW_005054452.1:1621727-1627122 GCF_000277835.1 Geospiza fortis
TATATTATATTATATTATATTACATTACATTACATTACATTACATTATATTATGCTATACTAAAACTTATCTCCCTCCGGCTCCCCATTCCCCACACTTCCCCTACTCCTTGCCCTGGGAATGCCACTTCTCCTCAAGCAGGAATTGTTATCCCAAAGCCCTGAGCCCCTGGGTTCCTGGGTACAGATCCCTCAGCCTGACCTGGAGCTGTGCCCTCCCCACAGGAGAACAAGAGCCGACAGATCCGACAGTTTCACTTCCATGGCTGGCCAGAGGTTGGGATCCCCGGAGATGGGAAGGGGATGATCAACATCATTGCAGCGGTGCAGAAGCAGCAGCAGCAGTCTGGCAACCACCCCATCACTGTGCACTGCAGGTAAAGCCTGGCTGGAGCAGCTGGGCCACCCCTCTGAGGGGATCTGCTCCACCAGGAGCTTGGGAGATGGTCACAATCCCAAATTGTGTCCTGGATAAAGTGGGAGAGGGTGGGGTGTGGTATTTTTGGGGTTGTTGGGAGGAATGATGAATCTCATTCCATGTTCTTAGAAGGTTAATTTATTATTTTATGATCTATATTATATTAAAGAATACTGTACTGTATTAAAGAATACAGAGAGGATACTTAGAGAAGGTTAAAAGATAATAATGAAAACTCATGACTCTCTCCAGAGCCCTGACACAGCTTGATGGTGATTGGTCATTAAATAAAAACAATTGATATGAAACCAATGAAACAACCATCTGTGGGTAAACAATCTCCAAACCACATTCCAAAGCACCAAACACAGGAGAAGCAAATGAGATAAGAATTGTTTTCCTATTTCTCTGAGGCTTCTCAGGGATTTTTCCAGAAAATATGGCAGTGACACTGAGGCAGGGCTGTGGCTCCTCCAGTTCTCCAGAGCTTCCCACGTGGATTGTCCTCTGGGCAAAGGCAGCAGGGGTTTTCCCTCAGCTCCTGGTTTCTCTTTCCCAGTGCTGGAGCAGGAAGAACGGGCACCTTCTGTGCGCTGAGCACTGTCCTGGAGAGGGTGAAGGCAGAGGCCATCCTCGATGTCTTTCAGACAGTCAAGAGTTTAAGACTACAGAGGCCACACATGGTGCAGACACTGGTAGGTGCCTCCTGCCCCACCAGAACCTCAGCAAGGCTGGGCTGGGGGTCTCAGTGTTGAGCAAAAACCTCTTTGGTTCAAGGTTTTTGCTCTCCATGAAAGAGGGAATGAGGGGAGATGTGGGTTCATCATCCCTGGGAGTGCCCAAGGCCAGGTTGGACTTGGCTTGGAGCAACCTGGGACAGTGGAAAGTGTCCCTGACCATGGAAGGGGGTTGGAGCAATCTCAAGGTTCCTTCCAACCCAAACCATTCCAGGATCCATGATTCTGTGAGGGTGGGCCAGGAGCTGCCTCCCCTTCCTCTTGTTAAGGCATCAAATGCCTTTTAAGCACTGAGAGAAGTTGTAGGAACCTCCTTGGGGACATCCTCAGCCACAGTCCATACATTAATGAGCTGAAACTCCTGGAGAAGTGTCCTGGAGTGGCTGTGGAACCCTGCACATTGGTAGAGTTGGGGCTGAGTAGGATCTTGCAAGAGGGATTTGCTCAGGGCTTTAGAAGAAAAATCTTTTGGGATCCAAACAGAACCTCAGAGAGGGAAGGGGAAAACAGAATTCCTTTTGCCATGGGTACCCCAGGAAGGGTTTGGGGGTCACAGGGAGGTGGGACCTGCTCTGGACACCTGCCCAAGCTGTCTCAGGTGTGGATTTTCCTGCTGTGAGCCTGTTCTCTCTGAACTCCCACAGGAACAGTACGAATTCTGCTACAAGGTGGTGCAGGAATACATCGACGCCTTCTCAGACTACGCCAACTTCAAGTGAAGAAAAGCAGGAACAAAAAATCCACACCCACCCTCCCTGAAATGACAGAAGAGTTGCCTTCTTTAATATTTTGTAATATTCTGTTTGTTAATATACCCCCCCAAACAAAACAAAAACAAAACCTATGTGTATATATCTTAACTGTTTTAGAGGTTGGTACCATAAGCTTCATATTAGCTGGAGATTTTATATGTAGCAAAGTGTTAGTGCAGATACTGTTGGCTCCTTTTTTTCCAATGTTTTATTGGGGAATTAAATAGCTTGATGTTTGGATTAATATTGTCATACCATCTCTCTTCTAGAGAGTTGATACAGCCTGTTATTTTGTTTGTAAATCTCTTTTTTCTTTTTTTTTTTTTCTTGAGGGAGTAAAACCTTTTTAAAAAAAAAAAAAAGGAAAGAAAGATATCCTGGATCTCATCTGAAACAAAACCCAAACCCTCTCCACCACCATAACCCTACCAGCACAAGCTTTTCCAAACCTGCAGGGAAATGGTTTCACATTTTTCTGCTGGTCAGCTCTAAAAAAAAAAAAATAAGGAGAAAAAAAAAAGCTCATTCTGTGTGTGTGTTTATATATAAATACCCTCATTTTTGTACCAAAAGCTAAAAACTTTGCTCCCTCAGGGTCAGGCCACCATGTACTGCTGGTTTGGAAACTGTAATTGCCACACAGCAGCACCCAAACGTTGGGATTTCGACCCCAAAAAAGCAAAGCCCAGAAAACCAAAAGGATTTTTGCTCCCTGAAGGAAAGGTCTGTGTGTTTGGAGCTGGATTTTAGAGCAGGGATTGGGGTTGGCCCTGTGGCCCTGAGCTGAGGGTGGTCACTGCCATCCCTGCTGGGGCTCTGTGCACCAGGTGAGCTCCAGCCTCAGCTGCTGGGGGAGATTTCCAGTTATTTTTCCTGGCATCCTAAGAGATCACAGAATGAGGGAATGGTTTGGGGTGGAAGGGATCTCAGAGAATATCCAATCCAATATCCATGACAGGGACACCTTCCACTATCCCAGATCTCTCCAAACCTCATCCAACCTGGCCTTGGGCACTTGCAGGGATCCAGGGGCAGCCACAGCTTCTCTGGGCACCCTGTGCCAGGGCCTGCCCACCCTCCCAGGGCAGGATTTTTCCCAAATCCCCACTCCAGGCCTGCTCTCTTTCAAGAAGAATCCAAAGGCTCAAGAAATATCCTGAAGACCAGGGGTGCAGCACTTGTATCTTAGGAAAAAAACAGGTTAATATTGATAATTTTAATATTTTTCTTATGAAGCAGAGGATGAGGAAACACCTTCCTTGTCCCTCCTGCAGTCAGGGGCACCATGGCCACGTTAATGGGGGAGCTCCATCCCCTCTGCAGGCACTGGGAGAACTGGTTTGGAGCAGAGGCTTCACCCCAAGGATTTCTCTGGACACCCCTAACAGTGCTGGGGAGCACAGGATGGGTGGCAGGGCCCAGGAATATTGACAGGGATGTTCTAGGCTCAGGATATGGGGTTGAAATTTAGGAAATTCTGGGGAAAACCAGCCCAGGAGTCAGAGTATCCAAGTTTTTTTCAGCTTTTTCCATCCAGGCAGGATTCAGTGGAGGCACACAGGCAAGGGGGCACCCTCAGCCACACAAAACACCCCCAAAAGTTGTTTTGCTGCTGCCACCATCCCCACTCCATCACCTGGTACCCCTCATGAGCCCCAACATCACCCCATTGCCAATAAATTCCAACTCCTAAATTCTGGGGGCTTTGGGCCAAGGCTGTCAGACACTCTCAGAAATAAATGTGGTGACCCCAAAGAAATGGGGACCCTCCTTGAACAGGGGGGCTTCATTTGTCCCCACAGATGCTCCACCCAGGAGCATGGACCACCCCAACAAGTCCCTCCATTTCCCCTTTTTTCCTTCATTCCCAGGATCTCAGGGGGTTTGGGGAAATTTTGGGGTGCCAGGAGCTGCCTTGAGCTTTTGCCACAGCATCTGCCCTGGCCCCATCCTGCATCCAACTGCAAATATCAGAGAGATGAGCAGCTGCTGGAGATAATCCAGGGCCAGATCCTGCCTAAATCCCCTTCCCAAACTCTGGCACATCCCCTGAGCTGGGAGCTGTGGGCTCCATGGCCACTGCCAGCCTCCAGCCCCACTTTGAGGGTGACAGATTTGAAATGGGGGCAGAACCAAGGAAACGGGGGCTGGGAAACTGAGGCACGGGGAATTTGCTTTCACCAAGAGCATCCCTGGAGCTGCAGAGGGACAATCTGCATCCATCCCTTTCCCAGCTGCCAGGAAATGGGAAATGAGCTCGTTCTGGGGGGTCCCCAGGGCAGAATCCCCAAAAAGGGGTCTCGGGGTGCTGTTCTGTGGTGCCAGGGGGATTTGGGGACAAAGAGGCACCGGGCACCGGCACGGGGAGGTCAGTGCCATCAGCGAGGTCACTGTCCCCCGGGGGAACGGTGGCCGGGCCGACGTCACTGTCACCGAGCCCTTCAAATAGCGGTGCCTGCCCTGCCGGCCACTGCCACCACTGTCACCACCGCCACTGTCACCGGCACCGCCACCGCTGCCACCTCCGGCCACCACCGGCCCCCGCCCAGGTGAGGCTACCCCGGCCACGGCACGGGCCCCGGGTTGGGGGGTCCTGCTTGCCCCAAATCAGACCCCAAATGGGATCTGGGGGGGTAGGGGGAATGTCCATGCTGGATCCAAACCCCAGCAGCAGCCCGGGGTGCTGAGCCCCTCCGGATTCTCCAGCCCCAAAGGGCACCCAGAGTGCTCATCCCCTCGGGATCTGCATCCCAAACCCACCCAGAGTGCTCATCCCCTCGGGATCTGCATCCCAAACCCACCCAGAGTGCTCATCCCCTCGGGATCTGCATCCCAAACCCACCCAGAGTGCTCATCCCCTCGGGATCTGCATCCCAAACCCACCCAGAGTGCTCATCCCCCTGGATCTGCATCCCAAACCAACCCATGGGTGCTCATCCCCTCTGGATCTGCATCCCAAACCCACCCATAGGTGCTCATTCCCTCTGCATCTCCATCCCAAACCCACCCCAAAGTGATGCTGGGTCATTCCCTCTGGATCTGCATCCCAAACTCATCCCAAACCCACCCACGGGTGCTCATCCCCTCTGGATCTGCATCCCAAACCCACCCCAGCCCACCCGTGGGTGCTCATCCCCTCCATCTCCATCCCAAACCCACCCCAAAATGATGCTGGGTCATTCCCTCTGGATCTGCATCCCAAACTCATCCCAAACCCACCCATGGGTGTTCATCCCCTCTGGATTTGTATGCCAAACCCACCCATGGGTGCTCATCCCCTTGGGATCTCCATCCCAAATCCACCCAGAGTGCTCATCCCCTCTGCATCTGCATCCCAAACCCACCCATAGGTGTTCATCCCCTCTGGATTTGTATCCCAAACCCACCCACGGGTGCTCATCCCCTCAGAATCTCCATCCCAAACCCACCCACGGGTGCTCAGCCCTGCCGCAGCCCCCCGGGGATGTCCCCGGAGCGGATGCCGGGGGG
>NW_005054452.1:1627210-1627879 GCF_000277835.1 Geospiza fortis
CACTGGTCCCACGGATGGTACCCGGGGGGCAAGCGGGACCTGCGCACCCCCAGCGACCTCCAGGTAGGGTGTCCCCCGCGGGTCACCCCCCTCCGGCTCATCCCCGTCCCTGCCGGGGTGATGCCCACCCCGCCTGTGTCCCCCTGCCCAGGGTTTGTGTGTCCCCCGCACCCTGTCCTGGGGTTAAAATCCCTCTGGATTATCCCTGCCCGAGTTACACTGCCCCAGATTATCCTCCCTGGATTGTATCCCCTCGGAATTACATCCCTGTCCCGCGATTATCCCCTCCGCTGGATTCTTGGGTTTATCTCTGCCCCAGGTTAAACCCCACTGCGGGTTTATCACCCCCACGGGTTAAAATCCACCCAAATTTATTCCCCTGCCTGAATTATCCGGGTTTATCACTCTGGGTTATCCCCCTCCCTAAATTATCCGGGTTTATCACTCTGGGTTATCCTCCTCTCTGAATTATCCAGGTTTATCACTCTGGGTTATCCTCCTCTCTGAATTATCCAGGTTTATCACCCCCACGGGCTAAAATCCCCCAGTTTATCCCCCTCCCTGAATTATCCGGGTTTATCACCCCCTCAGTTTATCCCCCTCCCTGAATGATCCCCCCCCTCCCGGTTCACCCCCTTTTCCCGTGTTTATCTTCCCCTCCCATTTCCC
>NW_005054452.1:1628545-1629139 GCF_000277835.1 Geospiza fortis
GTCCGATTTTGGGGTGCCGTGTCCTGTGGGGCTGTCCCTGTCCCGTAGGTGCCCGTGTCCCACGGATGTCCCTGTCCCCTATAGGGTGTCACTGTCCCCGCCGCTGTCCTTGTACCACGGGTCTCCCTGTCCCCGCCGGTGTCCGTGTCCCACAGATTTCCCTGTCCCCTTGTAGGGTGTCCCTGCCCCACGAATGTCCCTGTCCCCTGGCTGTCCCTGTCCCACGGGTGTCCCGAGTAAGATATCCCTGTCCCCACCGGTGTCAGTGTGCCCCACGGGTGTCCATGTCCCCTGTAGGTGTCCCTGCCCCACGGGTGTCCATGTCCCCTGGCTGTCCGTGTCCCCGCTGGCGTCCGTGTGTCCCACAGATCTCCGTGTGTCCCACGGGTGTCCTTGTCCCGTGTAGGATATCCCTATCCCGCCGGTGTCCCTGTCCCCTGGCTGTCCCTGTCCCGTGCAGGGTGTCTCTCCCCCACGCGTGTCCGTGTCCCTCTCCCCTCCCGAACTCCATTTCCCATCATGCCCCGCTCCCCGCCCTCCCCGCCGCGCCGCGCGCCGATGTGACGTCACTGTCCGCGCCGCGGCGTCCCCCCG
>NW_005054452.1:1629573-1630071 GCF_000277835.1 Geospiza fortis
TGTGGGATTTTGGGGGGCTGACTGGATTGGGTACAGGACTGGCTGTGGGGCAGGGGCAGGTGTATGGGGCTGTGAGGCTGCTGTGGGGCAGGGGAAGGTTGGAGGCTGCTCTGGGGATGGAGTTGGAGGATGGATGAAGTGCTGGAGGGCTGATGTGGAACAAGAGAGGGTTGTGGGGCTGGCTGTGGGGTGGGAGGCTGGATATGGGGCTGGGAGGCAGTGGGGTGTGGCCTTGTGGCCATTTGGGGCCGCTGTGAGGGACAGGGCGGCTGTGGGGCAGTGGGTGTGGGGCACTTTGTAACGGGAGCAGGGAGATCTGGGGGGTGGCAAGGGTGATGGGGTTTGGACTGATGAGGGGCAGGGAAGAGTGAGGGTGGCGGCACTGGGAGCTCTGTGGGGCAGGGTGGTGGCACTGGCAGCACTGAGGGGCACTGAGGGTCAGGGTGGTGGCACTGGGAGCACTGAGGGGCAGGGTGGTGGCACTGGGAGCACTGTGGG
>NW_005054452.1:1630392-1638026 GCF_000277835.1 Geospiza fortis
GCAGAAGAAGGGGGAGGAGCGCCTGGTTGCCGGGGGCTCGCCGGAGGAGCTGGAGGAGCACCGGCGGCTGATGGCCTGGAACGAGGAGGAGAACGGGCGGCAGAGGGCCCGCAGGTCAGCACGGCCCCTGCAGGGCACGGGGGGCTCTGCCCTGCCCGCTTGGGCCTCTGCTCAGGCAGAGCTGAGTTAGTCTGGGCTAACATTCCCAGAGAAGGTTGGGCGGGGTCACTCTGGGCTGGGTTAGGAACTGGTTCATGGTTCCCGGTGGGGAATGGTCACACCCAGCCACCAGAGGTGTCCCCAGGGGTCAGGGTGTCCCCAGCCCTGTTTGGTGTCTTTGCTGATGATCTCCATGAGCGGGTTGAGTTCACCACCAGCAGATTTGCAGGTGGCACCGAGCTGGGTGTGAGTGTGGGTGTGCTGCAGGGCAGGAGGGCTCTGAAAGGGACCTGCACAGGCTGCATCCAGGGGCTGAGTCCAAGGAAATGAGGAACAAGATCGAGTGTGGGGTGCTGCACAACAACCCCTGCAGTGCTGCAGGCTGGGGACAGAGGGGCTGGACAGCAGCCAGGCAGGAAGGGACCTGCAGGGACAGATGGACAGCAGGCTGGACATGAGCCAGCAGTGTGCCCAGGTGGCCAAGCAGGCTCCTGGCCTGGATCAGGAATGGTGTGGCCAGCAGGAGCAGGGAAGGGATTCTTCCCCTGTGGCCACACCTGGAGTGCTGTGTCCTGTTCTGGGCCCCCAGTTTAGGAAGGACTTGGAGATGCTGGAGTGTTCCAGGGAAAGGCAGCAAAGCTGGGGAAGGGTCTGGAACTCAGGTCCTGGTGGGAGCAGCTGGGGGGACTCAGCCTGGAAAGAAGGAGGCTCAAGGGAGACCTTGTGGCTGTCCACAACTCCCTGGCAGGAGGGTGCAGCCAGGATGGGTCAGGATCTGCAGCCTGGCAGCAGAGGAGAAGAGGACACAGCCTTTCCCACCCTGACTGATTCTGTGATTCTGGGAAATCCTGACGTGGTTAAATAAATCTGCCTGTGCAGCTCTCATGGTTCCTGTGCCTTTTGCTGCTGAGGGCCAAGTCAAGGTGCTCTGGGTGGATGTGTCACCTCCTCCATCACATTTTCCTTTCTGTCTGGCAGAGAGGAGAGACTCAGGAAAGAAGAGGAGGAGCAGAAGAGGAGGAAATCAGAGATTGCAGAGAAACAGGCCAAGAAAATGGAAGCTTTCCTGGAGGAGAAGGAGAAGGAGGTTCTCCAGCTGCAGGTAAGAGCAGCTGGTGCCTCCTGGGGAGCAGCTTGCCAGAATTCCCTGCCAGGGGGCCATGTGGGAGCCGTGGGCTTGTTTGCCACGGATTTCTCAGCTGGCAGCTGGGAGCACAAGCGTCAGCACCTTCCAGGGGCGTTGACAGCGCGTGGATGGCAGAGAGCTTGAGCCAGAGCTCTGGGAGCAGGCTGGGATAATCCTGAGGGGGACAATCCTTGTCCTTTGCTTCAGGAGGAAGCCAAAAACTTCATCACCCCCGAGAACCTGGAGGCTCGGATCGAGGAGTGCCTGGACAACCCCCGGAATTACAACTTCGCCATCGACAAGGACGGGCGCATCGTCAAGCGCACGGTGCTCTCCTAGCAGCCCTGGCTGAGCCCCTCAGAAAACACACACATCCTTCTTTGGAATGTATAAATTGGCCTCAGAAGTGGTGGAGAAGGGCTCTGGCTGTGCCGCCTCCAAAGGGTTAACGCCTGCAGGAGAGGGGGTGAGGGAAACTTGGAGGCTCCAGCAGCCTGGCTCAGCCCCTGTTGCTGTGCCTGTGATCCCACCTCCCACGTGTTTGGATCCCTGCTGCCTTCACACACAGCATGTGGGGAGGAGCAGGAGCAGTCCCAAGGCAGAGCCTGGCTCAGCTCCTCGCTGTCAGCTCCTCTGGATGCTTCCAAAGGCAAAGGAGGGCTGAATGAATTTGTAGGAAACTCTGACCTTCCCTTTTTTTGTTGTTGGGGGAAGGAATTAATTGTAATCCTGATTTCACTCTTCAAACCCTCTACACATCCCTTGGTGTGGCTGAATAAGAAAATGTGTCTGAATGATCCAGGGTTTCTGGTGTCTCATTATTCCTCCCTTTAGGCTTAATTTATTCATCACCACTGAAGGTGTAGATAAAATTGTAATGACTTTGGGTGTTCTGGGTTGTTGGGGTCTTGCAGGCTGTCAGGTTTGTCCTAAAACTTCTGGTTTTGGGCTGAGCCTGGAGTTTGTTGTGGTTCACCAATGGTCTGCAGGTCCCTCTCCCTCATTCCCTCCCTCCCTCAGTTCATTGACCTGAAACCCTCACTTTTTACCTCCACTTTTCCCTAAAAGTGTCTTCTTCTCCCAAGCCTGCACCTCAACCAGGCGAGCACACAAAACCCACAGGCTTGTGTCTGGACTGTTTTTCTGTCCAAGTTTTATTTCTAATTAATCTCATCACTTCAGTCTGAGTCACAGCCCCAAGGTTGGGCTGGGACAGCGATGGATGCAGGATCCTGCAGGTTCTCTCCTGGGCTGGCTACACAAACAGCAGCTCCTGGTCACAGGATGAGTCAGTGCCACAGCCCTCTGAGGGGAGAGAGGAGAGAGTGTGGTGTGAAACCAGGCAGCAGCACCCACCACACCCCAGGGACCCTCCAAAACGGGCCCCAGAGATCCCTGAAACCGCCCTCTGAACCAGCTCCCAGAGATCCCTGAAACACTCCGCAGAAACCCCTAAAAACAGCCCTCAAGGACCCTCTGAAACAGCTCCTAGAGATCCCTGAACCAGCTCCTAGAGATCCTTGAAACAGCCCCCAGGGACTTGCGAAAGAGCCCCCAGACATCCCTGAAACAGCCCCCAGAAACCCTTTGAACCAACCCCCAGGGACCCTCTGAACCTGCTCTCAGAGATCCCTGAAACAGCTCCCAGAAATCCCCAAAACAACCCCCAGGAACCCCCAAAAACAGCCCCCAGAAATCCCCCGAACATCCAGAGACCTCCTGAAACAGCCCCCAGAGGCCCCCCAGCACTGGGGTTTAATGAGCTCCTGCTCACTCCATTCTCTGAAACTTCCAGGATTTACAGCAGGATCCCTGCCAGTTTCATTTAGGGAGGAGGGCGGGATTTTGAGGAAAACTAATGAGAGGAGGGGATGTGGCTCCTGCACTTGCTCAGCCTTCAAAATTTGTTGTCTGCTTCCCTCCTCTCCAAACCCTCCCGGTCTCATCCCTTCCCTGCGGTCTGGACAGGTCCTGGAGCGTGCTCTGGCGATGGATGGACACACGGATGGGACAAAGACAATCCCTTGAGCATCCTCCCCTCTCCCACTATTCTATAGAACCCTGAATTCCCTCCCGGCTGTGCGAGGGCTCGGGACAGCAATCCCGGGATGCCGTGCCGCCCTCACCGGTGCTGCAGCAGATGCCGGGAGCGGCGCAGCTCCCTCCGGAGCCGCAGGGTTTGCGTCCCGACTCGCAGGGCGTGGGCAGGAAGTTTTCCTCCTGGCAGCGCAGCGCCTCCGAGGTGCCGATGTAGCAGCCCAGCTCCTCCCCGCAGCAGATGTTGGGCCCGAAGCAGTGGCCCTTGTTCCGGGGGCCGCAGGGCAGGCACTGCTCGGGGAACGGGGGGAAGAAGGTTGGGAGAAGGGAAGCATGGGGTTGGGAGTGCTCCAAGCTCCCCAGGACTTACCTTCCTGATGTCCATGTCCAGAACAGCTCGTTTGCCCCCGATGGGGCAGTTCTGGATGTAGCAAGCAGAGGAAATAGTCAGGAGCCCCAGGAGGCAGAGAGCCAGAGCCTTGCAGGACATGGCAGCGGGACAGGGGGGATTTTTGGCTGCTCATCCCAACAGCTGGCCCTGTATTTATAGTCCTGGCTCCTGCTTAGGGATTCTGGCACCAGCGTCACCAGTGTTCCTTAAAAACCACAAGGCATTGCTTCCCACAGCAGAGGGCTCAGCTAATAGCTGGAGGTCGAGGACGTGAGGTCAAGGACAAGGCGCTGGTTTTCTCCTCAGTGATGAGTCTGGCAGGGACGTGTGGAGGTTTGTGGATGGAGCTGGATGGACTGTGGAGGTTGTGGATGGAAATGGGAGGAATGTGTGGAGTTTGTGGATGGAGCTGGAGGAACGCGTGGAGGTTGTGGATGGAGCGATGCGTGGAGGTTGTGGATGGAGCTGGAGGAATGCGTGGAGGTTGTGGATGGACATGTGGAGGTTGTGGATGGAGCTGGATGGATGTGTGGAGGTCGTGGATGGAGTTGGATGGATGTGTGGAGTTTGTGGATGGATCTGGATGGATGTGTGGAGGTTGTGGATGGAGCTGGATGGACTTTTGGAGGTTGTGGATGGAGCTGGATAGATGTGTGGAGTTTGTGGATGGAGCGGGAGGAATGTGAGGAGGTTGTGGATGGATGTGTGGAGTTTGTGGATGGAGCTGGATGGATGTGTGGAGGTCGTGGATGGAGCTGGAGGAACATGTGGATGTTGTGGATGGAGACGATGGATGTGTGGACATTGTGGATGGAACTGGAGGAACATGTGGAAATTGTGGATGGAGTCTGAGGCTTGGGGCCCTTCTCTGGCAGCCCCTTTGGGCTGCTGAGCTGTGCTGTGTCAACCGCTCTGGCATGGAGAGGGTAGGGATGAAGGAAGGCAGCTGGAGGTTGAGTCCACCCAGGAGCGGGGTGAGAAGGGTGTGTGCTTCCCTTGCCTTCAAATCCCTTTGGGTGGGAGGAAGCAGCCCCATATCCTCTGGGATCAGCCATGGGAATGTCCTTGTTGGCCTTGGCCTTTGGGGGATGCTCAGCACTGGGCTCATCCCTCTCTGGGGTGAGAGTGACACCCAGCCCATCCCCACCCACCTTCATCCAACAGCTCCAAAGCCACCTGAGAATGCCAAACCTCCCTGCAAAGGCCTGAAACCCCAAATTTCCCCACTGCCTCTCCTTGGAGCTGCACACAGGGATTCAGGGTGGTGTGCTGAGCCCCATCACCAGCAGACAAAGTCCCCCCTCCTCCTCCCTGAGAAGCAGCGCCGAGGATGAGGCCGAAGGCTGACGCAACCACCCAAGGTCCTGCTCACCCCGGCCCTTGCCTTCCTTATCCCAATTAGGAGCTTCCAGCTTGAATAAATTTCCTTGCTGAGGACAAACCTTGACATCCACTGAGATCATTAGCCTGCACTGCCTTAATTGGGAATTAGGCAGCCCAGAGCTGGACAGCCGTGACCTTTTCCTATCCCTCTGGCTTGCTTCAAAATTCACCACTTAGCGAGGGCAGCCAGGTCCCTGTCACCCAGCCTGGGTCAGTACCAGTCCCTGGGGACAAGGCAGGCACTGGGATCCATGGTCAGGGGTTGGAAATGGGGCTCAGCTGTCCCAGGAGCTCAGCTCCACCTGCAGCACAGGGTGGAGGAAGGGAATTCTCATCCCAGAGCCCCTGTGGCTGCTCCAGGGATGCCCAGACCCTGGCTGGATGTGTCTCAGGTAGAAAAGTGGGGAAAACCTTCAGTTATCAGCCCCTGGTGCTTTTTGGGGGCTCGATTTTTGCCTGATTTTGAGGTGTTCATCAGACAGAGCAATCCCAGCTCAGCCCCACATTCCCAGTGCTGCAGGAATGTTGGGGGTTCACATCCTGGAAAATCCGAGTGCTGGAGCTGGGCTGAAAGCCCAGTTCCCTCATCCCAGCTTGGAGTCCCTCATCCATGCTGGTGTCACCACTTTCCCAATGATTTTGGGGTGATTTGGGATCACCCCCCTTCCGCAGGGCTGGGATCAAATGCTGGCTGTGGGAAGCAGGTCCTGGATCGACCCTGCATGTCCTGGATCGATCCTGCATGTCCTGGATCGATCATGCAGGTCCTGGATTGGTCCTGCATGTCCTGGATCAATCCTGCATGTCCTGGATCAATCCTGCAGGTCCTGGGGCTGCAGGGAGTGTCCCTGATCCCGGTGTCAGGGAGCTCCACCTCCCGGGAGGCACCACCTCCCTCAGGGACGCTATAAAGGACGAGCTGTCCCCTGTGCCCTGGCCAGTGGCAGCCCGGAGAGACCTCGGAGCCAGGACCCCGCAGGGTAAGAGAGCCGGGAGAGGGCTGGGATACCCCAAATCCTGGGGGTGACTGTGGGATAGGGGGGACTGATCCTCCCTGTGGGTGTCCAGAGGGGATGGGGAAAGTTGAGACCAGCCCTGGAGGGGTCTTTGGAGCTGGGAGCCCAAACCTCTCTGCTCTTGAGGGATTTGGGGTGCTTTTTCCTTTTCCTGACTTGTTATCATTTTTAGCAGATGCTGTTCTGATTGCTGAAGGCAGCGAGGCCCCGAATCTGCCCCAAAGAGGGGCTTGGCCACGAGGTAAGGTGCCAGCGGCACATCCCAGCTGTCCCCAGTCCCCTGGGTCTGGGGGTGCTGCTGGGTGGGACCCCATGGCCAGATCCCAAATTCCAGCTCTGCCTGGGAGCTGAAAGGACAGAGCCCAAATCCTGCACCCAGCCCAGCCAAACCACCTGCACTCTGTGGGGATCTGGGGACAAAAGAGCCTCCAACACCCCCATCCTGAGCCCCAGCCAGACCCCCTGAATCTGGGGACAAAAGAGCCTCCAACACCCCCATCCTGAGCCCCAGCCAGATCCCCTGGATCTGGGGACAAAAGACCCTCCAACACCCCCATCCTGAGCCCCGGGCAGATCTCCTGGATTTGGGGACAGAAGATCTTCCACCATCCCCATCCTGAGCCCCAGCGACATCCCCTGGATTTTGGGACAGAAGATCTCCACCATCCCCATCCCGAGCCCCGGGCAGACCCCCTGGAGCCCCCAGGAGCCACCCCCAGTGCCCAGGACGAGGCCACCACAGTGCACGAGGGCTTTTATTGGGTCAGGTATGTACAGAGCCGAGCTGGGGGGGTCTGTCGGGGTAAGGGGGGGCTCCCCACGCCCTGGCTCAGAGCAGGGGGTGCTTGCCCTGCTGCTGCTGCTGCCGGTTTGCCAAGTGCATGAGCTTGAGGAGCAGATCTCCGGCCGAGCCGTCCAGCAGCGTCAGGTTCTTCTCCTCCGCCGCCTCCTGAGCGCCCTCGCCGCCCTCGTCCAGGCAGGCGCTGTCCATGGTGCACGTCTCTGCCGCGCGAAGCAAAAGGTGGAGTGGCACGGGTTATTTGGGATCATCAGGGAGGTGTTTTCGGCTGGGGAGGGGGTTGGTGGCAGCCTGGGGTGCCAGCACAGTTTGTACCCCGAAAATGATGGTTCAACTCCTTCCCCTGCTAAGGAACCCCCAGGCAAACCTGATCTCCATCACTTCATCACTTTAGCTCTCCTGTTAAGCAGGGGGCAGGGATGGGGTTTCTGGCACGTCAGGGAGGCTGTGCTGGCCAGGAAAAGCTCATGGTGGGTCAGGAAGGAGCTGAGAGCCCAATCCTTTAGGATCAGAATGGTTTGGGTGGGAAGGGACCTCTAAGATCATCTTGTGCCACTCCCTGCCAGGGGCAGGGACACCTCCCACTATCCCAGGGTGCTCCAAGCTCTGTCCAACCTGGCCTTGGGCGCTTCCAGGGATCCAGGGGCAGCCACAGCTGCTCTGGGCACCCTGTGCCAGGGCTCAGCACCCTCACAAGGAACAATTCCTAATTCCCAATATCCC
>NW_005054452.1:1638113-1638466 GCF_000277835.1 Geospiza fortis
ACCACTAACACCATCTCGTGCCCCCCCCTGCCAGGGGCAGGGACACCTCCCACTGTCCCAGGGTGCTCCAAGCCCTGTCCAACCTGGCCTTGGGCACTTCCAGGGGCAACCACAGCTTCTCTGGGCACCCCATGCCAGACCTCCCCACCCTCCCAGTGAGCAATTCCTCCCTTACACCCATCCTGAACCCACCCATCCCCACGTTACCTCCCAACACCTCTTCCCCTCCACTTCTCACTTCCCCCTCCCTAAAACCAACCCACCCCACCAGAGAAGCTTCACCTGCTGAGCTCTCCCCCACCCCTCCACCCTCCCTGTGCCCATGCCCGGTTACCGGCGGTGCAGCAGATGCC
>NW_005054452.1:1638524-1638907 GCF_000277835.1 Geospiza fortis
CTGCGCGCAGCGCCGCGTCTCCGCCGTGCCCAGGTAGCAGCCCAGCTCCGTGCCGCAGCAGATGCCGGGCCCGAAGCAGCTCCCTCTGTTGCCAGGACCGCAGGGCAGGCACTGCGGGGAGGAGCTGCCTCAGTGACCCCCAACAAACCCTTCGTGCAGCCCCTGGTGTTAGAAACCCCCACGAGAATGCAGCCCTGTGGATGGAGCTGGAGGAACGTGTGGAGATTGTGGATGGAGCTGGATGGACATGTGGAGGTTGTGGATGGAGCTGGATGGATGTGTGGAGATTGTGGATGGAGATAGATGGATGTGTGGAGTTTGTGGATGGAGCTGGAGGGACGTGTGGAGATTGTGGATGGGGCCGGGTGGGGGTGTGGGGGGTG
>NW_005054452.1:1639240-1640377 GCF_000277835.1 Geospiza fortis
GAGGGAGGTTGTGGATGGATGTGTGGAGATTGTGGATGGAGCTGGAGGACCATGTGGAGGTCGTGGATGGAGCTGGATGGACGTGTGGCGGTTGTGGATGGAACTGGATGGACATGTGGAGGTTGTGGATGGAGCTGGATGGATGTGTGGAGGTTGTGGATGGAGCTGGATGGATGTGTGGAGGTTGTGGATGGAGCTGGATGGACGTGCGGAGGTTGTGGATGGAACTGGAGGAACATGTGGAGGTTGTGGATGGAGTCTGGGGCTTGGGGCCCTTCTCTGGTGGCCCCTTTGGGCTGCTGAGCTGTGCTGTGTCCCGTTGGGAACCCCTCTGGCATGGAGGGGGTAGGGATGAAGGATGGAAAGCAGCTCCCCACCAGCTCCTCTTCCAGCTCCTGGAGGTGCCATGCTGCCACCAGCAATGGTGGCCTGGTGTCCCCACTTTAGGGTGTCCCCATGACCTCCCTGTCCCCTGTCCGTGCTCTGTCCTGTCCTGCTCCCCCCCAGCCCAGCAGGACACTCTGCTGTGGCCAAGCTTGAGCCACAAAAGGACATCAGCCTGCAGGTGCCACTTTGGAGCTGTCACTCCTCTGCCACTGCCCCATCGTGTGTCCCCAGCCACCCCAAAAACCTCTCTGCTTCCTGGAGGGTGGCACAGTGCCACGGTGCCAGTGGTGCCCAGAGGTGACAGGGAGCTTCTGTACCCCCCAGAGCCTCTCTGTCTCTGTGTATGGAAAGCAGCTCCCCACCAGCTCCTCTTCCAGCTCCTGGAGGTGCCACTCTGCCACCAGAGCTGGTCTCTGCCACCAGCAACGGTGACCTCGTGTCCCAGCTTTGGGGTGTCCCCATGACCTCCCTGTCCCCTGTCCCTGCTCTGTCCTGTCCTGTCCCCCCCAGCCCTGCAGGACGCTCTGCTGAGCCTCTTCTCCAGATGCCAACATCACTTTGGAGGGGTCTCTCCTGCCCCACTGTCCCACCCCAAAACCCCGCTGCTCCCGGGAGCGTGGCACACTCAGAGGTGAGGGAGAGCCCCCCCGGAGCCCCCTGTCCCTCCCGGAGCCCCATCCCTGTCCCCAGGTTCCCATCCCGTCCCTGTCTCAGAGCTGTGTCGGCCAGCGCCCGCTTCCCGCCGCGGGG
>NW_005054452.1:1640655-1645797 GCF_000277835.1 Geospiza fortis
GGGGCGACGGGCGGCCCTGGGGTGGGCTTGGGAGGGGCACTGGATGGGCTGGGGGAGGGCTCAGGGTGAGCTGATCCTTCAGAAGGTCTGGTTTGGGGAGGAATGGGGGTTTGGGGACAGATTTCATTCAGGAGATGTGGTTTTGGGAAAGATGCAGAGTTTGGGAAGGTTTTGGTATGGGGGTGATGTTGGTTTGGGATGGACGTGGCTTTTGGGATGCAGTCTGGGGAGGGATGTGAGTTTGGGGATAGATGTTTGTTCAGGAGATGTGGTTTTGGGAACAATGCAGGTTTTGGGATGCAGTCTGGGGAGGGATGTGAGTTTGGGGATAGATGTTTGTTCAGGAGATGTGGTTTTGGGAACAATGCAGGTTTTGGGATGCAGTCTGGGGAGGGATGCAGATTTAGGGACAGATGTTCATTCAGGAAATGTGGTTTTGGGAAAGATGCAGGTTTTGGGAAGGATGATGGTATGGGAGTGATGCTGGTTTGGGATGGATGTGGATTTTGGAATGCAGTCTGGGGAGGGATGGGGGTTTGGGGACAGATGTTCATTCAGGAGATGTGGTTTTGGGAAGGATGCAGAGTTTGTGATGCAGTCTGGGGAGGGATATGGGTTTGGGGACAGATATTTGTTCAGGAAATGTGGTTTTGGGAAGGATGCAGGTTTTGGGAAGGATGATGGTATGGGAGTGATGCTGGTTTGGGATGGATGTGGAATTTGGGATGCAGTCTGGGGAGGGATGGGGGTTTGCAGACAGATGTTCATTCAGGAGATGTGGTTTTGGGAACAATGCAGATTTTGGGAAGGGTGTTGGTTTGGGGGTGATGCTGGTTTGGGATGGATGCAGATTTTGGGAGAGGTGCTGGTTTCAGAGGGATGCTGCTCTGGGAGCAATGCTAATTTGGGGAGGGATAAGGGGTTTGGAAGGTGCTGCTTTAGAGAGGGTTGTTTATCTGGAGGATTCTGATTTGGGATTGATGCTGGCTTGGAAGGATGGAGGTTTTGGGAGAGGTGCTGCTTTGGGAAGGGATGCTGCTCTGAAGGGGTGATGGTTTGGGAAGTGGGGGTGGTTTGGAGCATGCTGGCCCAGGAGGGATGCTGCTTTGTGGGATGCTGATTTAGGGAGGGATGCTGGTTTGTGGGATGCTGATTTAGGGAGGGATGCTAGTTTAGGGAGAAATGCTGATTTTTGGGATGCTGCTTTAGGGGGGGATGCTGCTCTGTGGGATGCTACTTTAGGGGAGGAATGCTGATTTGGGGTGCTGCTTTAGGGAGGGATGCTGGTTTGGGGGATGCTGATTTGACTGATGCTGCTCTGGGAGCCTTTTCCGAGGGCAACCTCAGCAATGTGGAATTAATGTACAGAAAGGAATCTGGTGCCTGTGAGTATCCACCCTCTGCTTCTCCCCCCCAGAAAATGCTGGGGCTGGCTCACAGGGATCAGGAGGGTTTGTCTGGGGAGGGAGCTGGACAATGTGGGGGTGCTGCCAGCTGTGGTCCCACTTTTGGGGTGGTTTTATCCTTATTTTCACATAAGGTGGGGAATTGAAGAAGAGAACCATAAAAATCAGCCTGTTTTCCCCCTGGCCCTCATTACTTTCCCTCATTTTCTCCCCCTCATCAACATCCCTTTTCTGCTGGACAAACACCCCAGCCCCCGTTAGAGGGTGCTACCCTATGTGGGGAAGGGGCTGCTCTGCCTGAGCATCCCAAAGGAAACGTTGATCCCACTGCAATCCTCCCTGGAAAGCCTTGGTGTTTGTTCCAAAATGCTTTGAAAAGCTCCACAGGAAGCAAGAACACCCTAGAGCACCCCCTAAGGGAAACTGAGGCACGCAGGGAAGCGTTTTATGCATCAGTGCTGGGGGTCCCAGCCCACTCCCAGCTCCTGCCCAGTGATTTTGGAGCACAGATCAACCCGGGGGAGACAATCCCGGGCTTTGGGGCTCTGCTGGGTGACACCAGGGCCATTTCATTTTCTCCCCCTCATTAACATCCCTTTTCTGCTGGACAAACACCCCAGCCCCCGTTAGAGGGTGGTACCCTATGTGGGGAAGGGGCTGCTCTGCCTGAGCATCCCAAAGGAAACATTGATCCCACTGCAATCCTCCCTGGAAAGCCTTGGTGTTTGTTCCAAAGTGCTTTGAAAAGCTCCTCAGGAAGCGATGCTGGAGGGGGCTGAACCCCAGAGCATCCTCCAAGGGAAACTGAGGCAGGCAGGGAAGCATTTTATGCATCAGTGCTGGGGCTCCCTGCGATTTTGGAGCACGGATCAGCCCGGGGGGTGACAGTCCTGGGCTTTGGGGCTCTGCTGGGTGACACCAGGGCCATTTCCTCCCCTCGAGGGGGGTGAGGGTGGCCGCAGCCCCTGACTCAGCCCTCGCTGGGACCGAGGGAGCGGCAGAGTTCCCAGATTTGCCCCGTGATGCTGAATCACCCACGTGGGGGATTTAACACCGACATCATCAACACCATCCTCATTTCCCCATCCAAACCCATCCCTTCACAGCGGGAGCCCAAACCCTCTTACGTTGCAGGGCCGAGGAGGACGCAAAAAGCCCTCGGCTGGGAAAACTTTTCTTTAAAAGAGCCCCAAATGTCAGCTCTAAATTGGGTGTTAGGGGCTCGTGCTCCGTCTCTTCATTACTGTATCGTAAAATTACATTAGCCGGGAACGATCTGCATTCAAATGACTCTGTGTCTGGAATGATAACGCAGGAATATGAGATTAAAATGTAATTATGCTCTTTAAAGTCAAGGAAGGTTAATAAAATGTTTTTTCCGAGTTGCAGAGGCTCCGCAGCGGCGGAATCACTTACGGGAATCAAGGGCGGGATGAGGTGGGAATGGGGAGGGGGAAAGGGGTGGGAAACACAAAAAAAGGGGGTTTGGGAGGAAAATATTGGGGTCACCTGGGGTGAGTGATGGGACAAGGGATCCCAGTGGTGGGCAGAGCCAGCCCTGCTGGGCTGTGATGCTGCCAGGTACCCGGGGTGCTGCTGGGCCCCCATCCCACATCCCCCAAATGAGACCTTGGAGCTGCTCAGAGTCCGACCCCAAATCCTCCAACCGCAGCCCCAGGGTCCCTTCTCTGTGTCCCCAGCGTGGATTGGCTGTGCCACGTCCCTGCTCTTCCCCAGAGGATGCTCGCGCTCCCCTGACAGCCCCCAGAGGCTGTGGCTGGTGCCAGGGCACTGAGCAGGGTGTCAGCGCTGCCATCCCCATCCCAGCTCCCCCTGGGAATGGGAAAATCCCAAAGGGATTGGGAATGGGGCAGCAGCCTCCAATCTGCCCCCTTGCTCAGCCAAAATACAGCCCCAGCTCTTGTCCACAGCAGCAAAGGGGTTGGGGCTGCCAGAGGGGCTCAGCCATGGAAATCATGGAATCTTTGAGGCTGGAAAAGCTCTCCAAGATCATCAAATCCAACCATTCCCCCAGCACTGCCAAGGCCACCAGCATGTCCCCAAGTGCCACATCCACATGGCTTTTAAACCCCTCCAGGGATGGGGACTCCAAACTGCCCTGGGCAGCTGTGCCAGGGCTGGAAAACTCTTTCCATGAAGAAATCTTCCCAAATATCCAACCTGAGCATCCCCCTTCCTTCATTAACAGCAGGAGCTTCCCAGAGGGGTTTTGTCTCCCTTTTGGAGGCAGGAGAAGGGATGGAGGTGATGGAGCTTGGCTGCAGCACCCAGAGCTCCCAGGGCCAAAGATTCACCAGGATAAATGAGAGTGACAACATCCAACCAGGATAAACCTGGAATGCTGGAAAATGGGGATGAGTTTCACTGATTTTAGTGACAAACATTCCATCAGGATAAACCAGAGGGATGCTGGAAAATGGGGTGAATGTCACTGATTTTAGTGACAAACATTCCATCAGGATAAAAAAGAGGAATGTTGGAAAAATGGGATGAATTTCACTGATTTTAGTGACAAACCTTCCATCAGGATAAACCAGAGGGATGCTGGAAAAGGGGGTGAATGTCACTGATTTTAGTGACAAACATTCCATCAGGATAAAAAAGAGGAATGTTGGAAAATGGGGTGAATGTCACTGATTTAAATGACAAACATTCCATCAGGACAAAAAAGAGGAATGTTGGAAAATGGGATGAATTCCACTGATTTTTGCATTTCCTGCCTCTCTGTGGCTGGAGGGGGATGCAGCAGGGAAGGAGAAGCTTCTTGAAGGCGTCACATGGAGAGGGTCAGGCTGGCAAGGGAGAGCTCCCTGCCCCTGCCTGGGGCTCTAATGCTCCTCAAATGGATCTGTCACTGCCTCCCTGGCCCCGTGGCTGATGGAGGGGAGGGGGATCCTGCCCCTCCTCCCCTCACAGCACAGCTCAAGATGCTCCTCTGCCTCCCTGACAGCTGGAAAACAGCTTTGATGCCTCTTTAAAGGCAGCACAGGCAACGTCAAGATTGGCTGGGGCACTGCTTTGATCATTTCCAGGGCCAAATCCATCCTGCTGGGCTGTGGATGTCACACAGGGAGGTCACTGACCAACAAGGGATGGATTTGTCAAAAAAAAAAAAAAAATCTTGAAGGGACATCATGAGAGGAAATGGCTCAGGCTGCAATCAATTCCATTCCCCAGCTCCCAGGGAGAGCACAGGCCTGGGGCTGGAAATAAAGCTGCTGGTGGCATCCATGTGGGAGATTGGGGAGGGATGCTAATTTTGGGGGGTGCTGATTTGGGCAGGGATGCTGGTTTGGGGGGTGCTGATTTGGGGGGTGCTGGTTTGTGGGGTGCTGATTTGGGGGGTGCTGGTTTAGGGAGGGATGCTGGTTTGTAGGATGCTGGTTTGGGGGGTGCTGGTTTGTGGGATGCTGGTTTAGGGAGGGATGCTGGTTTATGGGGTGCTGGTTTAGGAAGGGGTGCTGATTTTGGGGATGCTGATTTGGGGGGTGCTGATTTAGGGAGGGATGCTGGTTTTGGGAGGGATGCTGATTTTTGGGATGCTGCTTTAGGGAGAGATGCTGATTTGAGGGATGCTGCTTTGTGGGATGCTGCTTTAGGGAGGGATGCTGGTTTGGGGGATGCTGCTTTAGGGAGGGATGCTGGTTTGGGGTGCTGGTTTAGGGAGGGATGCTGCTTTAGGGGAGGGATGCTGATTTGGGGTGCTGGTTTAGGG
>NW_005054453.1:0-167 GCF_000277835.1 Geospiza fortis
TTCGTTCTTCGCCTTTGGGAAGATTTCACTTTCTCCGGCTACCGGAGGCAAAGGTGCGGCTTCTTCGCTTAAAGAGCATTGCGCCGCTCGCCGTGCGCTCCGGAGCGCGGCTTCTGCCGAAAGGCGCCCGGGACCGGCGCTTAGCTTCGGGGAGCTCCGTATCTTCG
>NW_005054453.1:799-17975 GCF_000277835.1 Geospiza fortis
CACTATGTCTCGCAAGGAGAAACTGTGCCAGGACAGAAAACATCTCCTATCGTGTTCTAGAGGTTGCACAAAGGTTTGCAGAGTGTTTTGCACCAAGGAAAACAAAGTCGTCCAAAACTCCTTCTATTGCAATATTCATGTGAATGCAAAAGGCAGGAGAGTGGTAAGGTACCGTTTTCTATCAGTTTGCAAACTGCACCCACAATGCCAGTGTTGTGCTGCTTCGTTCTTCGCCTTTAGCGTCTCTTGTCACCTACACCTTAGGAAAAAGCTTTCCCACTATGTCTCGCAAGGAGAAACTGTGCCAGGACAGAAAACATCTCCTATCGTGTTTTAGAGGTTGCACAACGGTTTGCAGAGTGTTTTGCACCAAGAAAAAGAAAGTCGTCCAAAACTCCTTCTGCTATCATGTAGACATAGATACAGAAATAAGAAATTAAGACATTCAAACTATTAAACTTTCCAAAAAACAAAATAAAAATTACTTAAGGAAAGAAGGTACTCAAAAATCAGCTGTTAACTTATACCTAGGGTATATGTACCATAATACCCTGTCCTTCCCTAGTCTGCCACTCTGGGATTCATTACTGATTAATTAAGATGTTTCTGTAAGGTGCTCACCCATGGCACCTCCAAAAGGTCTTAAAGCTTTTTTCATAGCTTCTGCTGTTTTTAGACAGCAGGGACCATGTCAGGGCAGCAGACAACTCAGATTTCCATTCACATTGCAACATTTTAGTCACTAGTTCAGCCCAGAATTTGTGACTGAATGTGCTGGTGAATTAAGGGGATTTCTGCTTTATGTATACACACCTCTCTGAAAACTCAGCCCTCGCAAAGAGTTCTGCAGTAGCAGCTGGTTTTGAACACATTTTCTTCATGTGAACACTCACACCCCAATGTGACAGTTGGTCTTGTACCTGCTGCTCACCTGCCCCGTGGCACTGACCACAGCTTCAGCAGCCTCCTGGTAAAACCCCACCCACCACTTTCCCAGGCCAAAGGTTGCTGCTACTAGAACACATCGTAAACAAATTTCCCAGAGAAAAAGCCACCTGCGGAGTTTTTCCACTCAGCTTGCCTGACTTGAAGCTGAGACTTGCTATTTCAGTTTTTCCTTCAAGGCTCACTGTATTTTGATAAAGGACACCAGGGGCTGCAAATCCTTTCATCAAATAGGCATTGACTATTTAATTTTACAGTTGTGCCTTATTTCCACAAGGAATACACAGAATTCATTAGCAATCACACACCAGAGAGTGCATCTGCCTGCTCTCCTTTGGCAATTGTATAATTCCACAATCATTTCTTATCAAAGCAACTTTTCCCTTTAACTCCCACACAATAATTGCCCATGACTTTCTGCCATTTTTCTCACATGAAGAGAGGGAAACACTAAAAACAGTTATGTGGAGGGTTGCTCTGGTTTCCTTTAAAGAGCAAGACACAGGATATGTGCAGAGAGAAATGTAATTGTAGTCCTGAAAACATGGAAAATAAAATTTCAGGAAAAAGTATTCCAGTTGGCAAATGACAACCACACATTACAGGAGGGAGAAGTTGGACATCCCAGGTGACACTGCTCTCTCTCTCTCTCTCTCTCTATATATATATATATCAATCACTCCTTCTCTCACTTTTTAAATTCCTGTTTGCCATTTTGTTATTAGTCCGCACCCAGTAAACAACATGCTGCAAATTCTGGCAAACTGAACTCCTGAAAGGTTTATTCAACCCTCTGTGAGATTGCTCTGTGCAAGGAGAGCTACATGTTCTGCATTCTGTGACTAAGATACAGTCCCATGTGTTTTCCCTGTTCAATCAAGTGTGCAAAGAACTGTCACAATAGTTCTTGGTGCCAAGGAAACAAAATTTAGGGTAGAATGGAAAAACCTGAGTTGTATTTTAATGGCATTGTGCTTGCACCTGGGTTTTTTCTACTCTTAGTATCTTATTCTTTTTTTAATCTTTATTGAGAGTTCATGAAAACCTCATCTTCCCTCTCAGCAGAAAAAGAAAAGTGAGTTGTTATTGTTACTGTTTAGATAATTGTTACTGAATTGTCAAACTTAGAAGTGGCTATATATCTTTTGTGTCTGACCAGTGGGATTGATACAAAAAGATTTCCAGGCTTCTGCAGGGTTTGGTGACTTGGATTTTTTCCCTCACATTTAGAAGAAGATAGAAAAAGAACAAATAAGTCAAAATGATAAATTATGACAGGAAAAAAAATCAACATTTGAATTGCTTGTCGCAAGAAAAACCATGGGGCTTGAGGAAAGATTATAGCAGCATCAAGCAAGCACAGAACCGAAAGTTATTTAAAAGTGATAGAAACCCTCGAGGATCTGCAACCCCTTCCATTGTTTCTGTTTGGAAAATCAGTTATCAGAAGCTCCAATTAGCCTTAATTGAATTCTGCCTTAGCAATACCTAGAACTTTAATTGACTGGGAAGATGATCATAAATCTCTGTTCAAAATACAGCTGGGCCATGAACAATCCCCAGAAGAGCCCAACAAAGCACCACAGAGAAGGACCTGCTTATTCTGCAGGCAAGGCTGCCTCTGGACCATAAAACAAACATTCAGAAGGGGAAATCCCAGTAGAAAATCCAGTCCTGCAGACAGTCATATCCTCCAGTGCAGATATCTGTGAATGACCATGGAGCCCTACCACAAACATATTCATGTACATACTGCCAACAACATCCTTAAAGGCTGGTTGCTCCATCTCTCGCTTGTCTTCCTCTGCTCTTGCACTTGGCTTTATTGCTGGGTGTTTAGCTTCTGCTCTAAACACACTGACATCCTTGCTGCTCCCATGCTGGCCCCTGTTATGCACATGCTTGTCTTTCTCTCTGCTCGTTCCCTCTTAGGTCAGGTTACCTTCAATCTGATATTCAGCTGTTCTGGAGGCATGGGCGCTGCAAATAAAACTCTGCAAGGTCACTGCACTCGTGGTATTGAACTGCAACTGTTTTCACATCCTTAATTCCTTGTCAAAACCTGCGCAGGCTCAGATTTAGACAGGAATAACCAGGTAAAAGTTGTGAATTGGGATGAATTTGCTGGCTCTGTGAAATTGCTAGTAAAGGAAGCAGGGCAGCTGAGTGACAGAGCTGGAAAACATATTACAGGGAAATAAAGCTGGCAAGCAGCTGTACCAATCAAACAGAGAATAGAATAGAATAGAATAGAATAGAATAGAATAGAATAGAATAGAATCAAGATTGGGATAAAAATAATTGACTGAGAAAGGAAAGGAAAATCAAGCACACAAAGGAAAATCAAGCATCAGACCTAAATCCTTTTTCAGGATCGAAAGGGTCCAAAGAGGGGACAGAAGGAACCTAGCTCCAGTTATCTCATCTGGAGATAGAGAGAAGATGTTCCATCACACAGCTAGGACTCAGGGCTCAGAGAGAGATAGAAGCAAAATGCCAGCAGCGGGCAGATAGTTTCCAGACCAAAAAACAAGGGCATTGCAAGGATGAGCCCAAGGCTGAGCTCATTCATGGTGTATATGTGGTACAGAAGTATCAAGACTCACTAAAGCAAAGTTCACCTTGGAAAAAGCAGCACTGCTACAGTGAGCAAGAGACAGGAATAATTTTCAAGTCCTGCATGTTATCTCTTGACAACAGAGGGTGTTCCCTTAAAGAACTGGGACTTTGTAAACTCCTGGCAATGATGTCTCCACAAGCCTCACAAATGATGGCCCTGTCACGGTATGAGTCAATGGAGGCAACATTTATTTATAATTTATTTTATTTTATTATGTATTTATTTATTATTTATTAAATAAATAGGAGAATTGAGACAAGGAGTGATTTGTCCTGTGCCCCCTTCCAGGTAAGTCACCAAGCTGAAATCGGACCCAAGAGATGTCTGACAGCAGTGTCAGCCAGGATCCACACAACTTCCCAGACACCAAGGAGATGCTCTGCAGTAGATAATGAACCTCAAAAAACCCACACCAAACCTCAATTTTCCCTTTCCAAAAAGAGCAAGGAAGACTCAAAATAGCCATACAGGTGAAAGCTCCCTCTCTTCAAAAGATCAAATTTTAGAGGGAAGAATTTGGCCATAAGAAGATATTTAGGTCAAGGCTGCACGTAAAAGAGCCAGGTACACTGGTTTTGGGAGCAAATTAATAACCTTTCTCCGAGGTGACACTATAAAACAGGGCATTACAGTGAAAGCTCTGGAAATGATCAAAGGAGTTACAGACAACAGCTAGAGGATCTCCAGAGTGAGAGTTTGGAAAGTGACTGTCAGTAGAAGTTGAAAGTGATGCTCAGGGCAGATTGTTTGATGTTAACTCAAGCTCTTGGACCCTGAGCATCAGCAGCTTCCCTATATAATGATTTCACATAGTTTTCCCACTGTTTTCCCCTCAGGAATCATCAATAGTAGAAGAAAAATGTTCCCTTGTCAGGAATGGGAGGCTGCCAGTTGAGTCAGCCCCAGGCTGAGAAGACAGGCACGCAGCAGGCTGAGCATGTCACTGCAACATGCCTAAGAAAGGGGCAAGCCCTTAAGTCCCCACCAAGCTCTGTGCCACCACACCTGCATTGCCTGAGGCTGCAAAGCCTCCTCCCAGTCTGAAGTCATGGGCATCTCGAAGGAATAAACTGAGGATTGGGAGGATGTCTGCAGCACACTCTGTCCTGCACACCTCAGATACACAGCAGCCTGTGTTTCATCCCAAACCCAGGCAAGGAGGAGCTCAAGTCGCACTGGGATCTCCCAGTTCAGAAGAATAGCAGATTTTGAGGCCTTTTCTCACGTCAGCTCAGCAGCAGTTTCCACAGCCAAAGAAGGGACAATGGGAAAAGCCTGACCACCTCCACTGGTACAGGGGTGCAACCACAATGGGCTGGAGCATCCACAGAGGAGTCCAGGCATCACACAAGTGGTGGCAGGAGGGAGAGCAGCAGTACAACAGTGCAGCCTGTGAGAGTTAAGTACTTTTTCTGGCTCTACTGGTCTGCAAATGGAGTCTAGGAAGAAAAAGCAATTTTCCAGTTGTTTTTCTTTGTGCTGCATAGAAGGGTGCCAAGGATGTCCTTGAGCCTCTTTGAAACCTGCCAACTTCTTCCCAGCTTTTCAATGTGTTCTTACATAACTTGTTTATCTTAGAAGATGTCTTAGGTTGCAATGCAAGATATAACCAGAAGTATGTATTCTATTACCATTTGTTAAAACCAGGTGGGGCAGTTTGCTTTATCTCTTCCACAACCCATCCTCCCTCCAAGGAGACATCTTCTGTTATGGGCCATTGAGTGTCACTGCACAGCTGATAAAATTCCATCATCCCTTTGGGAGATGCCCTGCCCAGGGGGAGGAGCCAAGCATTCCTACCTGGGTATAATCTGAGATTTGGAACACCACAGGCAGCCTTTTCCCACTGGATTCCCAGAGGAGCAGCTTTATTTTCCACTGGATTCCCAGAGGAAGCCCAGGCCCATCTACACCACCACTGGACCTTCCTAGGAAAACTCCTCCCTTGTACAGGATCCCTGCTCCAACAGAACCACACCTGTCACTGCAGGAGGGCTGCAGCCACCATTGAGTGGGACTGCTGCCAACACCCTGACCCACAGGGTGCCAGGTTGTACTCTGAATCTGTCCGTGGGTTGGTATTAGTGCATTTTACTTTAATTTTCCTATCAAATTGTAGCTCTCACCTGGGATCCCCCACTGGATTGCTTTCAAACCAGCACAGAAGGCTTTATGGAAAAGTGGTGGAGGGGAATGATCTGTGCTGCTCCTACTGAAAATCGAGTGGCTGTTACTAAGACCATGAAGCACATTTTGGGTGTTTTGTGTGGTTTTTTCACCCCTTCCGTAAATCCCAAAGACAAGGACAAGAGCTGTCTCTGCACACCTTGGTTGCTTCTTTGAGAAATGAAACATTTCTCTTGCCTCAAGGGAAATACAGCAAATAGCAGCCTTCATAACCGTGGTGCTTCTGATTTTACAAAGACAGAAGGCCATTTGCAAGCTTTTCTCAGGTATCACAAGAGATACATGGAAGATGGGCCTTTTTTCTCCTTCTCTTAAGTGTCTCTCAGCCCTCAAACCTATTTATGTGCAGGACAAGCCAAGGCACACACAAACAGGTCTAACCCACCACACGCTGAAGGACGTCACAGAGGCACAGGGCCATTGGATGAGTGATCTGGGCAAAATCCCTGACAAGATCCAGGGGGTGTCCCAGGCTTTGGACAAGCATGGGAGGGAAGGGCACAGGGACAAAAGCACCTGCCAGCTCCACTTTCTCTCCCCATCCCATTCAGAGCCCTCCTTCTCTGGGCAGCATCGCATTGTAAAATATCCAGATCCAAGCCCAGACAGCCTTTAAATATTACTATATGTCTCCATTTTATACGGTATCTTCCATAAAGGAAGTTATTGCTTTTCTGGTGATTCACTCATGAGCAATGGGCAGATTTTCCCATTTGATGGTGACAGCCATAAATTGACAACATAGACATATCAATTGCATCTCCACAGCGCCCAGATACAGCCCTCTAGAGGTTTTGTTGTTGTTTTCCTCAGCATACCAAGGATGTTTCTTTTAAAATATATCTAGCTTGTTTGATGTCATGGATTGTCTATTTCTCCAGCAGCAAAATATCTACTCTGTCATCAGATTCTGAGTTGAAATCAATCCAGAAATACAACGTTAGTGCAATAATGACACACTTTAGAGGAGTAAATCATTGCTTACCTCACCATAAGAGTGGCTGGTGCTGCAGCCTATTTGGAGTCACCTGTTTGGAACACATCTCCCTATAATCAGCAGCCATGGGACCATGCATGGTCCCTGTGTACACTCCCCTTTAAGCACCCATGGATATCCATGGATATTTGATGCTCACCTACTAGGGTCACATAATGGAGGCAATACATCTTCAGCAAAGAAAAATGAAAGTCTGAATAAGAAGACTAAACCAAATCATCACTTAAAAAAAGCAAAGCAAAGCAAAGCAGAGCAAAGCAAAGTGTTACTTTGCTGCAACCAGAGCACTGCGCCAGGATTGATTACAAACAATATGACACCTCCATATGGGCTGTCTGCTCTGTTATTAGAAATAAATACCCATTCATTTTGGAGCCTGTATCACTGCAGAGAATAGATCATATCTCAGCTACACAGTAAATATCCCATTGAGTACAGTGTCTCTTCACAACCAGCCAATGAGTTTTGCCTCACATAACACGGTTTTGTAAACAAGATAAGGAAACAGACAAACACCAAGAGATGGGGAGATCTGCAAAAAGTTCATGAAGGACATGCTAAAAATTCAGTGAGTTGATGTTAGAGGGCGGTCAAGGCAGGGGAGGCAGTTACAAAATGCTTGTCCTTGCTTCTGGAAGAGAGAAAGTTCTAAAAGGTTTTCCGAGTCCTCCAGATGCCAAAGACCAAAGCAAACCTTTCTGGTTTCAAAAATTTAGTGGTTCATGATGACCAGTTCTACCTGGCATGCTGCAGCATTCAGAATCAAACCACAGCAGTTTAAAAGGCTGCAGATTGCAAAGTGAACATACTGGGAGAAATTTGGCTTGTCTATCTCCTTCCCACTCTCTGCTTGTTGATTAGCCATCTCCAGGTAATACCCAGCACAGCCCAGGAATCCCCTGCTCCCCTCAACAACCTCAGCTCCTGAAAGTTCAGTGACAAAGGAAAAAGATAAGAACATATTTAATCAGTTTTCCATACACGAAGGAAGGGGTGACACCCATGCTGGGCCATCTTTACTCACAGCTATAGGCTGGGGGAAAATGTCACTTCCATGATTTACAGAGGATCAGCACTATTGGAAGTGTTGCATAAAATTATGGTGCTTGCATGTCCTCACCTTCCAGGCAATCTGCTGCCAGGGAGTTTGGTGCCCAAGGGGCATGCTCCTCTGAAAATGTATACTTCAACACTAATCCTGTCTTGGAGGCACGGGGAAGCTCAACATTTCCTCACATTTTGGCTGCATGAGTCCAAATGAGTCTGTGGCTGTGCAATAAATAAAATATATTTGCCACAAATAGTCAAGATGTGGGGTTGGGGTTTTCCCTCCTTTTTCTTTTCATTCTCTGGATTGCCATACCTATGGAAGAAGCATAAAGAAGAGGCAGCTGGGAGCCAGCTCAGAAAAGATCCTCACCCAGATCCAACATTTTGCATGCCCTTGATGCCCACACCTTACATCCTTCATTCTCCAAAATGAACAAGTAAAAACCTTTGAGATAGGTTTTTTTGGGATATGTCAAAAAGAGAACCACCCCTCAACCTTTGTACACCCTCTACGAAACAAATGAGGATCATTCCATTTCATGGATAAGAGGGCTGAAAAAGCAAACCTGTTTTTTCAGGGCTCTTTCAGATTGGAGCCAGATAGAACTGAAGAATTGTGGAAAATTGAGGAAGTCATCCAGATTTGCAGCTGCTGGAGCCTCTGCCTTGTCTCCTTCCCCAGGGAGGCCTCACATATGTGAAAAAACAGCCCTAGAAAGCATCAGTATTGTTTGCTAATGTTGGTAGCAGAATATCAAGTGGAAACAAAAGCACCATTTTTCTTTCTCTCTCCTTTTTTTACATTTTCCTTCACTTCACCAGCAGGGGAAAAGACTTCCCTATGCAAGCACACAAAAAGTGAAGATAATCAAGCAATTTTCCATCTTCAACCAAAATGATCACCTCTCCTTTGATTATAAATTCCAAATAAAATCACTATTGTTCCATTTCCTTTGAATGCATTACAAAAAAGCAATTGCTGTTTTTTGGTACAGTCTGCAACCACTGATGCCTTGGTAAGGCTGACCTAGAACAGAGGCTAGAGGGAGTTAAAGAATAAAGTAGATATTTATTAAAGGGTCTTTATTATCCTCAATGGATGCACCTTGGGCAGCACAAGAGCCCAGCCAGGGCTGCACCCATGATGAACCCAAAATGGTCACAAAATGTATGACCAGTCTCTCACTTTCATAAGTTCTGGTCCATTTGCACATTGGAGTTAATTGTCCAATGTGACCGTGTTCACAGGGGTCTGAGGATGAGGGAAGAGACGAGGATCTGACTCCATGTTTCAGAAGGCTTGATTTATTATTTCATTATATATATTACATTAAAACTATACTAAAAGAATAGAAGAGAGGATTTCCTCAGAAGGCTAGCTAAGAATAGAAAAAGAAAGAATGATAACAAAGGCAGCTGTCTTGGACTCTCCGTCCGAGCCAACTGGGCTGTTATTGGCCATTAACTAGAAACAACAAACATGGGCCAATCACAGATCCACCTGTTGCATTCCACAGCAGCAGATAATCAATGTTTACATTTTGTTTCTGAGGCCTCTCAGCTTCTCGGGAGGAAAAATCCTAAGGAAAGGATTTTTCATAAAAGATGTCTGCGACACTCTGCACTCAATGAAGGCAGCCTCAAGCTTTGTTTCAGAGATACCTGGCAGCTGGACAGTAACTGGAAAACACATATAATAGAAACTGCAGCAAATGCCATCTGGAAAAATAAATAGCTGTGATGTCCCAGCACCCCCACCCCATCACCCAGACTCCCCAAAGCCCCACACCCACCACCCACAGCCAAGGAATTGCCACCTCTCCCTGCAAGGGGCTTCAGCAGGGCAGTGCCACATCCTCAGACTGAAGATATGCAGCACACAGCACTGCTGCTGCAGTGACATTGCAAATAAAATGTGGCAGCACTCATAACCATCATTTCATATTTGGTTGGTATAAATATATAATTCTTTTTCTTTAATCAAACATAAGCTGCTGCAGAGTTCACGATCTATCTCAGTTGAAGTCACTAAAGGATTTGGAGATGATGTGCAGGGAAAGACGCAATGCTCACTAATCCATGTGTTTTGGAAAGGCCCTGCTTTGCCGTACACCTACACGTGCAGCTGTGGAGTCAGCCCAGCTCAGACCAGACACCATTCAGTTAAAGTAATGCAGAATTCATGCTGAAAGCTACAAAACCATATACAAAACCCATCCATGACCTGAAAACATCAGGCATATGAGTTCGTGAGGTTTTTCCCATTCAGAAATGTCTCAATAGGACACAAAATAAATGACATGCATAAGCTGAAATGTCCAAGATAAAAAGAAGGAAGTTTATTTCCAAACTCCAATATTTATAGACTTTCAAAAGCACCCATGGATTGGAGGATGAAATTGACACCTCTCCAGCCACACTGGTCAAACCAACAGTCCATCAAATTTCTCCTCCTCCATAAAGGAATGCAAAACAATCACTATTTACATGAAAAGTGTGTGAGAAACTCCATTACAAAAATGTAAACATCAGAAGGCTTAGAAGAACTTAGAAGAACAGGGCGACACAAAAAGTCCAGGGCTGTGTTTATTTTTCTGTCAAATTCCACTGTTTCTAGCTGAGGGAATAAATACATGCAGAGTATTTGTAAGCAATGCCAGCTCTGCCCTTTGCTTGACACCTCACCTGGAGATGCAGTGGCATTTCATTTATCCTGCTTGTCTCAGGGTTAATTTTTGCAGCAGCCAGGAAGGGCATAGCCCTGCAATTATTTGATGCCACCTCATGCCATGGACACAGGGTGGTGGTGGTGTTTCTTCGGTGGTGCATGGTCACATCACCCGGATTCCACGAGGTGAGCAGTCACATGTTAATTGTGCACCGATCTGCACACTCTGCTATCAGTATTGTTGTTACAGGTTTTCCTATTTCTTTGCCTTTTCTAGTAAATTGTTCTTATCTCAAATTTTTGTGCCTCCAGTTCTCCTCTCTATCCTGCTGCATAGGGAACGGGAAGGAAGTGAGCAGTTTGTGGTCTGGGGTGCTACAGCAGGAACACCAAATTGTGTGGTGAGCAATCACATGTAAATAGTATGCCTATCTTTTAACTCTCTTATTAGTGTCTTGTTGCTACTCTTAATTTTTTTATTCCATTGCTATTTCTAGGAAATTGCTCTTATTTCAACCTGTGATCTTTAGCTTTTTGTGCCTTCAATTCTCCTCTCCATTTCATTGCAGGAGCAGCAGAGAGAAAGTGAGCAAGCAGCACCTGGTCTGGGGCGTGTCAGTGGGAACATTAAATTGGGGAACTCCATTCTAAACCATGTCTCAGGATCTGGAAATGGAGTTGGTCTTCATAATGAGACTCAGCCATTTAAATGAAGGTGACAGCACAGGAGGTACAGTTTCTGCGAGCAGCCATAACAACTGAGAGTGGTGCAACCACGCTGTTTCATGAGGACAATCAAATGGTCATTTCCTACATTCACAAGAACAGTCAGTATAGCAATTACAGAAGGTTTGGTGATAATGTGAGCTTGGCTACCACCAGCAGCCAGACAAGCTTTCAGTCAGTTGTGGTGAGTGCATTTTTCTTCTTGCATATGTCTGCCCTGCACTGTACAAAGAATAAATGCTTCTAGAATTTCTATATCCTGACACCAGTCCAGGATGCTGCCCATTGACAATGCCCTAAAAGCCCAAGCTGGAGTGAAAATCAGACCTTTGCCTTGCTAGACTTTGGATCTTGAATGGCACCACAGGAGGGATGCTCAGTTAGGTCACGGATTGCCAAACAGCCTTTCACCTCCAGGACACACATTCAAGCCTCACTGGAGTTGCTAATGACCAACCACCCCGGCTTCACTGCATTTGCAAGCATGGTTTTTGTTTCACAGGTTTGCTCTGTGATGCCTTGCTGCTGGACTAGGTTACTGGGCTACCTCTGAGTTGCCTGGACAGTCCTCCCACCATGAAGGACTTGCCCAGGGCTTGTTGTCCATCTCAGGAGGAATTTTCTGCTGACCTCAATTCAGCTCAGTGGAGGGGAAATGGATTTAGCGTTGAACAAGGTCCTAATCTCCTGAGGTGAAGGATCTTTCATAGGGGCAGTCTCTGCTCCCTTGCAAAGGACAAGTTATTCAAAACTGCCCCTTGTCCATCCAACAGACAGAAGTACTGAAATTACCCCAGAAGTATCTTTGGGGCTTTTTTAATATCACATTCATGGATCATCTATTGCATGACTCTTTCACTGTCCTCACCTTGTTCATCACAGAGTGCATGCCTACTTTATGTCAGGAGGCCAAGGATGAAATATCATTTAAACAATTGCAGCAGGATCCCAGAAGGGTCCTGGGCAACACACCAAACAGCCAAGAGATAATAAAATCAGTATTTCTTCAGACCATTGCTGCTTTGGAGCACTTCTGTGGCATCAGTCAGAGCCAGTCACGGGCTGCCTGCTCCATGCCACACACCCAGGAGCAGCAGGAGATGGAGGTGGCACATGCTCCAAAAGCCAGCTCTGAGCTGTGGAGACACAGTGAACCCCAGGGAGGTGAAGCACCAAAACAGGCTGAAGAGAAGCTGGGGGAGACTGACACGTGGCAGTGAAGGGATTCAGCAGACAGCCCTGACAGCTCCCTGAAGACAGGAAGCATGCCTTGCCAAGCAGAGAGATGTTTCCACCCTGCAGGGATCAGCTCCCAATTGGACTCTCTCTGCAAACTGTCTCCTGGACTTGGAGCTACAGAAAGTCTGTTAGGGAGAGCCCTAATCAATCCCCTGATATCCCTGGGATAGAGATGAAGCTAGGAGTTCTTTCAAAAAAAGAAACTAGAACACAATAAAGGCAGAAAGTACAGCTGTTTTGTGAGAAAAACAGCAGATTCACCCAAACTCCAGGGTGTACCCATGGAGAAAAGAGAACCTTTCCATGCCTTCTGAAGCTGCCCTGGAAGGACAAAAATCTCTTAATAATTAAATCCGTGTTTGACGCAATTCAAGTAGGGAATTCACAGAGGAATTTGCTATTGAATAAGCAGTTCGTTTTTGCAGGGTGATAAACCCAGGCACAGCCCAGGTGGCCTTTGCCATGACTTGTTTTCATTACCTCAGCAAAGCAGCCCCTCGGGCACACAGCCAAGGAGAGGGCATGGCCCAGCCAGCCACCTGAGAAGTCGCCAGTTCCCAACCCTTGTTTCATGGCTCAGAGCTGGCAAAACCTCAAGCTGGACCAGGGCAGAGGGCTCAGGGGCTGCCCAGCCACTTGCAGCCTGGTGCATGAGGGCAGGGTGCCTGCAGACAGCACGAGAAGCCAAAAATTCCACCAGATGCCCAAAAGGGAGCTTCCAATTTTGTATTTCCAGCAGCACCAAGAGCTTCCCAGCCTGGATTTCAGGCTTCCCAGCTCCTGCTGAGGCTGGTCAGAGCTGAGCAAAGGCACTGGGGACAGCCAGGGTGCAGGCTGGGTAGAGGGCAGAGTCCTGCAGAGCGCTGCCAGCGGGGTTACGAAAGCCATTGCAGGTCACTCCAGTGACAGGGGCACTTACACAACCAGCAGGGCTGGTGACGCAGGCACAGCTGGCTTCTGGCCAGGGCTGGATGGCCACCAGGAGCTGGGAGCTGCCTGCAGTCCTACCTCCAGCTGCCCAACCAGAGCGCCTCCACTGAGCACACCCCCAGGGGAAAGTCCAGCCCTGGGCTTGGCTGCCAGCTCTGTCGTGACAGTCTCTCTTCAGTTGCAAAGTTATTGTCTGGAAACTGATGACTGGCAGGTTTCTTTACCGAGGCACCAAGGTACCATGAAACCAGGGCAACAGAGTGTGAAAAATAAAAGTTGCATTTACTTCCAAAGATGAAAACTGGCATCATTTTACATGACAATTGCAGTGCCCAGCCAAGGGTCCTTGGCATCCCTACATTGATACCACAGTTCTCCATCACTTTGCTTTTCAACAGGAGCCCAGACCGCAGCAATGAAAGAAAAATGATGTCAAGAAGACTGTCCTTATCTTAGCCTAAAATATCCCAAAGCAGTCATTGGGAAGGAGGATGGATCTTCAGCCCCTTGGAGCATGTGTCAGAGAGCAGCACTCGCAGATCACCTCTGAACGGGCACCAGGGAGGGCCAGCGACAATGAATGGTGCCAGTGCACAGCCTCAGACCCGCTCCTGTTCCTTGCCTCTACACACCTGTGTGCCGGGAACTGCATCACTGCCAGAAGCTCCACAGAGGCAGCACCTCCGCTGACGTGGGATCTGGAAAGTGTTACGGTTTGATGCTGGCACAATGTTAGTGTTTTTACCAAACAGTGCCACGTGTAACATAGAAACACAAGAAATTTCAACTGTGTTTCCAAAAAAAGCCTATAACACAAAAAAGAACCCCTCTCATCTTAATAAACTAGAAATTAATTATCTAAAAAGTAGTGACAGACTGAAAGTTAGTAATCTAAGAGATAACAATTAAATTAAAAGTCCAAAGTTTTGTTTTACTGTAATGTATTAAGAACTTAATTAGAAACAAAAAGAATATTTAAAAAGTTTTCATCCTAAGTTCAGTGTGTTTCTTTTATATATTATAAGTTAATAAAGTCTTTTTTCCCTCTATTCCTAAGCTAGAGCCTGCTTTACTCTATTCCTAATCACATCTCACAATAAACACCAAAAAAAAATTTCATAAAAACACTAACATTGTGCCGGCAGCTTAAAAAACCTCACTTCTTCTCAAACTACGACACTAAGACACTGCAAATCCCAGGCTTTTCAATGGTGCTCACTCCATTGGCCTCCTGCTTGCCTTAGGGTTCTGAGCAGAGGCAGGTGAACCTCTCATGCATCACAAAGTGTTCCAGGTCTTTCCAGCAGGTCAGGAAATTATAGCCCTGCCAGCCCTGACCTTCCTAAGGACCCCTGAAAATCATGTCACCATCTGACAGCTGCTCAGAAGTTACAACCATGCCACAACATCCTAAATGGAAAATGTGTCCATTTCTGTCTCTCAAAAGGCAGACTAATGGCTGAATGGAAATGTTTGCTAAATATACTAAATGGAAATGAATGATCCTCCCCTTGTTCAGTTAGATACAGGTGAGCATTGCAGCCAAGTGGTTGCACTGGCTCCAAGGAGAGCAATTCACCGGTTCCTTTCAAAGTCACTAATACACATAGAAGGAAAATAAAATGGTTTTGCCCAAAAAAAGGCACATAGCAGGTCCTTGGAGCATAAATAAGTATTCAAAAAACTACAAAGTGTCAGAAAGTAGATTCAGAGAGGTACTGAGAAAGTCAAGACAAAATCTGGCTGCCTCATGTAGAAGTCTTGGAAATTTTGATTCCACAGGCAGACCCCTTTTAGAAAGACACCTGTTTCTAAATACAAAGTACTCTATTTAATCATCCCCACCGTAGGGTATATTCATATCTGAGATGAAGTGACATGCATGTTTCTTTAACAAGACGTCAGAAGTGTCACTATCATTCCCTCTTCCTTAACTGTCTGGAACACTTTACCATCTGCTACCCAGACCTGCTGCTGGGTAGCAAGACAGATACTGGGTTCAAGGGGCAGAGCTCCATGTTGTGAAATGCTTTAGTGACTGAGTGAGAGCTGAGGGCTTTGGAAAGCTCTCTTGGCCATCTATGGCAGTGCCACCTGTTTGAAACACCTAAATCTCTGCCCTACTTCACCTCAGGTGAACTTGTGTCAGGGCAGCCTCCCTCAAACCTGCCATGATCCCTATGTTTGCCACTAGTGCTGGCTCACAGCTTCTTCCCCGGTGCCCAAAGCAAGGTGAGGCAGGGAGGGGAGAGCAGGCAAGCACTCTCAGCCTGCTGCCCAGCAAGGGAGGCAGCCCCACAGCAGGTTGATGGTGGGGAGGTGAAGGGCTCCTGGTGACGTGACAGGGCAAAAGGGCATCCTGAGGGGCACAAGGCATCCCACAGGAAAGCACGCAGCACTCCAGGGGATGGCATTGCTCACAGGAGAAATCAGGTGTTGGGATGTGTGTGCACCAGGAAGTTCAAACCCACTGTGCTCACAGGCATCTGTGCTGTGCAGAATCTCACTGCCACAGACTTTCTCCTGTTAATCCACTGTGACACTCCAGGGATTGCTGTCCATCTCTGCAGATGTGGCAGCTTCAGAGCATGCTTTTCCAGGCTGAAAACGTTGGCAGTTAGAGCAGCAGTACCAAACACAGCACAAATGCCTTCCTGACACAGGGACGAGTGCTTGGGAGGAAGTGACTAAGGAGGTAGAAGGATCATTATCCTCAGATCATGACTAATCCCAGGGAAGGGGAGTTTGAGGAAATCATTGCTTTTATTAGATGCTGGAAAACTTGAGTCAAAGCCATATTTTTTGGTAAGTAACAACAGCCTGATGGTCCTGAGATTATCACAGCATTGGAAAAGGATTAACAGCCTGGGCAGGATGTTTGAAACATCAGCATCTCCAGGGTAAGATCAGGTCAAAAAAACAAAGAAAAAAGCATTTCTCACAGTCTATGCATCCTTTCACCTGGACCCTTCCTCTCCATTTGCTCACTGATCTCAGCTTGTGCAAACATCAGGCAGATGCACACGGGATAGCTGAGATCAATTCCTCAAGGAACTTCTCTCTTTTCACTAAGTCACATGCACCTAAAATTAATCATATCTTTTGTGTATTTTCGGAAGGATTCTATTTTCCATAGAAGGCTAGTAGGGCTTTTGAATCACCCCCAAGGAATGCCAAGCAATCACTGAGTCACATTTTGGAGGTGAATCACCACTGTTCCCAGTCTTGGGAACAGAGCCGGTATGTGCTGAAAACAGCTTCATCAGGGACTTCTTTTTCTTTTACAAATGCCCTTTTTATTGTCATGCAAGCATGGGCACACTAATTGGCTAAGGAAAGCCAACACTCAAGAGAGCAGAGAAAAACACATGCAGTACAGCAGGGAGCAGAAAACCTTCTGTCCTTCCTCCTTGGAGAACACATGAAGAAGTGGGTTGGCCAAAACCCAACAAGAAAAATAAAATTAATAACAAACATACTGCACTGCCATTCATTAGTTACTTAAGGACTAAGCTTGCTAGGTGGTGAGCAGCTCCAAGAAATCTGCTGGAATAGGAGATGAGGAGGATGAGCAGCCATCTCTGTGGAAAACCCAATGTTTTTTCCATGGTGCAGGAGAGCAGAACAAAGCTGAGGATTTGGAGCTCAGAGATGGGCCCAGCTGCCTCATCTCCTGAGCAAGACACAAAGCCAGCAGCTTCCCTGTCCCCAAGTCTCCAATCTGTCAGCAGCAAAACCCAGGCTACCTATCCCCTTGGCCACTATTGTCAGGGACTTTCTTTGCCCAATCCTGCCAGAAATGGCAGGGCCAGGG
>NW_005054453.1:17985-20762 GCF_000277835.1 Geospiza fortis
AAGCTGGTTACAGAGGTTCATGCACAACAAGCATAGAAATAACCTCTTAGTCGCAGGTTTGCCCTTGTGATAAGAGTGCCCAGACTTGAGAGCAGACAAGCCCAGTCAGGTGCAGAGCCCTGCAAGGAACCAGGGCTCCCAGTCTTGCACAGCAGTCAAGCCTCTGTCTCTTCTTTACATATTTAAAGTGGAAAGAATATGAATCAGGGCTGAGAGATCTACAAGGAATGTTCCACATGCTTGAAAGCAGAGAAATCCAGTCTCCAGCCTTTTCCTTCCCAGGTTCTCCAGCTGCTTCTCCCCCACGCTCCCAGCATTGTCTGCCAAGGCCAGGCCACTTCACTTTGCAGAAAACAAAACTGGAAAAGTTAGTGGGGTACTAATTACCTACCTGTTGTTTAATTATCTTTCTTGGGGTTTTTAGTTTGTTTGAAAGCATTTACATTAGAGCATTTTGCTTAGGGAGGGCTAGATGAGCCTACACACAGCCAGGTGTAAGTTTAAGCACCAAGATCTAGGATCCACCTTTGAAACTGCAGCTGCTCTATAGATGTTTTTGAAGAGAAAAGCAGCATTGAGACAAAAACATCAGCAGCAGAGAACTTGTGAGACTACCACAGTCCATGATATCACAATCTTTCCTTTGATAATCAAAAAGAAAATGAGTAACAAAGACAAATAGATAAAATTACAGATGAAAAAACAGAACTAGCACAAGCCTCCAGGGATGAAACTGGGATGCAATCAGTCAGTTCCAAGAGGGCTCAAACCATCAAAATGGTACAAGGGATCAAATCCAGCTCTAGAAATGAGACAGAAAAGTCTGAACAAGGAAGCAAATCAGGTAGAGGATGGGCAGAAAGAAAAGCTAACTCTATCATCCCAGAAGACTCTGGATATTCTCCCAAGTTGTCGCTGAACCCCTAACAAGCCCTTCCAAAATCTAGGCAAGAAGAGTGGTACCAGGTGACAAAAGACAAACAATGCACCTGCCTTCAAAGGGAAAGGAAAGTTCTTTGCACTATGAAAATTGTCACAAAGAACAACCTGACAATGACAAATGTGGCTGGAATGGAGAGTAACACAAAGAAAGACAAGCAAATTTGTGGTGGGCTGTATGCAGGAGACAGTGGGGAAGAGCTGGGGCAAGGAGAGGCTTGAGGAGACAGCAATAAGAAAAGATTTAGAAGACATGATGTGAAAGAAGAATGTTTATTTTTTATAGGGGAAAACAAAGACCAGGCCCATGAAAAACAGTCTGCAAGATTAAAAGATTGCTAGAACAACGACAGGGATCAACTAGTGTTGCCCAGGCCAAGATGCACCTCCCGCACTGGGGAAAGCAGGGTCAGCTGTATGCTTAGGAAAGATGAGCACCTAGAAAGTCAGAGATCTCATGACATGCCAGGGGAAAAGACAAGTCCCATCTTTCTGATGGCACCTTGCATTTGCTTCCAGCCCTGGAGGCCAATTTAGTCCCTGGAAAGGTCAGGACTGCCTTTCCCCTGTACCCAGAGGCATGCCTACATATGTGCCCAAAACCAAAGCAGACAAGAGTTTTCTGGAAGCTCAGGAAGGTTGTGAAATCCCCTTCACTTGCAGCTTAGAATGAGGTCACACGTCACACACACAGGCAGCCTGCAGGTAATTCATCCTGAAAGCACAAAGAACAGAGGTTAAGACCGTCTCCAAAACCTGACTTTGCTCAGCAGTGGAGCCCAGCCTGTCATGCTGCTGAACAGAGGCAACTCTTCTGAGGTTGCTCTGGAATGGTCTTTTTCAATGCTTTCACCATACTTTTTCATTCACTCAGTTCTTGAACTGCCTGGCAGTTGCAGAGTGGGTTGCTGGCTCCCTCTGGTTACTGAGACAGGACTAGAAGCATCCTTAGCCTCTCCAAGGCCCCTTTTTCTGCGTGTCCCCCATCCTGTTGAAGAGTTGGTGCAGTGGGCTGCTGGGGCTTGAGGGCCCACCAAGAGAACACCCCCGGCACCCAAACAAAACCTTCCACCCCGATGATCCTGGAGTTTTTTTCCCACCTAAATGATTCCACTGTTCTCTCTTGTCTCCAGAGGATGGCTATAACCACCCTAAGCCCAGTAGGCAGCAAACTGGAGAAAAAAACCTTGACAGCAGGCACTGGAACACCAAAACACAGGGAACACAGGGGTCAGCTGCTGTGCCCTAATGCCATCTTTCTGTCAAGAGAAAGCCTGAGAAAAAGAGGGATGAGCCAGGGGCGCTTAAGCAGACTCAGGTGTAATGCCATGCTGCCAGCTTGTCCTGGTTCCTGCAGCAGCAGCATCCCTCACAGAAGGCATCTGCCTCCCCCTGGCCCCCTCGGTAGTTTATCAAACACATAGAGAAACGCGTATTTCTAGGAAAAAAAAAAAGGTCCCATTTTCACCAGGAAGCCCGTTCAGACTAGCTGCGGGCACTGCCCTAATTCCAGCACAGGAATTCGGGGCTGCCCTTGGGCGCTCTGGCCTGGCACAGGGCGCTGGAGCAAAGAGACCACGGGAAGCAGGGGAAACAACAAACAAGAGCACGCACCCCCAGCTCCCAGCTTTGGGGCCCAGAACCCCCTTACCGGGGGCTATTCCCGGATATTCCCCCCCAGCCCAGCGCCTCACAGACTCCTACAGGGTGGGGTGCCGTGCTGAGGGAGTGTCTCGCTCTCCACGCTGTCCTGGGGACGTGGCGGGCCTGGGGAGGAATGCTGCTCGTGTCTGAGCGAGCCATCCCAGTAGAGGACATTATATCCCCAACACTGCAGG
>NW_005054453.1:21516-22077 GCF_000277835.1 Geospiza fortis
GGCAGCGGCGGTGGCGTGCGCCCGGCCGGTGAGAGCGGGCAGCATCCCGCGGCATCGCGGCAGGCGCTGCCGGAGAGCCCGCCGGAGCTTCGGGCGTTTCTTGCTCGGTGCCCTCCGTGTGGGGGATGGAGCGCCCTGTGCCCGCGCCTGGGCTGGGTGCGGGAGTCAGCCCGGTGTCGGTGCGCTGGCCTGCTGTGAGCCAGAGGGTCAGTGTCCGTGTGCCGCTGTCAGGAGCCTGCTCTCGGCTCGCTGAGCTGCCCCCTTTAGCTGCCCTTGGTGTAGGATGAGCTTGACTCACTCAAGGCTCACTTTTCACTGACGGCAGCGTGTGGGAGCAGCCCAGGTTCCCCTCTGGCAGGCAGCAGCAGCCGTCACGTCCCTATTCGCCTGTTAAGTAATTACACCCCGTTCTTCATTCCCTACATGAGACCTGGAAAGTGCCGCGATGCCCTCGGGTGCCTGTGCGGACCCCGGCTCGGTGTGTGCACCCACCGCACCCCTGAGCTCGGATCCAGCCCTAAGCCGCCTCTGGCCGTGGCTCAGAATGCCCATCCGGAGGCA
>NW_005054453.1:22126-36102 GCF_000277835.1 Geospiza fortis
TAAGCCCAACACCTTATCATGGAATGGCTTGGGTTGGAAGAGACCTTAAAGGTCACTTGGTTCCTCCCTCAAGGAGCAGGGACACCTCCCACTAGACCGGTTTGCTTAAAGCTCTATCCAGGCTGGGCTTGGGCACTTCCAGTGATAGAACAGCCACAGCGTCTCTGGGCAATATGTCTGAGGCTGTATTACACATCTGGCATGCGGGAGATCCACTTTGCCCTACTGCCTTCAGCTGGGCTTGGGGTGAAGTGAGTTCATTCCCTGTTGCTGCTGTTGCAGGAGGAGTGTAGAGGCCAGGCTGGGGCAGGGTGCTTCTCTTCGTCCTGTTGGCCAGGGTGCCGTATGGCAGGATCGAAGCTCCATGGCACTACAGGGAAGAGGAGCATATGCATCTGAGAGCTGGCAGAATCGAGTTCATGATTAATAAAGCATTCATGAAGATAAAGGTTTCCAGAGCTTGTGCCAAGTACTGATTCCCTATATTACTGCAGGCAGGATTTGAGGTTCACTCTTCTTTCTCATGTTGCCTGTTGAGAACAGGCAGCTTCTGCCTTCCTCTGATGAGCTCTCATTTCTGTCCCAGACGAGGTTGTACATGTAGTATGATAGCTTGGTAGCGAAGATTTTGTCGCATGGGGTTGGAGCCTATCAAGTGGTTCCTGGAACTGGGGTTCCGAGGAGGGCATTTCCAGCTGCTGCCAGCTCTAGGGCCTTGGAGGCTGATGCAACTCCAGACTGCCGGTGTGTGGAGTCATTCACCTGGCAGGGAAAGCCTTGTGGTGAACAGGGTAGGGCTTCTGCCTGAAAGTGGTGCTGGGAGGTATGACCTGAAAGGAAGGGAGATGGGCATGTTGTTCACCTTACCCAAAAGGTCAGGGTCCAATACCCTTCTGCAGCCCTCATCTCTGAAATAAAGTATCTGATGGCTCATTGCCTGAGATCCTAGAAGTTCCTCTCTTCTGTCCTGGATGGAGCAAGAAGCCTGCCAACTTTACACCCTGTTCTTACATTTAACTCTCAGTTTGAATTCTTCCCTTACCCTTACTGTGCTGAGGTACCACCCTTGCTGAGGAGAAGGAACTTTTTGATTTAAGCACCTTGCATAGTAATTGCTGAGTTCCCTGTTACATAACACCAAGAGAATCACTTTCTTGTTTGCTATCCACTGCTACAGTGCAAGCTCAGAAGTCTGCTTCCTTCTCAGGAAGGAAAAAGAGCTTCAGTCTTCTTCTGAGGGCCCAGAGATGATTGTGTGAAAGAGGGTCTAGACTGTAAATTAAGCACTTTCAGTCCTGGTATAGGTGGCTTGAAAGTTCTTGGCTGAAGCAGGGGGCTCCTTGGGAAGGTTCCAGCTTAAGGTGACTGCTTATCTATCTGCACAAGTCTGCCTCTGCCCCCACCAGCACCAGAGTGTCACAGCACTGGCAGCACACATTGTCCCAGCAAGTTACAGGTCACTTCACTTGCACGGTGAGATTTCAGAGTGGTGACCTTGTACTTGTATTGTAGCTGGACTGCTGTGGACACGGTTCAGCATTGCAGAAGTAACAAAAAATGGATTCTGTGTTTGGAGTTTTCAGGTTCGGGTTGTTGGTCTGGCCCCTGTTCTGCAGAACAGCTCAGTCTGTGTTGTCATGATTCCAGCACTTTGGGTACAAAGAACTTGTGCAGATAGATAAGCTGGAATCTTCCCAAGGAGCCCCCTGCTTCAGCCAAGAACTTTCAAGCCACCTATACCAGGACTGAAAGTGCTTAATTTACAGTCTAGACCCTCTTTCACACAATCATCTCTGGGCCCTCAGAAGAAGACTGAAGCTCTTTTTCCTTCCTGAGTCATGACTGACTTTAAAAGCTGTCAGATCAGTTCTGGGCCATAGTGCAGGCTGGGCTGTGCTTTACACCCCATAAAGAGCTGGATGCACCACAATCCCAGGGATGATGCGATTTAGACAATACTCTGGCTTTGTTTGCAGCTTGGCAGGTGGAGGCTGAGCTTAGCCTTGATCCTGCTGTAACAGCTGCAAGCTGCTCAGGGCTTTGCCAGCAGGCCTTTGACTCCAGGTGTGTTGCACCTACCTTGTGCCTTTCAGCATCATCCCTCTGACTCAGGTCAAGCCACAAGCAGCCTAAGAGCTTGCTAATGGCTTCTTGGAGGGTTGTTATTATTATTCCTTTGGAGACCCCCACATGAGCCATGCTCCTCATCCACGGCATGTCAGGGGCTGCACTCAGCTGCTGACCGCAGCCCTGATGCAGCAGAAAGGACTGTGCTTATCTCCACTTGCAGCACTTAGCCGGGGGTTGTACCTGTCCTAAAAATAGGTGAGTGGCTCCCTGTGGAGCATCTATTAAAGGCTCTACTGATTTCTTTGGGTTTCTACATGGCTGCCTGGCAGCCCTGCTTGTGTGTAAACTGCACCCTTCTGTATCCAGCACAGAGCGTGCTTTCATCCCTGCTCCCCGCACAGCTGTGTCAGGATCCTGCTTAGGGATTTTGTGCTTTCCCTCACTATTAAAGGGCACTTCTACTACCTCAGCAGTACTTGGCTTCTTGAGAAGAAGTAAATTTCTCTGTAAACTGAGAAAGGCTGCAGAAACAGAAACACTACACATAGCTTCTGTGGAAAGATGTGTGTGTGAGCTCAAAATCACATCTCAGTTTGAGGAACTCCTATTACTTTAACTAAAAGGACAGAGATGAGGAGAAACGTCCTATATTAATCTAAATTCCCATTTCACAACTTTCTTGGAAATGTTCATGGGATTACACATACAAAACACACATTAAAGCAAGTAGTTTTTAGTATCTTTTAAAAGTATCCATTTTCCTAAATACAAGGATGTGGGGCTTATACTGGAGAGTCTTTCTTTTCCTCCTGAATTTGTTTATTGAACTGTAAGGGTGTCCATCTTACTGCCTGCCCCTCTAGCCTGTCATTACTGTATGTCTGTCACCAGATCTTAAAATTGGTAGTGCTGTAGTTCAGTCTGAGCATGTAGGTGTGTTGGCTAGCATGCCAAATCTTCTGCAAGATGTGATCACAAGATAACGGTTTCATCCTCTTCCTTTTTTAAGTAACTCAAATGTACAAATAAACCTACTTAAAAACCACTGTGGGCCAACAGCAGTGCAACACTGAAGTTCTTTTGCTTAAGATTCCCTTTGCAAAAGGCATTCAGAGTAAATTAGTAAGTTGAGACAACAACAAAACTCAGTCAGCATTGCCTCTTATGCAAGTTGCTGTGGTGCAAGCACTGCCCTTCCTGCCTGTGTTTGAAGGAGCAAAGCCCTCCCTCCCTGAGACAGGGCTGGAGAGCTCTTGCACACACTGTACAAATACCACAAAATGTGTGTAGGGGCAAAACAGAGCAGGGACACATGTGCATCCCCATCCCGTGGCAGCTGTAAGCCCATGTGGGATGGGGAGACCTCCCTGTAGGAGACGTGGGGCTGGGTGAGGGCCAGCTGCATTAGCAGGGAGAGCTGGAGACAGCAGCTTGTGTGCAGCTCATGTGGGTAAGGTGGCCAGTGGAACAGGAGGTGGCTGGGGCCCAGGGAGGGCTGGAAACTGCTGAGCTGGGGCACAGCACAAAAGAGCGAGGAGATACAGGGAGAAAGGAGGGTGGGGGGAATGAACATAGGGATGTGGAGCTGGGAGGCACCACCTTCTCCACTCCACATCCTGAGCATCTGGCTGCTTCATGGTCATAACAGCATTACTGCTTTGGGGATAAATGACACTGGATCAGAGATTCCTGTTAAATACTAACCTGAGGGTTAGTCAGGTTACCTGGAGTCTGCAGCCTGGAGGCATCCCATGTGGACACAGGGTGCCAGGCCATGCAGAGTGCCCTCTCCATCAGAAGCAAATGCTGCGCATGAAATAAGGAGCAGGCAGCACTTGTCCACCTACTGGGCTCTCTCCTCTGTGAACAGGGAAAAAGTGTGCTCTACTGTGTTTTCTACAATATATGCAGAGTTAATCTTAGCCCTGCTATTCTGATTGAAAGACTTATTTGTCGCCTTAGAAGACAGCAGCATGATGTCTTAGACCAGACTGTTTGCAGGCTGCAGCCCCTGATGACAGGCAGAACATGAGACTGCACAGGACTAACCCTCTTCTGCATCCTTCTTATTTTGTCTCGGAGTCAGGAACAGGCTCCTGCACAAACCACCAATGGCTGGCACTGCAGCAAGGTACCCAGGTGACGAGGAGAGTTGTGGTGGGCCATCTCTAACAGCAGTTTTTCCCTTGCAGTGTGTTCCATGGGAAACAGCACCAGCCGGCTCTACAGCGTGCTCGCCAAGACGCTGAGCAGCGGTGCCGTGTCCCGGCACCAGGACTGCTTGGAGCAGCTGGACTCAGCACAGCTGGATCCTATAGACCCCAAGGATCTGCTGGAGGAATGTCAGATTGTTCTGCAGAAGCGGCCACCCCGGTTCCAGAGGAACTTTGTGAACCTGAAGAAAAATAGCGGCAGTAACCACCGCCCCATCCGGGTCATGCAGTGGAACATCCTCGCCCAAGGTAGGAGATGCTTGTGAGCTCAAGGTATGAGCTTGAGATCAAATGCAGCCATGAAAACCCTGGCAGAGCAAAGGGAGAGGAGTGAACTACATGAGACACGACTGACTGAGGGCCAGGGGGCAGTATTTTGAGCACTTGAAATAGTGGCTTTCCTTCTGTCCCACAGGAAAGGAAAAAAAGGTCTCTCCTTGCAACTCTGATGCCAAAGGTAGCCCCAAATTCCTGTCTTAACTGAATGTAGTGTATTCTAAAAGCTGTGACCCATCAGTTTTAGATGGTTGTTAACCCCAGAGAAAACTGATCTTTTTCCTAAGTTTTGTTTGTGATGTTTCTCTTCAGTTTCTGATTACCTTATTGGTGAGCTATCCATAAATTCAGATCTGCTACGGGAATTATTAATGCTTAAAAATAATTTTAACTGATAGTTTTGAATCAAGGCTGTAAGTTGACGACTGCAGCAGCCTCATCTTAAAATCTTTTGGTGTGGGCAATTTTCCTCATAGGGACTGCCTTAACCTTCTGCAGTCTCTCTTAACCCACTTCATTTTATTTTGGCTTATGCTGCAGCAGCCACACGTGGAAGTACTTGCCCTTGTGTAGTGGGCAGAGGGGGAGAAAGTCTTAATATATCTTTTATCTGTAAAAGGAGCTTAATTTTTTTGGAGTGACTCCAGTGACTTGAGATGGGGTTCTCACACCTACTGGCAAATCTGGTACCCTTAAAGTCACCAGCATGTAAACTGATAAAGCCTGGAGGATGACAGGCCGTTTCAGCTATCATTAACTTTTGGGTTTTTTGTTTACCCTCCCTGCTAATTCCAGCTCTCGGGGAAGGCAAAGACAACTTTGTTCAGTGCCCCATGGAAGCTCTGAAGTGGGAGGAGAGGAAGTGCCTCATCCTGGAGGAAATCCTTGCATACAAGCCCGACATCTTGTGCCTTCAGGAAGTCGACCACTACTTCGACACCTTTGAGCCGCTCCTCAGCCGCCTGGGCTACCAGTGCACGTTCTTCCCGAAGCCGTGGTCGCCGTGCCTGGACGTGGAGCACAACAACGGGCCGGATGGCTGCGCCATGTTCTTCCTCAAGGAGCGCTTCGAGCTCATCAGCAGCGCCAACATCCGGCTCACTGCCATGAAGCTGAAGACCAACCAGGTGGCCATTGCTCAGACACTGAAGTGCCACGAGACCGGGAGGCTCTTCTGCATCGCCGTCACCCACCTGAAAGCCCGCACGGGCTGGGAGAGGTTCCGCTCTGCTCAGGGCTGTGACCTCCTCCAGAACCTGAAGAACATCACCCAGGGAGCAAAGATCCCCCTGATTGTCTGCGGAGACTTCAACGCGGAGCCAACCGAGGAGGTCTACAGGGAGTTCTCCAACTCCAGCCTCAATTTAAACAGTGCGTACAAGCTGCTGAGCCCCGATGGACAGACGGAGCCCCCCTACACCACCTGGAAGATCCGGCCCTCTGGAGAGTGCCGGCACACACTGGATTATATCTGGTATTCCCAGCATGCCTTGAATGTGAACTCAGCCCTGGGCTTGCTGACTGAAGAGCAAATTGGGCCCAACAGGCTGCCCTCATTCAATTACCCTTCCGATCACCTGTCCCTTGTGTGTGACTTTAGTTTTAATCAGGACCCTGACAGACTGCTGTAATGTCCTGGAACGCCACCTGGTATTGCAGTGTCTGAACTCTCCAGTCTTCTATTTTAGAGAAAACCTTTGAAGCTAGATGCTGTTGAAAGATTAGGAAATACTGTTGACTAACCATTATTTCAGGCACTTGTTTGTGGAGTTACACTTGCTATTCAGCCCTCATTAATGTGCAGCCTTCGAGGGAGGAAGAAGGAAGCCAGTGTTCTCATCGTGCTCTTCTTGCTGCTTCAGGGTTTGAAAACTAGAAGGCAAATGGCTTTATTCTTTCACTAAGCCCCCTGTTTTAAGGATTTCATCCCCTAATGAATGTGGAGGCCTTAGTATTTAAATCAAAACACTTGTGTCTGTAAAACATCTCGCCGTGACAGCATGCTGATTTTATTTATTTCATGTTAAGCTTCTGCAAGTACCAAAGGGAGTGAGGTTCAATTACCCAGTGAGATTATCTTAAATCTTTTTCTGTTGCAATACAAAGGAAGTTTAATGCAGTTTAGACAAAAAGCTAAGCTCATAATAGTGTGGTCTTGTCATTTTTCCATGACTTGAGATGACAAATTCATTAGAAGTGTGAGGAAGGACCCCTCCAGTAAGAGCAGGTGAGGAAAGAGAGGCTGACTATGACCTAGAGTAATTCCCTCACTTTTCCAGACCAATGTGCATGTATCTGTCACACACATACAGCCTGTAGGCTGTACAGTGACTGTACCTTCATCTCTTCTGTGCTTCCCTCTGGAGGACGCAGCTAAGCAGGGACTATTTCTTCCTCTGAGTATTACTTTTCTGAATGGTTTAAATTTGTAGTCTTGTTAATCTTGGTGTTTCAGTAAAAGGCCAGTCTTAATATTGAAAGACTTTCTTTTATTTATCTTCAGAATCTAAAGCTACACTGGAACCTGTTATAAGATAAAATTTATTTATTGAGAGAAGCTGGTGATCCTGCATCTGATTGGAAAGCATGGAGTGACAGTGTTCAGGAGCCTCTTCCTGTGACCCAGAGAAACTCTGGCAAAGCATCTGGGCTACAGCAGAGGTGTGTTAGTACAGTAACTCCTGTGATTGCTCACTGGTGACATAGGAATTGCATATATGGGTTGTAAACATGCCATTATGCCAGAAAATAGCATAGGAAGAGAGGGGGAAGAGGGACAACAGTTGGAGTTGTGCTGACACTTTGATAGTTGAGGAAGACATGGCAGGGCAAATAAAGCAGTTATTTCCATGTGAGGTAGGGTGCACAGTAACTCTTAAATGTTCCAGGTGTTTATTAATAAAACTCTTTGGAAAAAAGTAATGTCTTGGCTGCTGTCTTTCTCACTTCACTGTCCCGAGTTCCTGTTGCCAAGGAGGTGACCTGTCTCAACTACTTTGAGCTTCAAGTTGGTGCTGTGCTTCCTTTTCCAAACTTCTTTCCTCCCACCCCTAACCCTGGTCTCAGAGTGGCATGGCTGCTTTGCCTTCACAGCACACACTCTTTCTCTAGCTTGGAATGTCCAAATTTCACAAGTCTGAAAGGAGGGGAGTTATGCTTAGCTATTAAGCTGCTCACTCTTCTAGTTAGAGAGGAAACCTACGCTGTATTACTGTAAATATTCCCCTCTCCAACAGTTGTGTGGAACTACAAAGCTGCAAAGGGAGCTGCAAGAATTCCTCCCTCAGGGCTGCTGAATCTGCCTGGGAAGGCTGGCCCCTTACAAGATGCAGCTGTATCTGCCACTTTCTTCTAAAAGCTCATTTGAAGAGAAGAAGCACCACAGGTGTGGGCTTTACACAGCCTGTAAATTACTATACTTGCATTGCTGAGAAGGGAAATACAGAGTCTGGTGACTGGAAGTCCCAAATTCCCAACAAACACACTCTTCATCAGGCAAACAAATGAAGTGCTCTTGTGCAGCTGTAACACACTCTGCACATGTTCCTGACCCTTGCAGGATGAGGGCAATGTTCTGCTGCCGAGCAGAGGCTGCTTTAGCCAGCCTGGCACTCATGTGGATTTGACTTCCCCCAAAAGAAAGGATTTTACAACCAAGGAGAGAATGGCCTTGGTGAATACTGTTACCAGGCACGTGCAACATGCCAGCACCTCCTTTGGCTAGAATTTCAGAAAGAGCAAATTGTGTCATTTCACTTTTGTGTAAGCAGCTTCATTTTCCTCAGGCCAGTCAAGGTGTCCATCAGTGTGGCACCTTTCCCACTGCCAGGGCATAGAGCCACAGACCCGATTATGGGAGGCTTTTTACCAGCAGGAACTGAACTATCTCAGCTGCAGAATTCCCCCTGTCACTCTCACAGTGGAGTATATGCTATCTATGATTCTTAAGACATTTTAATTTATACCCTTGCTTGCATCCCTTGCTTAATTCTCCTAAACAAGAAATCAAACTGTTGAGAAAGAGCATGATTTGTATGATACTGCCATCACTGCAGAACCTCTTCTGAAGTGAAAAGGGCTGGGATTCTTCTTCCATCCTGGACATGTTACAGTAGACATTCACTGCTTCAACTCCTTAAAGGGTAATTTTGAAGGCAAGGGGGGGTGGAATAACTGAAAAGGCTGGAGACTCTTCCCATCTCAAGGCAATACTGTCCTCTCAGAAAATCCCTGCTACAGTGCAATGTTGAACCCTTTCTGCTGGATTTTAATGAAAAGGCAGATAGGCTGCAGAAATTAACTGCTAAATTCCCAGGCAGCTTCACCCTTTTATTCCAGTACATGCCATAATTTATTTTGCAGACTCTTTTGGAAAACTTAAATGGATTATTGCTTTTGCTTTGTTTTATGCAGCGAGAGACAAGCCTGCAGCACTGAAATACTTTTGCCAGCTATAAATATCAGTACACTAAATATTTTTCAGAAGAAGCAGAAAGGATTTTTTTTTCCTGTGTAGCAGTATGACTCTTAACAATAAAAAATGTCTTCCAAGCTCTCCTTGTGAATGTATGCCTTATAAGCACACCAAGGCTAAAAAAGGCTCCACAGATCCCTTGCTTTCATCTTGAATAAAGGCTGCCTTAGCTTTAGCAGTGACACTTTTCCCTCACTCTCAAGCAAGCTGCAGGAAGAAATGACCCACTTGTTTAATTTGCTGAGAGGCAGAAGCTGTTGCAAGCTTATTAAAACACAATCTCTCCTGGAGAACAATTAGATCCCAAATACATAGTGTCATTTGGATCTTCCTAATAAGCTTAACACCTGCTATTTGAACTGTCTCTACAAGGCAGAATTGCACTTGGCTTGTTCTGGCAGTAACAATCTTCACATGTAGCTGAGATCCCTGCTGCACACGTCGTGCTGAGCACCAGCTTGAGGCTTCAAGCACCTCTCCATTTTCTCCTCAACTTCTGACTGCCCCTGGCTCACTCATCCCTGATCACCTCAGATGTAACTCTCCAAAGCCCTGAAGTTGATGAAATCAATTAGCAGAGGATCCCAAGAGCTCAGCCTTCCTTTTGGCACACTCTACCCACAGTTGTGCCAAGGCCCAGGCCCCTTTGCTGGGAAAGATATGCAAGAGAGAGCTAACAAAACCAGCTGTCTCTAGAATGGGATTCCCCTTTCAACTTTTCTCATTCTTGATACTCAGACATTTATTGAGTTGCAACTTACAGCTGAGGTATTTTTTCCCCTCTGGATTACACATCACTCTTTTCATTCTATAACTTAAAACAGTGGGTTTGAAAAATAAAAATAGTTCTTATCTGCAGAATCAGTGGTACCAAGTCTGTGTATGTCTCAATGCCTTCTGTATGAAGCATACTCACTTCACACAAGTTTCATTCTACCCACACATCTAGGAGTTACTGCTTGCCAAAGATGAGTTAAGCCTGGCCCCTACATGAACCACCAGATTCAGATGTAAAAGGGAATCCTGCTGTCACCCATGTACAAAACAACAGGTTTTTCAACGGGATTTCAAAAGCCTGGGAGTATAGCTAGATACTAACCACTTCAATATTCTAGTGTTCCTCTCATCCGTTTCAGATGTCACAAACCCAACCAAAGCTCCCTCATCCTGAAGTCACATCCTCCAACACCACCAGTAAAAACATACTTATTTACAGCATCAGGGTAAGTCAGTCCCCTTTCCATTTCAGTTACAGCCCATCCTCACACAGACTGAGATTCTCACAGCAGTGCATGAACCTCAGGTGGGTGTCCTCTGGCAGCCAGTGCCATGTGCCACTCACTGGTGGCCAGGGGAGAGAGCCAAAGGACCATCACTGGTTCCGTGGCAAGACGCAGCACTGGCAGTGTCTCAGAGCTGACTACCCCACCAGCAGGGCAGTTGGGTGCCTGCATTCCTCTAGTTCTTGCCATTACATAATGAACTCTTGGCATTACAAGGAGGTCATCAGCTGGAGATCCTTATCTAATTCCAGGAAGCCAGTTTGTCCCCATTTGACTTCCACTGTATCTAAATTAGGTGTTGGAAAGGTCTTAATTACAAATACTCGACATAGATACTTCATGAGATACAATCAAGTAACAGCCATCTAGAATAGGGTTTCTTACAGACTGGACTTACAACAGTAGCTTTAAAAACACTGGTTTCTCTCATCTTTTAGCTCAGATTTGTACCACCTGCCTCTCTTTACACTGCTCCATTTCCCTTCACTCAGAACATTAGTGCCTCTCACACTGTCAGATTAATCGAGTGATTGCCCAGCTTCCCCTCCTTCCCTTTCCTACCTTTCTTAGAAAAAAAAGTCATCTTCTCTCTCCATGTTCTTGTGTGAAGGGGTCTTAGTCCTCTACCCCATGCCAGAAACACAGTTCATGTGTAAGAACTTTTGATTCTTTGGATTGCTGCCTTACACACACTTTTTTATCTGCTTCAGCTTCATTTTGCTCTTAAAACTCCACTTCCCTACTCAAGAGGATGAAAAAGAGTAGTTTTTCCAGAAGCCTTTCATAGTCCCCCCCAGTGCTGGCCTGGCTGTGTGGAGGTATTTCCACTTTTCTTACCAGTTGAAGGGAAGAATGGGCCTTGCTGCTAGGCCTCTGCAAGTAACCTGCTTCTCAGCATGTCAAGTATTCCATTCTGGTGTCTCTCAGCATGCATTACAGAAGACCTCAGTTCCAGACAGCTGTTAAAATTGCTCCTCCAGGCAAGAAGTACTTAGATGATGATTCAGACTCCAATTAGATTTCAAGATTACCCAGGTTCCTGCCCTGAAGACTTTTCAGGGCACATCACTAGGAACTGGGGGCCCATTGGGTACCTGACTACTCAGGCACTCATGTGCTATGACTACTATGACTACCCACAGCCTGATGTGCCAGCGTGGTGCCTCTGAAATCAGGGTAAGCTACACTCCAAGCCATGCAGATGGACTGGAAATACGGAGCCACCATCAGGTGTGGCTGGAGGAGCAGCTGGGTACCTCACAGAGCTCATGTGTACGATCACCACACTGAAAATATCTAGGAACTAGACCCCTGGCAGAAGTAACCTCACCAGCTACAGCAAGCTTCACAGGTATTTACACAAATGAGTGAGAGAGCTGGTCAGCCCTTGGAAGCAGGGAGGAGTCCCAAAATTTCACACTGGATCATCTCTATATTAGGATGAATGCCTGGAAGATTTCAAGTAAGAAAAGAAGGTTAACAGGTTAGCAGAAAGAAAGAAGGAAAAAATAAACAGCACACCAAACACCATTAAATTTTCTTTCTGTATTTCATTAAAACCTACTTGAATACACTTCGAAACAAGAGTACAACAAAATAGAATATACTTCAAATGTTGAATATACAAACTATTATAGTTCGTTCTGAACACTGGTACTTCCCTCTTAACTTCAACTAAAAAAAATTTACAGGTTTAGAACTACCTGACAAAAGCTCATGCTGGGCGTGACCTTTGAAGTGAGAGTAGAGCTGAAACTGAAATGTATGCACAGATGTCAAGGCTAAGTGAGAGAAACAGGCATGGTACAGCAGAAGGCAGAAAACCTGCTGCTACTTTGTCCACGATTAAGAAATTTAGACAGACTTTTAACTACCATACAAAATATGTTACATGTTATTCTATAACAATACTGTGCTAGGTACAAGGTTCTTAAAAAATTCGTTTTAATAAAAAAGCTTTACACAAACAAGCCATTAGCTTATTTCAAGAAAGATAACTGAAAATCAGTCTAAGGCTTTCAATTTGAATCTGCTTAAGCTGTATGATACAAAAATCCCTCCAGGCCTCTGTCTTCTTTTAGAAGCTCTTTAATCTCCTTTATTTCACTTCCTACAACACCTAGTAGCATAGTTTTTCACATAGCACCAGTTGAGTACTGTGGGCACACAGTAGTAATCGCTGGTATGCACATAAAATGCATCAAATTTGCCATTTGTGTAACAATGAGACTTTCCTCTCCCCCTGAAAACTAAAAACCAAGGCAAACCTCTCACACAGCTCTCTCTTAGTGTTTCAGGTCTTAGTGTAGCTTGGTAACCGGTAGCGTAGTGAAATTGTTTGGTCCCTTTCCAGTCCCTCTCTCTTTCATTCTCCATAGGTTCAGCTGTTTCCCAACTGGAAGAGGCAGTCTTTATCAGCGTATCAGCATGGTTTAATTCCCACTGAAACACGGGAAAATAATTTTTTTTTTCCAGTAAGTCTTCAACATATGCATGTTTATTAACATTCCACAACTCTCCTTTATGACTTGGTGGTGGCATCCACATCCCTCCCCCAATCACGTCAGTATATTCAAAACCGTAACAGTTAGAAGTCCATGCTGGAAGAAACCTATTCTTCATTTTTCACACGTGATGATTCCTTCTGTTTTCATTGTTACAGGAAGGGCAATAGCTGAGGGTGTGCTAACTACTACTACGTGGGTTACAGTCTTGCTTCCGTCCACTGGCTTCTCCTCTTTTACCAGCTGCAGTGTTTTCACTTCACATTCCTGTTTCAAAGCGGCCGTGTCTGGTTTAACTTCTGGACCTTTGAGAACTGCACTGATCACCCTGGGAGGAGTCTGGCCAGAGGCCTGCTGAGCAGGAACCGACAGTCTCATTACGGGTGTCCCATGAGCTATGGACACTGGGGTTAGTGCTCTAACAGCCAACGGGGCTCCCACGATGTTGATACTTCCTGACCCAGACAGGCTCGTTTTTGTTTGCAGCTGACACTGCGTGAGTTGCGTGGCAGGGATCGTGATGATTTTGGTGGGCTGCATTGTGATTTTGTCTCCATTTTCAGCAGAGGTTGGCATCACAGTAGGGATTGTCTGGATTACTACCTTTGGAGTTGTTGCTGTGGTTGGACTTGTGTTGGTTATTAAGGGCGACCCTGCGTTTACTGACTGCACTGCCACAGTTGAGATTTTCTGTCCCAGAGAGGTCATGACAACGGGCACTTGCATTGCCACTCGAACAGTCCTGCAAAATAAACGTGTGTGTTTAGGCCAAAACACAGGGCACCATCACAGATGACAACAAGGACAGACAGCTCTAAGAGACAGGTTTTTAACTGGTTCTTAAAAAAAACCAAACCTAACCATAACAAAAAAAAAAAGAAAAAGCCAAACCAGCAAACAAAGAGCCCAACCTCAAACCTTTTGCACATCTAGCAATAGGACTTTGGAAATTTAACAGCCCCATTAACACAAACCTGGGAGCTGATGTTGCTGGGACAGTAGCAGTGGTAGTAGAAGGATGAGATGAGGATGTGTCATGAGCTGGTGAGGCAATATTCACAACTCTGGTGACTGCTTTTTCTGTTCTGGTACAGCTTAACTGAGAGGAATTTTTTCCTCCACGTGCAGAGGTTGCTGCTTTTAAAAGGTTTTCTGC
>NW_005054453.1:36115-38302 GCF_000277835.1 Geospiza fortis
TTGCAGGACTCGCTTTTGTCATCATCTATGACAACTATATTTTTTGGCATCTCCTTAAACTGATACACAAGCCTTTGTCCCTCAACTTTTGCCAGGATTCCTCTTTGATAGTAGTATCTGCAAGGAAAGTACAATTAAGTATTAAGCAACATTTTAAAGAAAACGTCATTCTGTGCTAACAAGAAAACCTGAAGTAATCACAGTAAAATCTACAGTGCAAGGAGGTATGGAAAGAAGCTCTTAGAACACACTGGCAAATGATCTGAAGGATCTACCTGAAAAAAACCTTACCTTTCAAATACATACTTCAGGAAATAAAATTGTGAATTTACTGGTAATATAAAAAGTTACAGGGACTGCAAGACTGAAGGCTAAATCTACACAAGAGCAAAGTTTTTAAAATTTCAGAATCTTTGTATTTCTATGGACAAAAATAAGATTTTAAACTGTAAAAGATAACCTAAGGATCTAAGAGTTCTTACCTCAGAGCTCTTCCCATAGTCTCATAGTTCATGTCAGGCTTGTTTTTGTGTTTTCCCCAGAGTTTGGAGACAGCTTTTGAATCCACAAGTTTAAAGATTCCTTTCTCTCTCTGAGTCCATTTAATATATCGAGGACAGGTATTTTTGTCCTGAAGAAGGTCCAACAGGAACTCCCATAAGTATGTTGTATTTCCTACAATCAGAAAGCATTTTTGTGTTAGAAAACCACTTCTAAAGATAACAGAAAGTTCTCCATATGACCTGCGTTACAAGCTATGTTACACAGAGGATGTAACCTGCACATATTCATTCACTCTGCTCAGTTTAATGAAGTTTCCATAAATATTTACATTCTGAAAGAGCTAATCCAAGTGATCTGCTATACAGCATAGGAGCCTGCCTGTTCAATCCAATACCCATTCTCAGTTCTTGCAAAGAAGTATGGGAGGGTGCTCCAAGTCAGTACCTATCTATGCAGCAGGACGAGTGCTAGAATTTTCTTCTCCTACTTGATTAAACAGGGCATGAAATGCCAGTACATTTTATGACACTGCAAAACAGGAGGACATAAATAAGTAATTTTTAAAAGGCATGCAATCTGCAGCAACAAACCATCTCAGCTGTGGTTAAGTTTGTCAGGGATCTGGGGCTCTCACACTAACTGGTGGCACCTCATGTTCTAACCCTTCCCAAGAGTTGTTGCAAAAACATAAGTGGGCTTCAGGATTAGAAAGCAGACAGGAACTTCAAGAGAATAAATAAACTGTAGGGCACAATTAAATCACATTTACAGCCGCCTCACTTTGCACCAGAAAGTATCCAGAGTGCACAAAGGAAGGAATGCCAACAAGGGATCCCCTTTCCAAATGTGCACAATCATCTCTCATTCTCCATGACTTAACTCTGATAGTACTAAACTGTAGAATAATTCCTGGTTTTCCAAACCCATGCTGCATATGAAATAGCCTACCTCTGCAAGTGCTTTTTAAAATAAGCAACAAAAATTAAATCCAGTTAACAAAATATTTTGCAGGACATCAAGAAAAAAAATTAATTTATTCCAGTTGTAGTATAAAATATGGAATGAGATACTTCATGAGAACAAGAGATATATGTAGGTCATTAGGAAGTGCCATAGAAATGAAATAAACTTAAAAGAAAGCTAAAAAATCTCCTGAAAACCAGAGAGCAGTACCATCTCCCACTTAATAAAACAAGAAGCTATAGAGCTGAATTCAGTAGTACAAAAAGGAGAACAGAGAGAAATACAGGCCTCCTTTTTCAAATTATTTGTCCAGGAAACTAGGACCTGGGACAACTGGAAAGCACTGTTCAGGTAACAGAAATCTGTAAAACTAAAATCTGAAATAGAAAGAAAGACAAGGATTCAAGAAGACTACAGAAAAAGGAAATAACTAAACAAGACGTATTTTTAAATATAGCAGATACAAAATCTGTCATCTCCACTGGAGTCCACTGCTACACCAAATCTAAAGCAACTCCGGGCACTGTAGGGAAGTTTAATTAGTGTTTGCACTGGTTTCCATGAGCAAACATCTCCATGAAGTCAGTCCTATTCTTTCTTGCCCTACTGACAAACCTGATGACTCAGGAGCTATAGCCAGATAAGGAATTATGTAAACAGCAGAGACCTTGCTTTTAAACAAATGTCAAAGTAACAGTGGAGCTGAGCTCTGCACACTCT
>NW_005054453.1:38312-47080 GCF_000277835.1 Geospiza fortis
CAAGTCACTAAACCGTTACTCCCAGCTATAGCAACATCTCACAACAACCTTCAGTGCACCAAGCGGAGGCAAGATCCAGGATACACGGCACACCACCCCAAAGGTAATCTGTGAGCTAACCTCCCAGTCTGTCTTCTTGCTGAGTGAGTAGCAGGGGCTTGGAGCCCAAGAAAGGAACCTCTATTTATCAGGAGAAACATTAGAACTCTTCTGCACATAATCCTCCACTCAACCAATACAGAAACACATCATCATTTGCTTTTCTCCTTAAACTAAACTGAACCTATTAGTAAAAAAATATATTCCCACTGAAGTTTGTCAATTAACTAAGAAATCATATTTTCAACCTTATTACCTTTACTTCCAACCATCACCTTACTAAATGCTCATGTGCTGCCTCTACTTGAAAGCAAGTCTTACAGCAGTAGCTTAATAAATTATGTGTGTAGCACTAAGTTGATACATAACACAAAAGACATCACAAGTCAATACCCACAAAGTAAAGCAAAAAAAAAAAAGAGAAAAACTATTAACTGTGGAGGGTACTAGAGGAGACTCCTAGAGCACATCCCAGATACATCCTTGTGCTAGATCTTGTACAAACAAATTTAAAAACATTGAATAAAACTCTAATAAAATCAATACAATTTCATCCATCACATTTGTAAAGATATGTACATTTCCTGTGATAAATACCATGCAGATACACTGCTTATTTTTAAAGACTCAATGAATGGAAAAATATACCTTTGCCTTCTCTAGGTTTCTTCTTTATACCTAGATCTGGAGACCCATCAGATAAAGCTGATTGCTGGGTCTTGGGTTTACGGCCAGCTGCACATAATACATGGGGAAAAAGAAGTATTAATCATATGCAGAGTAAAATTTTATAGTTTGCCTTTGCTGAAAAAAGCAGTTTGTGTATTTCCCCCCTTCTGTTTCCTCGCCACAGGTATGGATAAACTTCGATTCTTAGATTACTAGTGCACATCCAGTGCTTACTTCATAGGCAGATTTAACTCAATTGCAGACAAGTTAATGGGCATTTTTATTAATTCTAAGACCCACAGATCTTGGATTTGTATCATTTTATCACTACATTGCATTTGTTTCCCTCTAAATTACAAGTAAATATTCCATCTCAGCATGTCTGGAAACTATTAAATCAATGTTCCTAAAGCTATGTGAACTGTATTGATGCCTCTAACAAAACTGCTAGACCACAGAGAACAACCTTACCAGATGCCAACCTCTCATGTGACAGCAAAATGCTTAGAAATCAAACACTGCTCTGAATTGTTTCTCCTCCAAGACACGCCAATTAGACAGGAAAGACAAAAATTTCACATATAAGACCTTATAATGATTTTGTAAACTGATTTATGTTTTTTTTAAGTTAGTATTTACCCTGCTGCTTCATTGCATGAACCCCAAGCCTACCATCTCACCAAATATACCCACATTCCACACAAAGTGGCTACCCACCACAAAAGTCCTCTTTGAATACTCTACCCTTCCTCCACTTTGTGTTAAAATACACAACACAGAAACCATCTTCCTTCATGGCTTGTCAAAGCCCATTCTCTTGCTCCCTCTTTTTTCTGGATGCAGACCCATTTTTCTAAGAACTCACATTTTAGACTCCCATCAATCTGTTTGTATGAGCAAAGAGATCAGACCATCCAATCCATCCTCCCCTGTATCAACTGCACCATCCATGGCAGTGGACAACAGAAGTAAAATTTTGAGATTGCTCCAATGAAAAGCCATATGTACCCTTTTTCTTTTTCATTGGCTCATGGATATCAGGGGAAGTTGGAACAGGAGACACGTCCATTTGTTCAGATTCCTCTGTTGATACTTCCACCACGGTTTCTGTGATCACATCAGGTCTCATGGCTGCATGGATAAATTCTGGGGTGGACACACAAGGAGGGACAAAAACTTCCACTACAAGAGAAGAAAAAAAGAATATCTGATGAAGTTTCTACCTGATTTTATTTGAATGTATCTTACATAAAATTATTTTAAACAAAGCATATGCAACACTGTATTAAGTTTCTGCTCCAAAATCCAGTCATCTTGAAAATCAATCCAACTCCCCAAAACATGCACACTTGTCAGTAGTTTTAGGCAAAAGCAAGTACCACACCAATATTCTTCAGAACGAAACTCAACTTTAATTTAAACAAATTAGAGCTTCATCTTTGATCATTACTCTGATCTCCACTTCCTACTTTGTAGCTTTTGCATTTCAGTTTGATCATTATTTCATCCAACATATATTAAATAATTTCAGAAGGGACATCAGTTAAAGTAACCATCAACATTAAGGTTTGGTTTTTCAGACTGGTAACACTGTGCAACACATTGGTTTTGGGCATTCTTTATAAAATGGAAAGATGAATAGAAATACTTTTCCCTTAAAATAACTCTTTATTTCAGCAATTTGAAATGTCAGATTCACAGAACCCAGAATGGCTGGGGTTAGAAGGGGACCTGGTGCAACCCCGTGCTCAAGCTGTGCCACATAGGGCTGGTTGCCCAGGATCCTGTACTTTTTAGTATCTCCAAGGATGGAGTCCCCATGGCTTCTCTGGTCAATCTGTGCCAGAGCTCTGTCACCTGCACAGTGAAAAAGTATTCCATGATGTTTAGGGGGGAAAAATTAATTTTAAATATGTCGTTATATATGTAAATATGTCAGCTATCTCTTCCCAACAACCCTTCTCAGATAAATGATTTAATCTGTAAGTATACGTGTTGCAGGGTGGAGAAATCATGTAAAACTCAAACAAATCAGTAGTTTTCAAATATGCAGGCAAATGTTTTAATAGAGCTCTTCACAGAAACAGGTTTCCCACTTTGCTTGTCTTACTGATTAGTAGAAGGAGAAATGGCTCCCAGAGCAGAGACTGTGGCTGACATACCAGGACTCCTGGCATCTCTCAGGCAGGTAGGAGACTCCATATGAAGCAAGGCCTCTGCAGCTTCAATTGTCTTATCTGTGCAGTGCACATTACTGCCATGAACTGATGCTTCTACTGCAGAAGGATACAAAAAAATTATGAGGACAGGTTACTTATAGAAGTCCACATGTATCCCTGTACAACTATACTTCTCAATCTTTAACATGAAAACCACAAGATTATCAGATGTCTTCACACCTTTTATACCTTCCTGTCAACAGAAATATTTAGGGAAGACATGAAACAAGCAGAACTGACACTGTCACTTCCTAGATTAGATTTCTAGTTCACAAGCAAGCTACTCATTTCCATGAGGAGTTCAAGAGCTTACAGAAGGAGACTGAGATTTATCTTCTGCCTTCAAATTAACCAGAAAAAAACCAGATTGTGATGAGGATGATTACAAATTAATGCAGCAGAACAGAGAAGTAGTATCATCTCCAACTATTATCTCATTAAAATCTAAAGGTCACCTCTTCAAATTTTCAGTCTTTTGGATAAATATATACACATACATGTCTATGTATATACATATACATATATGCAAATACAAGACTAGTTTCCAAAACATACATCCTGTTTTGATTTCTGATACTGAAAATAATTTTGAGTTCATTTTAGCAGGTTGGTTGTTTAAAAAACCACAAAGCACAACAAACAGTATAAAGAGTGTGCTTTATGCAAAAACTAAGGGAAGAAGGTAAAAAAAGTTCTTTTTTCAAGTTCTGAAAATTTAGGAAAACTAATTAATCAAAAATAATGTAACTTCAAGAGAGTACAGTTAAGTTTGACACAGTGCAGATCACAGCAGCAACACAAAAAACCCCAACGTACCATGTAAAACTACAATTCTATGCACAGCTAACTCCATATTGCTCGCCCTTGTGAAGGTTTGGAAAAGTGGTGACTGCAGAAACACCTGTTGTCCATTATCCACACTCTGGCCAAGGTAGCTGTAGCTGTCTCTCTTCAGTTGCTCTTTCCATTTATGGCCATCTGCTCTAAGCTGAACCACTCCAGCCAGGCAGCCAGCAAGCAGGAGATCTATCTTTAGCCTAAGCAGAGTCACCTATCTCTAGTATCACAGAACTAAAGAGGATTTGGGAATAATTCTCTACAAAAACTTCAAGGCACGTATGCTGTTACTGAAAAAGCCTAAGAAATAACTGATGGTTTGTTTAGTGAAAAGCGGGGAAACATAATGCCAGAGTTACTTCTGACTTAAGGAAACACCAGATACACAGAGATTCCCTGCAGGCTCACGTGGGGAAGCCTTCCAGCATACTCCAGTTTCTACAAATGCAGGGATTAAAAACTTGAAAAATCTACTAGCCAGCAGATTAAACGTATCAACCAGAAGCTGAAAGTGGATGAAATGTGGAAGATGCAGAAATGCAAAACTACAGGCGACAAAGTTCTTGCTGAACCAGCCTGCTGCCCACCTGCTGGCTGGCTGATGGGATTCCCACCACAGCCTATTAGCTATGGCCTGGGATGCTATTTAGAGGGCTTTATCTTTTGGAACAGTAGATGCCTGTTAAGGCTCACATTCCAACACTGCTTCACCCCAGGCTGTGAACAATAAAACCTTACCTACGAGCACAGGAAAATCGGAGAAGGGTCTTTATTTTGCACTCTGTCCTTGGATAACCATAACCATGAGCCCCTTTCCCCAGCTGCAAACCCTGGATGCTCCCCATGCTTGGCCAAGCGTTTCCTTCCCAAGCGGCTGTTTGGTTATACCCAAAGTCCTGACCCCCTGCAGTGTAACAGAACAGCCCTCCTGGAGCAGGAAACCCTCTGACTAAACATTTCTCTTTCTAAACAAAAGTTTCAGTTGCACAGAATTTGATTACTAAGTTTCCCTCATCTACCTGATAAAAATTTTCACTGATCATCAGAATACAGGAACAATATTCAGACAGTTGATAAAAAATGTGTAAATTCTACAACACTACTGAAATTAGAAAGTCCAAATCAGTATTTATATGTTATATGTTATATTATTCTAATGCATGCAATAAGATTCAAAGCATGTCAGTAAAGCTTCTCCAACCAGATAGCTGTTTCTGTGCCATTAGGTTCAGCATATAAAGGACTTTTGTAAAGAAATTCAAACTCAGATGACAAATTTCCATTTTAAGAGGGTATTGAATTCACTACCTCCTAAATGCTTAAAAGCATACAAAGCTTTCCTACAGAGAACAGTTTAGATACTGCACCACAACTAAGAGGTACTTAGCAGAGGGCAGGAGCCAGGCAACAAACACAGCAGAAAGCCATCTATGTACTTTTCCAGCACGAGGATATTCTGCTGAAGGACCAGGGTGGAGGAAAAGGAAATACAACCAGCATTAGGGACTAGGACTGCAGAACTGTAACAGAAAAGCAAAGGAACCACTCAACTTCTCCCCTAAGCAACCCTTCAATTTCCAATATAAACAGCACTATCTACTCCACAAAAGCCTCTGACACTTGGAAAATACACACTTCACAAATGCTTTTCCCATGGGAGCTACTTGGGACTCCACTAAGACTGTCACCTAAAAAATATCAAGCAAAAAATAGTAACACTTCTGGCTTTGGCTGAACAACACATGCTGTCTGTCTATCACGACAGTTAACAAAGTAATCTAACATTGCCAAAACGACAGCTATTAAAACACTTACTAAATTCAGTCCTATTACCAAGTTTCAAGTCTTCCCAGCTAACTAATTCTCCTTTACCCAGTACATGGTTTTTAGCCTTAGAGGCATTTGTTTACCCAGTGAACATCAGGAGTTTGCATTTCCTCACAGGGAATGTTTACTGCACCAACACAGTGGGAAGGAAAACAAGAGAAATTTCTATCCTAGCACAAATTTATGTAAAATATCTTTCTGACATGCTAGAAAATGTCTAACAGAAGACAGCATGTCAGAGTGCTCTGATAGAAGACATGGTGCCCAAAAACAGCTAAAAAACCCATCATAAAAGATGAAGTGAGGGAACAGGCTCTCTCTGAGAAGGGACAAGAAAAAAACAGGCAGCTCTTCTTGCAAATGACTGGACCAAGTGTCATCAACGAAATTATACTTGTAGCTCAACAGTTCTCACAAAAAAAAGATGGAGAGAAAAGGAAAACAAAACAAGTAGGAGTCCACAATTAAAAAAAGACAACTTCCCAAGACTTTGATACACAAGTATCACAGTTCTAATCAAAGGCTGAAGTGTGTCACCCATTTCTCTAAAAATGCCCAATTCTATTTCTATTATAATATGCTATCAACTATATTCAAGACCCCAAAGCTAAAACAGACTGTATTGTTTCAGTAAACAATACAAGGTGTAGGTCTGTTATATTATACAATCATTTCAGAAACAACTGTCACTTGCCCAAACGAAGCAAAGTAGTTTATGTGGATGGAAGTAAATTTTCCACACTTTTGTAACTGAGTAACAAGAGAACTGCCATTTACTGATCTAGAACACGAGAGCTAAGACCACCACTTATCTTCCATTCTTTAAAATCAAATCTCATCTTACTGCTTTTATTAAAGAATCTGAGTCCTTGGCACATGATTTTAAAATATTTAATTTAAAAATTTTGATCTATTTATAGAAAAAAATCTCAAAAACAAATTCAGATATAAAGTGTAAATAGATAAGTAGGCTAGTTGATACCTATCTTCACTGTTGGCCTAATGTTTGCTAACTCCACTTTCTACCCAAACAGTGTGTATAGTAGATTATTCAAGGTTCTCAACAGCTGTTACAAAATACTAACCTTGGTAATTAAGTCTGAAAGGGCTGTACTTTGGATTTACAGAAAAAAATACTGGCAACCTATTCATTTGGTAACAATGTCCCCCCCTTTTAACATAAGGCTAACAAAATTATTGAAAGCAATTTATGAGACTGAAGAAATGGACTGAAATTTTCAAAACGGTATTCTTTTGCACTGCACTACAGAAGCACCTGCAATAGCTTACCCTTTAATGCTATCAGGCAACATTTTATTAAAGAATTCACAATTCCAAGCATGGAACGCAGTAGAGTGGCTACCTATACACTAACAAACCTCATTAAAGTTTACTGGCGCTCATGTGCTTGTTTTATTTCAGCATTTAAAAACAGCAGTGGAAGTTAGTAAGAGTGCTTAAACAACGTCTTAATTAAAAGCAGTTGAATTGCCTCTATAGGTAATACCCAGAAATCTTTCTGTATGCAAAACTTGACTTGGAAAAGAAAGCATTCTTCAGTTTACTGCTTGTTTCATGGCAGACATTTATTCAGAAACCAAAAACCAGTTTCTTGGGTTTTTCAATATTTCCCTAAGCCCGCCTCCGTTCAAGACTCTCAGCTGCACACAATTTAAGGATGATGCCTAACCCACTGCATAAAGACAGATCAATAACAAAGATGAGAGCAACCATCTCAAAACACTTGTTTCACTGTGAGCCATGTTATCAGCCCAATATTGACAGAAATATTAACTACAAAGCCAAAACATATCTTTGTAAAGTCATTTTGGAGTTGCTCTTACAACTGGCAATTAAGATAACTCTAAGCAGTAATAATTTTGGTTCATCTTATTTCCCACAGTTATTAAACACTGAAGTTTTGTCAACACTGAAAGCAGCAGCCATGGGAAAAAGCAACATATAATTATTATAATCCCTTAGGATAAAGAATTCCTCACTTAAATCCACGTGATATCTGCATACAAAACTAAGTAAACAGATATGGTATCTTGATAGTATGATGATGGGAATACTAGATATGCATAGGTATCACTCACTGCTACGCAAATATGGAAAAAAGGAATTAATTGGTTGGGCTAATGAGATTAGTATGACAAAGGATATCAAAAAGAGCAATGCAAAGGTCATTATTATTTATCTAAGGACTCGCTCTCAAGCAACCTAGTTACAGTGACTTAAGAAGGTGTTGACACAATGACCAAGTACTTAAACGTTCTCTATTCACGGACAATCAAAAGTAAAAAACAACTCACTGAGACCTGCAGCAGTGAGACCTGCAGAAATCAAAGTTGTTCTACTGGCAAAGTCAAGCTATTGCTCCATCCTAGACCCAAGTGTCAAAATGCTTAGGACCTACTCTGTTATGCAGCAGAACAGTTTTACACTGCTTTGTAGTGTATTTTTCCATGTCTGGGGTGTGGGTCATCCTCCTCCAAAAAACCCTGGGTATTTTTCCACATTAAGTAAAACAAATGATGACGATTATGTGACTTGGTCCTTTCTAAAGGATAAACGACAGAGCATTTATCTTTAGGCCTCTGAAAGCCCACTGCCATGTCAATGCAAAGCCAGTATAAAGCTTGACTCTCTCTGAAAATTCATGTGCAGCTACTGCACAATTTTCATTACCTATAATGCCATACACTGTACTGCTTACGGTTCCAAGGACTACTTTTAGAAGTTCAGATTCATGATGTAAAGGCAAAAATAAAATCAAATCTAGTACAACTTCGGTGGAGAACTGAATGCTTGACACTGCATTTGAGGTTTGGGTCAGTCGTAACCTTGCTCGTTTTCCAGGGCTTTACCACACTTTAAGACAAGTCCGGCGATCACCGGGCTATCCTGTTGTCAGACAGATACAACAGAACGGAAAGAGGCCAAACCACGCAGGACTCAAAACACAACCCCGAACGAGTGCTACACCTCGGGTAAACGGCCCAGGTCCCGGCAGCGGCCGCGCCCGGCGGCTGCAAGGTCTGGCGGTGCGGGGGAGCGGCCAGAGAAAGCGCGGCACCTGCACGGGCCGGCGGCAGGGAACGGAATTCTCGCCGC
>NW_005054453.1:48110-52585 GCF_000277835.1 Geospiza fortis
TCCCCGCGCCGCTCCCGAGGCGCCCGAGGGCAAGGACGCAGCGCAGCCCGGCCGGCCCCGCACGCCACCAACGCCTTCCGCTCCATCTCTCCGCGGCCCTCGGCCGTCCGCACCTCCGTGCCCCGCTGACCGGGGCAAACCGCCTACCGGTATAACCCGGGCAGTCGTCACCGAGGTGACCGCTGACGCATTAACAAGATTTCACCTTGACAAGTCCCCGGGGCACCTATATTAGTAACAACTTGCCGGAAAAGCTCCGTGCCTGCAATCCACCCTATCTCCGTTAGAGGAACAGTCAGCCAGAGGTCCTATCCATCCTTCATCTCTGAAAAGATCTGTGGGGTGAAAAAAAGTTTCATTGCTCTCTTAGTTAAAAAAACCCCAAAGCACTAGCACCACTTTTTAGGGTTGCATCCTCTCTCCCCTGAAGAACACCTGTGTCAGTAAGGCCACAGCATTACCTGCCAGGCCCCTGGACAGAGGCACCCGTCAGGAGAAGACACTCTCCACACTTCCTACCCAGTCCATGCACTAATTACTCCCAGGGTAAAACTTCAGAGCTGCATACAAAGAGCAGCTGTACCAAGAAAAGCCAAGTATGTCTCACACAGAGCTATGCATGGAAATTACACACAGGAATTCCTTCATTAAACCACACACCTGAGTAGGCCTACAATGTTAAGTCAAGGATCTCGCAAACACCCACTGCCTACAGAGCCTTCCTTGAACACATCATCTTCACCACATCATCTTCACAGCTCCATTAAAAGAAGGTGAAAGGATCCAGCTGCAATCTGACAACACAATCTCAAGTTTCCCTTCTCAAGTTTCAGTAGTCCTAGGACCTAGAGCAGAAGGAACAATTTAGAAACAATTTTCCCCAGCACCGAAATCACAAAATAGTGTCCAGCAAAAATCAACTCCAGCTGGTAAATTCAGTGCTTCAAACTCTTGACAAATACTATTCCTCCACTACAACTCTCAAGACATTACAGGGATACATTTTCATGACTGTATTTATAGATATTTATAGATAATTATATCTATATTATATAATTATATCTATATTATATAATTATTATTATTATTATCTATATTATATAATTATAGATATTTATAGATAATGTTTATCATATGCAAATAAAAAATCAGGCATTTTGTAGATAGCACTCATCTATTCCTGGGTTTAAGGAGTTAAATTTGTTCAGTGCCTCATCAGATAAAGAGCAAGACCTGCAAGCAACATCATTCACTCTCACATTCACGAGAGGCCATGATATCTAAGGATAGGTCTGTGCTAAAATTTTGCCCGTCAAGATTCTTCCACAGCCAGAAGCACAGACAAAAAAGGCACCTAGCCAGCTGTGAGGGCAAAAAGCTCTCATTCAGATCCAGCTTTGCCAACAGCAGAGTGCTCCTGTCAGCTTTTGTTATTCAGAGAGGTGGAACAGCAGTGCCAACAAGAATTCCTCCCATCAGCATATTTCCACTAGGGGACTCTGCTGTATTCTCCAGCAGAAATTTTCCTAGTGGAGACAAGCCCAAGGACAAGAAAAGGCATTTTAGGCAGGCACACACTTATATGTGCAATAAAATTTAGTAGTCATTCATTAGAACATCCTGAGATTGAAGTGGAAGCTTTACATGGTGTAGTTTAGCAACACCATAGCTTCAGCTTACGTAGAGTGTACTGGAATAACCCTCTAGTCCTGTCACTTTGTACACTTGCGTGTACCTCCTGTTGTTAAAAACTATAATTTACCCACACTCCAAGCAATAAAATACAGTTTAAAAGTTTGTCTGTTTAGATCCAGATCAAAGGCTGTACTGAGATGCTAAATGCCTTTGAAGATCCACACCCATGTCAACAGGAATTCACACTACCATACTTCAGAAAAGGTGCACTCATAGTTTTTTCCTTTTTTGATTGCTGTATAGTTCAATGAGGGTTGTTTACTGATGGCAGCTTTCAGTCAAAAACTGAAGTGTTTGACTCATACCCAATAAAGTTTTGCCTGAGATGTGTGGACTCCTTGAATAAGTGCATGCAAGTAATGGGCACTGTGTAACTTCTGACAAACCTCATAGGTCCAAAATGAAAAAAAGAGCCAAAAAGTATTGAGCATGAAGTTCTTGGTTTAACACCAGTTTCTTAAGCAGCATTTATTTACTACTGCAAGCACGGACTTAGCACAACGTTTGCCAGTGCACATGAAATGGACTTGAACAGCTGCACACAAGCGCTCTGGTTCTTCCCTCTCTCTGATCATACACAAGAGAGAACATCACTGTATGCCCAAGGGATTCCAATCACTTGGAAATGAAAATAATCTGAGCCTGTGCACTTTCAAGATTAATATGCAAAAAGCCACTACAAATTATGAAGTGACCTGTGCATACCTTATCTATATTAGAATTAAAGCATAACACTGTCTTTAAGGAGGAATGCAGCTTTCTCCAAAAGTCCTGCAGTTTCATCTGTTTAAGTAATATTATTTCTAGTATTTTATGAATGCTGATTGATTTGTCATGCTAATAAAATCTTATTATTTCAGGGGAAAAAAGTCAACAGGAAAAAAGTAAATCTGCATTTAACTTTTTAATCTCTTTAAAGCCTCCTTTCTAGGTTAAAAAAGAGGGCTACAAAATCTACTCAGTGGGTGGCCCACTGAAGCAAGAAATACTGTAATGGAACAGGGCCACAGGAAATTGCAGAAATTTTATTTCTCTGGCATGAAAAACGTAAAAAAAAAAAAGTAGAGGAACAGATTCTGGACCAGCATCACTCTTGGTCAGACAGAAACATGTTTATTTACCCTAGTTTATTGTTGACTGGTTTTTGTTTGGTTTTACTGTTACTATACACAGACTAAACTTAATTGTAATTTTTTAACGTGCAAGTTCAGCTGTTAAGATAGCCAGGTAGACCTTCATGCTACATTTACTAACTGCCAGGAAAAAAAAAACAGTCAAAACGTTTAATAAGCTGGAAAGTTACCATTCAAAATTATGCTTCTAGTTACTACATTTCTGTTTGTCATAAGCTTTAAATAACTTCAAGACAAGTGAATTGTATTTCCATTCTTGTACAAAGACAGGAGTAAAATATCTATCAGCTCATGCTTTCTGTTGAAGGGATATGGACAACTTTGTTCACAATAAAGGAAATGTATCACTTCTTCTCTGCAATATACACTAGTTAAAACTCATTCTGATTCTTTTGAAAAACCAAGAGACAAATTTTTAAAAAGCAGCTGGATGTGACTAATTGCATCCAAAACAGCACATGTAAATTCAAAACATGAAAAACTGGTGTGTTTCATCAGATTTGCAGACTTGGATTGGAATAGAATCATCAATTATCTTAAGCATCTCCTTGAACAGTTCTCAAAACAAACAGAGCATTCAGGCCTTATAGAGGAATTGCCATTCTCCACTCCCACATTCTCCTCTGCAAAGTTGCGTTTCCTACAATTCCCACAAATATGATGAAAAGATTCTCTGATACCAGACTAGTTTCTCTTGGAAAACTACTCCACAAGCATTGTGGCTTGAAATGCTAAAAGTACAGCCTTCCAACTGCACCTTTTCCTTCCACTGACAGCAAATAATTAACCAGAAAGGAAAAACTGTGTGCATTTAATTACTCTTAGCCCCAGAGGATTCCAGTTGTATTCTAGTAAGACAAAGCTACCTTGGGAAAAGGCAATTATCATAAAGCACTTGCTTATTCTTACAGAGGTGAGTTGTTTGAGTTAGCTTAAGTAAGTGGAGGGTAGATGGCAATCTGTTTGTGTGACCATGTTCACAGGGGTCTGAGGATGAGGGAAGAGACGAGGATCTGACTCCATGTTTCAGAAGGCTTGATTTATTATTTCATTATATATATTATATTAAAACAGTACTAAAAGAATAGAGGAAAGGATTTCCTCAGAAGGCTAGCTAAGAATAGAAAAAGAAAGAACGATAACAATGTGTCTTGGACAGAGAGTCCGAGCCAGCTGGACTATGATTGGCCATTAATTAGAAACAACCACATGAGACCAATCACAGATGCACCTGTTGCATTCCCCAGCAGCAGATAATCAATGTTTACATTTTGTTCCTGAGGCCTCTCAGCTTCTCAGGAGGAAAAATCCTAAGGAAAGGATTTTTCATAAAAGATGTCTGTGACATGTTTGTGCGCTGGTTTGGCATTAACCGATTTGAGGTGGAGAGGGAAAAAGTCAGCCACGCAAGTGGTTCTCTGTGAGGAGCTGCTAGCAGCTCCGTCCGTGCCTGGCAAAACCAATCTCTGGCTGGCTCTGAGAATCAGCACACTGCTAAGCCAATTAGAAAAAAGCTGATAAGGCCTCTATGATAACATATTTAAGAACGAGAAACCGCGGGAAGCTGTCTTGCTCCCTGCTCTCAGAAGGGCTGGGCCAGAGCGGCCGCTGCCCTCTGTCGCGGTGCAGCCGCCGGGCCGTGCCGCG
>NW_005054453.1:52636-69256 GCF_000277835.1 Geospiza fortis
CGTGGCTCGCAATGGACTTTATTTACTTGGCAGCTTTCAACCAGCCATGCTGCGGACAGAAAGACAAAAGCAGCAGCGGCAGCAGCTTTTCTTTTTTCAGCGTCCCGCATGAAGAACAGGCATGGAGCGGAGCCCGCAGCCAGTGCGGCTTGTGCACCTGACCAACACAGAGAGAAGCACGGCGAGCGATTCCCCAGCTGCGGGGCCTGGACAAGATCAACCTTTCAGCGCTGCAGAGCTCTAGAGAAACCATTTCAGCCGACAGGACTTGAGAACAAACAAACCTACCAACAGCAATTCTCTCCCAGAGAAAAGGAAAAGGTAAAGACACGCGAAGAGAACAACACGGTGACACGAAGGTCGGTGCAAAAGAGGGAGGGCGAGGAGGAGGTGCCCCGGACGTCGGAGCTGAAATTCTTCTGCAAGCTGCGGTGAGGACTACAACAGAACAAACTGTTTCCCTGTAATTCATGGAGTGCATGCTGGGATGCAGCATTCACCCACAGCCCGTGAGAAAAAGGCACTCCTGTAGGAGCATGTGGATGCTGAAAAGCTGTGACCGGGTGAGAGGCTTGAACAGAGAGTAAGAAAACCCTTGCTTTCAGAAACAGAGGAAAAAGACCCTTGCTTTTATACTGGAACAACTTATCCTTAAAAACTGCACCCCATAAGATAAATGGCCCATGAAAAGCAGTTGTGGGAAGACTGCTTTGCCCGTGGGAGGGACTTCACGTTGCAAGCAGGTTCCGGACGAACTGTTTGCTGTGAAAATTAAAACCACGTTGGAAAAGTTCACAGAAAACTGTTTCCTGTAGAAAAGACCCCACAGCATAGCAAGAAACTCCTCTCCCTAAGTGAAATGAAGAAAGACTTTTAGACTGACTAAAAATCCTATGTTTTGTCTCCCTGTGCTATCGGTGGGAAGGAAAGAATGGCGGGGGGGAGGGTGAAGGTGTTTTAACTATTTCTTTTTAATTCTCATTATCCTCTTTAAATTCTGTTAATAATTTTTTATTTATACCTTTCAAAATTTTAAGGCTGTTTTGCCCTTAAAGTGTTTTTGTTCTAATCCTTATCTCACCCCATGACTTTTCTTTCCCTCTCCTCTGCTTAAGGAGGAAAATGAGTAAATTATTTTTGTGGATGTACTGGCATTTGGCCAGCGTCAACCTATCACAGTGTGAGGGCAGGACCTGCAGTCTGCACAAGATATTGCAAATGATAACAGAGATAATCCTGAAATACCAACCACTTCAAAAAGCTGCAAGTAATTTCAGAAGTCCAGGCATGCCCTGTCCCAAGTGCCCAAATCATCTACTAATTTTAAAGTTACAGAAAGGTCAGTTTTGCCCAGGATCCTAGAGAAATTCTGATCTAAAAATTATAGAAGTAGCTGCTGCCTTCAACAGCAGGCCGTCACTGTTCATAGCTATTACTGCATTGCAATGGTAACAATAGAAAGAAGCATTTTTAACAGTTAAATGCCAGAAAACATACAAGATGATGCAGCCATCTGTTTTATCAGCACATCAACATAATCATTACCATCCGCTGTAGATTTGACAGTAGAAAATGTCCAAATAACAAAATAACCACAAAGTGTCCCTGGAAGATACAGGGAAATATTGGGGAAAGTGGTCCATGACTATGCCAAGCTCATTTTCTTGACTACACCATCTGAAGCCAAAGTCTGTCACAATCTGTGCCTTTGAGTGAACTCCGGGTCCTGATGTCACTATTCATACAGCAATTAATGATTCCAAACAGAAAAAACAATTGTATCCTCAGGATTTGGCACTACTTCTGACAAACTGAAAGACACTTAATCAAAATAGCAATGGTCTACATTTCAGCATTATTACTTGTGCATGCAGAGTAAGAAAATTCAGCTGTCTGGAAAAAAAAAACAAACTACCAACCCACAAACAATTAATATTTACACTTCCCTGCTTTATAAGGAAATTCTTTCCAGGGCAGTCTATTAGACAATAAGTCAGGTATTTGCATAGCACTCTGTATGATTTTACAAAATTAACAGTATTTGAGACTGGTAATAGACTGGCATATAAACTATGCCACACTTGAGCAATTTCTCTGTCCCAGATTCATCATTTTGAAGTCCTTAAGGCATTTCTGATAACAACAAACATCTATTCTATAAGTCCACTGCATGTTTTTAAGGACTAAATGTCCTTAACAAACACGGCTTTATTCTCATCCTACAGTTTGCTGTCAACTACAATCTCCTTTTTAATATGCAGATCGCCTTTAAAAATTATTACTGCCAATAGTTTTTCACTATCTTTTTGATCAACAAACACACTCTTGTGCACTCATACCACAATGGGTTTGGATGCCCCATTGCATTCTAATTTCAAGGTAAAAACCCCCAAATTTTTCAGCTTACATTAGTAAAATGCTGTGGCTGGGTCTTCAAAGTAACAGCCTACAAATTCGCTCTCCCAGCTGCAAGCGGAGTAGGAAGTTTGGAGGAGAATCCATCTGTGCATCTGAATTCCAACACATAATGCCCCACACCAGCAAATTGTTGAATTAGCCTCACATCAGCCTCAGAAAATAAAAATTATGCCTGCAATCTGTAGTTAAATTAGACTTTATTACAAAATAGTTGGTCTTGCAGCATGCTTTCAGTATGAATGGAGCACTGAATGCTACAAGGCAGAAACCTGAAATCCAGAAAGAACTGGACACCACAACCTGGCGGTTATCAAGATGCTAAAATACTATTGTCCATGGAGCAGTTGTAGAGCTCTTTTCCTTAATTTCTCCAAAAAGAAAACACCAACAAAGATGACATAAAATCTAAGTTGCAGTTGCACTTTGTTTCTGAATTAAGAATGTTACTGAAAACAAAGATGTATATACCCTTGGCATAAGTGCTCCAAGCACTACACAATGGCACGTGCAATAGGAGGGGAATAATTTTGCCTCACTGTCATCAACATTTAACTACAAAAAGTGCAGTGGATTTCTTGGCAAAATAAGGATTCACATGGATGCAGTAGCAGTAGCAACATGGTGTGTAAAATAAAATTTGTTGACATCCAAAGACAAACTCTTACCCCATTAACGTGTAGGAGGCATCTAATTCTTGCAGTAGAGCAAGCAAAGTTTCATCTTGTTTATCTAGCAAATAGGCTTCATCTTAGCTCTTTGAGTAATGTTGCAGCTGCAGCTGGTCTGAAGCTGCACAGATAAATGTGGCCATAACTGAACCCAATGTGGCTAGTCTAGTTCCTTCTAGAACAAAAGTAAACCAGTCCCCAGGTGAGGCAATGATAAGTTGGATTTGAACTCAAACAAGGAACCCCAGCCAATGCCATTCAACCCTGAATGCAGACATATCACTGGCCACTGAGCTGGGCAGTGCTGAGACCCCGACTAACTGGTTGTTCAAGTGCAGGAATTCTGAACCCCCTAAAAGGGGGCATCCATGGATAAACAGGAGCTGTTGTGGCATGAGCTCAGTGCGTTCAGTCGTGTGCCTGTCTCCAAACTGCAACCCTAACATAATAAGTGCTGAAACCCGACGTGATTGACACGGCCATCCACACGTACAGTGGAGGAGACAGAGGGCAAGCATGGAGAGCCACTTGCAGCAAAAAAGCTGCCCAAACACAGCGTGGAGAGCTGACCAAGGCGTGAAGAGCTGACCAAAGTCTGGACCCCCTTTGTAAATACCCCCATTTATAGAAAAATGGCACCAAGAAATATGGGGCATGTGTTTCTCTGGAAGGAAACCCAGTTGCTAAGGGATGGACCCTATTTTTACCTAAACAGAGAGTAAAGCATGAGCAACAGGCTCTGGAGGTCACTATGGATGCTTTGGACATTATAAAGCCCTGGAGGCTTGTTTCGAACTTGCTGGGGTGGTTGGAAGACCATCAGTGCCAGTGCAGAGCTGCAAGTGCCAAAACCCAGAAGCATCAGCAAAAAGTTGCTGAAACCTGGAACTGTGGAGCACCATATCATAGCAGAGCCAGGGCTGGGGAAGCCTGAGAAACACTGAGTGAGTCAGTGCCAGGGTCAGCACCCGAGAGGCTGCGAGAGCCGGCCACCAATGGATAACCATACGTTTGCCAGAGCTGTGGGAGGAGAACCGGAAAATGGCCCCTGGTCCCCTGATCCAATTAACCCTAGAGGGGACCCTGACAGTATCATAAAAGAACTCACACCACCCTGCACTATGCAGCCTCAGCTGGAGCTGTGTAGTGATGAGTCGCTGGAGATCAGGAAGCCCTTCCAGTCTGGGTCTTAGCTCTGGCCAAGCTATGGCCTGGACTGGCAGGAAAAGTATGCCATCAGACCGAGGTGTTTCTGTGCTAAAATTGAAAGCCAGTCACTTTGGCTGATTTGGCTTTGCAGAAGCTGGACCACTTTCTTTTGAAGTAGACATGGGAGCCTTATTCGGAAAAGGCTCTTCAAGTCCTCATTGTGAAAAGAAGCCTCCTTGGCAGACCCTGGGTGATAGCAAAGCCTATAGGCAGTTGTTTCACCTTGTTAATTTCATTCAAAAGTGCATGTTTTGTTAGGATTGAATTATGTTCCTGTTAAGTTGTTAAAACAAAGAAAGGGCGAGTGGGTGTGTATCCCCCTGAGAAGTCTTGTATTGTCATGTTCTCATGCTTTTCAATCAACTCCCAGCTAACCTAGGAAGCCAACAGCTTGTCAGAGGCAGAAGACTGTCAATGGTAAGACAATCTGCCCATCACCCTACTTGAACTCAAAGACCCAAATATTTGGGAGACATCCGTGGGAGAAGGATATGTGTTTTTAATGGTTTTGACTTGACTTGTTTCTTGTTTGTTGTGTTAAGTTGTAATTTTTAACTTCTAAATAATGAACCTGCAGCACGCTAGCCTGAAAGATTGTATTACTGGTGATCTCGCCTGACAGCTCCTGCATGTGAATGTTACAACTCCAATGATACATGGGAGACATCATGGCCTGGAGGATACTAGACTCCGTGAGTTGGGTACAAAGTCTTATTCGAACTAGGTTCATCCTGTCTTTGTCATCCTGTCTGCAAAAAACACCTGCAGAGGATAACAAAGAACACTTGGCATTTATTAACACAGAAAGGGGGAGTTGTCGCAGCTGCAGCTGCTCTGAAGTTGCACAGATAAAGTTGGCCATAACTGAACCCAATTTGGCTAGCCTAGCTCGTTCTAGAATAAAAGTAAACAAGTAGCCAGGTGTGGTATTCACATACCCTCTGAATGCAGAGAAGCAGAGAAAAGAATGATCAAAACAAGTCTTATCTCATTTGCTGCTCCTGTGTTTTTGAACATGTGGAATGTGTTGGAAGATTGTTTGCCCACGGTGATCGCTTGATTGGATTCTGGTGGACATTATTTATGTTAATTAGCCTATCATGTTCAAACTGTGTCAACTGTCTGGTCAGCAGACAGTCATGAGGTTCTTCAGTTTAGTATAGTTCTTGTTAGTGTAATACAGTGTAAAATAGTTACAGTATAATGTACTACAATAAAGTAATTAGTTACCATTCTGATATCATGGAGTTCTCTGTGCATCATTTTTTCTAAGAAGCAGTTTAATCAAATAATGTCTGGCCAGAATGAATTCTAACACTGTTTTATCTATCCCTCACACAGACGTACCATAATCGCAAACGTCAGATTCTAACCAGATCTAATACCAAGTTCTTAGTAGATTATATTTAACTGGGGAAATTTATCTGAAAAACCATAGAGTTCACAGGCTCGAATTTCTATAAGAGACTTTAGAAGGAAGCAGTTTTAATCATAATAAGGGAAGACATATAAAGACAGAAAGAAGGACAGGCAGTAACTAAAGACTGGACATAGAGATGCAAGGCTGATTCCCGTGGGGATAACTGTGTAACCAGTAATCTGAAATTTCCTCTGAGGAAGATGGTTTCCCTAAACTAGGTATTTTATTTATCCATTGTTTTAATTCAGGGAGAGTTAAGCCTAAACTCCCTGTTGATTCAACATCCTCCCTCCTTAAGAATGGCTATCAATTTACACAATAGTTTCAACTGAACTTCCTGGTCTTTGTAGCCCAATATTTTTCCATCCTGGAAAGGGTCATTTTCAGATCCACATTTTTTTCATGCAGATCTTCCACCCCTCTGTGGCAATAAGAGTTTTAGAATCCAAACAGACTTTCAGCTTTTACCACAGGGAGGATTTCTGACAGGACATAAAATTTAAAAATCTGGTGACAGTTCACAAATTGAATGATACTTCAGCTTCTTGAAAATAGTAGTTTTGTTTCTTCTTTAATCTTACAGCTGTGATGAAAAAATAAATCCCAAACTTGTACTTGGTGCTTTGATGATTAATAAAAAATAAGGGGAAAAATACTATTCATACAAGATGTTAGAGTCACTAAAACAATTAAATCAGGGTCTACACTGGCAATACTTAAATACATATCTTCGTTAACTAAAAGAGTAGGCATCCTCCATGTCGAAAATCTGCAGACCATGACTCTGTTACCTTCCATACTGCTCCTCTGGTAAATTCCAAAATTAGATTACTCCCTTATATCTATGTTACAGATTCTGTGTGGTGACAAACTAAACCGAATTGTAGCAATTGTTAACCTCAGACACACTGCTTCTTTAAAGAAAGCAGCTTCTGGTATTATGCAAACTACAAATGTTTTGTTGAATAAATCCTAAAACTGAAGGGCTAATTACTTTTAGGGAAAAAAAACTGCAGGAAATGAAAGCAAGCAGAATTTGAGTGTTATTAAAAACTTGTTAAGAAGGATGTGTCTTTTATGACACAAACATGTTCACTGTTGCAGTAAACAAAATTTTAAGGCTGTATCTCAGTTCTCCATGATCTAAAGGTACCACTCACAAGAATATCAAACAAAAAAAGAAAGAAATTTAAATACTTTGTCAATCTAATGATTTTATTTCCCCTTCCAATCATTACAAAAAGTGCTCATACTTCCACAAAGAATGTCATAAGGTCACATGAAATGACCCAGATTTCTACCTTTTGTTTTTTCTAGAAAACTCCTTTTTCTATTCCAAGCAAATAGGCGTATTTTTCTAGAATAAAAACAATGAGCCACTAAGTTTTTCTTGTTTGCTGAAAGACACTTGGGTTTTACTTCAGTAGTTAATGGATTAATTTTACAGTTCAATTTTACAGTTTAATTTTACAGAATCCTTGATTCACGAATCAAGATAGATTAGTGGGAAGGAGTCTGATGGGGGGCAAAAACCCCCATATTCCAGAATTAACTAAAAATTCGTGAGTACTTACAATGATCATATTTTATTTCAATTGTGGTTTCATAAATGTGAGAAGTTTTTTAACTAAAAACAAATTGCAGACCCCGATTCTGCCCTTGGCTCAGCACTGACTGTCCTTATAGTCCACACAGTCTCAAATCCATTCATAGAACAGCAAACCACAAGCAGAACAATTTAGTGAACAGCATAAATCATCCCTTTAGTGTCCCAAGCAAACTCTCCCACAGCAGCTTCCCTACAACATTTTTCACACAGGGTACTAATCCCTACCTCTGGAGGCCAGAATAATGCTATATTTTAATAAATTATGAAGCTTTAGATTAACTGCAAAGTAGCCCGAGGCTATTAGAATGTGTGTTGTAATGCTATAAACCACGTAAATCAGTAGTCACTGGAATTGCCAATGAACTGTCACAAGAAAGAGAAAAAATCAGGTCCAAGGCCAACAGGAAAGATACTGACAAAGGGGGATGTATTATGTGAAAAGAGAGCCTTTTCAAGTAATGCCACGGATTCTTTAAGATGGGTCTTAGTATTTACCATGCTGTCTGTAGAATCTAGAACCACAAAAGGTATTAAGTCCACTCATTCTTGGTGCAACAATGATACATTTATCAAATAACATGAAAATTTTTGTAGCACTTAGTTCTGTCATTTATGAAGTGGAATCTATTGAGACTACTTTAGCAATAATAGATTTTTCTTATAAGATGTACAGAAATCAAATTGGGATCATTAGCATAACAAAGGCATGTACTTCAAAAAATTAGCACCTTAAAATGCTCTTTAAACATGGTACCTTTTTTATTGCCTTGGCCTGCTTTCTCATTAACAATTACCATGGCACCTGTTCCCACCTCTTCCCTACAGTAAATTGCTACCCACCCACAGCCCAGTATCTCTACTACAAAATTAAAATTTAAAAACAGCACACTCAGATTCACTGTCCTGCATTTCACTTCTAATAATGGTGCATCCTCAAAACGAGTGTTTCTCAGGGCTTTCATACTTTCTCTCTGCCCATCTTACCTCTCTGTATGAGAAATAATTCAGAAAGACTCCTGGCTGTGTCAGAACACGTCCTCACAACACATGCCCCACAAGACTGCCTCCCTCAGAACAACCTAAACCAAGCACTCCTTGCACCAACACTGGACATTAGTTCTGTGCAAGGACCACTACTCATTGTCATGTGTAATTACACCATGAAAACCACACTGGCCTAATAAGTGCATACACTACACAAATAATACTTAAAAGATGGACTGCAGGAATGGGTGTGCATTCATAGTTTTTAAAATCCTCATTAACTTTAATTTCTCCTCCACTGTTTATTGGCTTTTCGCTGCCTATTAATTCTTAGATCAAAACTATTAAAACAAATAAATATTTGAACTGATTTAAATATACCATTATCTTATCATACTAAATTTTTAAGAACATATTAATGTCAAACGGTGAAAACAAAAGCAACACAGAAAACACCAACAAACTACATGCAGTCAAGACACATCTCTGACCATCTCCAGCCACAGACACCAAATTATCAGATCAACTGCCCTATAAATTTTAAGACTATACTTTCAAATATCAAGGCTTGGAAGCACCCATGTCCCCTTCTTTGAACAGCAGCTTACATAAAACTATTCCTATAGAAGAGCGACAATTTTTTAACTGTAATTTCACTCCATTTGTTATGGCCGTAAAATTATGCTTAAAAACATAAAGAGTTCATTTGCAGCAGCTCTTCATCCTAAAAGAGCTGTTCTGTTAACCATTAATTTAGCCACTTTTCTACAAAAATCTTACTAGAAACAGCATATTTAATGTTTAAAAAACAACTTCTGAATACAAAAACATTCAAAGTATAAGCTCTTTAAGGTTTTCCAATAAAAACTTAAGTTGTAAAACTCAGTTTGAGAAGAATACTCTCACTTCTCACTTACCTTATCCTCAAAAAGTTTTATTACCATAGTCAGAAATTAAATTTAAGAAATACATTATTTCATAACTTCTCTTTACATTTATTTGTTGAACTTCTAATTAGCATATTTCTTTCAAAACACATTTCAGTAAACTGGAATTGTAAGTATTGTCCCAAAACCTGCATCACTAGCTCATGCTCACCTTGTGAAGTTGATGCCTGTGATTTTTGCTGCAGGGCTACAGGATAACATCCAACTTGAGAAGGATGTATGAGCAATTGCATGCACTGTTTACTGAGAAATCTGCACTGAAACTTACCTAATCTGATGGGAATGCATATAGCCTTAATGGGATGCCAAGTTAAGCAGCTGGGACGGTCTCTCACCTTTGTTTTGCTTTCCTGACATCATGAATTTAAACTCCAGCTCTAAATAAGGCAGCTGCAGGATAGGAGCAGATGCTACCAAAGTCAAGCGGGTCTCACCAGTTACATATGGAGTGCTCAAGAGGACCTGTCCTTTGGTTGCAGCTCTATGTGCTCCCTACTCCAACACTCTGCTAATCCAGCAGAAATTTAACTCAACAAAAATACAAAACAGTCAAGGGTCTCCTTGCTATTTTTCTTCTTGCAAGATTAGCATAGAGAAGTATGACAAGCAACACAAGAGAGCAAGAGGGAAGGAGAGCAGGAATCACAGCCCAGCAGTCAGAGGTTATTAGGCTGCTATAGCAGCACAGCTTTTGTTTCTGCAGACACTTTGGTGCCTCTCAGAAAATGCAAACTTCCTGATCATGTTCTTTGGAGAGATGGTGTACAGAAAGATTCAGTTCATCTAAACAGTTAATCTTTCACAGCAAAGCCCCACTCCTTTCTTCATTCCTAACTTGTTATTTTATAGATAGATGTGCTAATTTCAATGCATTAGGCTTTTCACCCATAAAGGGTGAAACTCAGCTCAACTCCATTCCCCCTAGCCACCCACTCCTGGAACCAAACCAGCAATAACAAACTCTTGCACCAAAAAGGCAGGATAGGAAGGGACCGACAGGAAGGGACAAGAGCTGGAAGATGGGGTAAATAGAGCCACACAGTACCTACTTCCAGCTGCCCTGCACTTGTGTGGCTCACACACAGTGTAAAACTGAATTCCAACCAACTTCATGGCTCAGCTGATATTTAAAACTCCAAGTTTAGCTCTCTAGTAAACTCCCTGCATAAGTACATAGCAAAGATATAACTGAAGATCTGCCTGCTCATGAGGAAGGAGACACAGAGTTACAATGCAGCATCCTGAACCTAACGTGACATTTTCACCTGCCAAGGTAATCCTGTCACCAATGAAGCCTGAGCAAAACTAAGCTTAGAGGAAAGAGATGTGACCCCATGTCAAGACCTCCATCCTGTGGATAGACACATTCCTTGGGGATTTCTAAAAGTACAAAAGCCTCATGGAAGAAAAGAATTAAGTAAGTCTACCTGTTTCCACAGTTTCAGTCTCAATTTCTTGTTCCTCTGCTACATCTTGCATCAGGTAAGTCTCATCATCATAAACCAGGACCTGAGCAGCGTAACCCTGTTCTAGTCTGGCACTAGGAACTGGCTCCACAACCACTGCTGGGAATTCAGAGACAGGCTCATTTTCCTATAGAAAGGAAAAAAAAAGGAAAGAAAAGAAAAAAATGCTCTAAATACTGCACTATTGAACTCTATGTCAATGTTTTCCTCTTATGTTCTTAAATTCTTTATGAAATAATGATAACAATTTCAAATATTTTTAAAGGAAATTTTCTTCCAAAGCAAGAGATTAAAAGAATAACAGATAGTTATCAGCCATTAGAGGGGACTTTCTAAATCTCAAAGTTTTCCTTAGTTTAAGGAAAATTTAAAGCACCAGACAACTTAAGATATTAGAAAAGAGCACACTTTCTAATGAAGACACTGAGCTGTGGGAAGTGTTTCTCCTCCCTCTGCTTGATGAAAGGTAACAAAGGCTTTGACTATGCACTGCAAGGTACCTGCATCTGACCTGTGTCTTTCAAACACGTGTTTTGGGTTAAGTGCCTAGATTATTACAGAAGAACTGACTACTTCAAAGCCTATATGCTCATCTCTACTTATTTAAGGACCAAAATGTCTGTAAAAGCATATATAATCAGTTAGTGCTGCAGAAGTAGAACCGTGCCAGATGATCTTTATTAAAAGCTACAGAAGAGTAGAATATATTTATTATTTGTTGATAAGAATGCAAAATACAATAAAATATGCTGTGCTGGCTAACTTTAAAAGAGGTCTGTGTATTGTTCTGCTCAACTTGTTCTATACCTCACACCTGAGATGTTTAAAGCAAGCTTAGTATAGAATATAAGTTTGTAAACCCAGTCTACAGTAGTACTACAGACTTCAAGACTTCCTGATTCCACTGCTGTGACAACAAATTCTTCTACTAAAAGGTATTTGAAAAATGGCTGCACTCTTCCTCCTTACACAACAATCTCAGATCCATTTCATCTGTTTTCACAGCAAGTTTATAGCAAAATTTTCTTTCAAATTAAGATAAAAGGTTTAAAAGTTTGACAGTAAATAAGTGCTATTTATTTTTCTAACCTCTTGATTTTTTATTTCATTGCTGTCAAACTCCAGGGCAGGGCCTCCATTGTCAATCACTACTGATGTCATGGTGCATCCCCCGAAGATTCTTTGAGAGCTGTTATCTCTCTTGAAGATACTAATGCTGATAATCTCAGGATATCAAAGGCTTGGATTCACAGTCCACTGCTCTTAAACAGCTAGGCAGACGTTGCTGAAACACAAAATAATTTTAAGTTATTTGCATAATTTATACTCAAAAGTCTTCCAATGTCTATGAAATCTCTTGCATGCTGCATCTCTACATCACAATAGGGCATCAGCAAACAGTGAGATCAGTGCTTTGTAACAAAAGACAGAATTTGGCCCAACATTTTAATAAAATCCATCCATTAGAAGGCTACAACAATCACTGAGGTCTGCAAGAAAACAGGACCATCTAATATGCACTGAAGAAAGAAATCATCGTCAATACTGCAACAGGCAACCTCAATGAGTCTGCTTTTCAATAGCAGGAAGCTGGTTTAAACTAAACTAATCTTGCACATTCAGGGAAACACTTGTTTGGATTCATGCAGGGTAACTGGGCCTCGTACAGGCAAGGTTACGCTAACAAAAATTACAAATGCTGATGATCTCCCCAGCCAGATACAAACTAAGCAAGGAATAAGCACAAGATACATTTGAAAAGAAAGAAAAAATATACACAATTTAGAAAAAAAAAAGGGGTTTTTTGCTCACATAGGCAGTCCACTCTACATGACAAAGCACAACTCATACCTAACTATATTTAATTTGTAACAGCACAAACCTCCCCCCTCAAAGTTACTACTTTATTTTCCATTGTTTCACTTGTAAAGCTAGCACCACTTTTTGATGAAGAAGAAACCTAAGAGTTCCTCTGCTCCCCAAACAAGACTCAGGCTGAAAAGCCTTTAACAGGCATCCCTTGGAGCCATATACACCTGTCACCCTGCAGACTTTTTAGAACAAAAAGCCTACTCCTTACCTATCCAAAGTCTTTAAATTCAAAAAATACGTTAAGTAAAAAAACAATTGCTTATGAATAAACTAAAATAATCAATCAGAAGAAAAAAAAATCCATCTATTGCAAAATCTTTTCTTCTTCTACAGCTTTCCATTTATATACAGAATAGAAATATTGCCAATGAACAATGACCCAAAATAGAAGGCCAAAGAAATTAAACTCCATTTTAATTTAGAAGCACAAACCTTCTAATCTGTTTCAAACATCAGCACTATTCCTGCAACTCAGACTTGCAGCTCAGTGAACATACAGTGCTTCATATGGCACCTCTGCTTAAGCACATCACAAAGCTAATTCTCATGCAGAATATTAATGCAAACAATCAATAATAATAAATATCAATGCAAATAAATAAAATACTAGACCACATCTACTGTATATTTATATTTTAGGTACTATAATCCCACACAGGTGGCCAAGTAACTGCCAAATTGCATCAACTGAAAACACCCAAAACTGTTTACAAGATCAGGTTCTCTCTAAAACTCCGTCTCCTAGGTTACAAAAGGTTTCAATTACTTTTATGCTGATCTATCTCTACATGAATCACTGATTTCCTATAGAAATTAAGTTAAGGCGATGCAGAAATATAAATGATAATCCTCATTTTCCAGTTGGGGCAGAAATCATGGTAAGGACCTTACAGGGGAAAGAAAGTACACAGAAGAATGTGTGGGATGCTAAATCTCAGCATTCATTAACAAAACTGTATCTTCAGACTGAATACGTGGAATAGTCCATCAAGGTACTCCAAGTCTTTATATAACAGGATTTGAACCTCATACTGATGTTCAGTCAGCAACGTTTTCAAAACTCTGCCAGGGCAGAGAAAACAACAAGCCCACTCGTCAGCAAGTGAGAAGCTAAAAGAGTTTCAGTTCAGCCTGGATTGGAAGTTCTAAGTTAAAGCAGACACTCAAACACACCCACACACCTACATGCATGTGAGATTCCCACAGACACAGCCCTTTCTCTACGAACCAGCACTTCCCTTCGTCCCTCACCCTAAGGAGTATGTCTCCATGGAAGAGCTTTTGCTTCTCCCTCAAATTCCAGAAGGACACTGAATCTATTCCCCATCCTCTCTCTAGCAAGTCCCAACTCATTAGATTCCTGTAAAAGGAAAATGCTCTCTGGTCACTTCCAGGAATCAGCTCAGAAATTCACATTTCCCAAAACAAAGTCAGCCAAAAAGGCCAAAAGACAATTAGACTCAGACTGTTAAACTAAGAGATGATTCAGGTTTGTAAGAGACTAGGCTGTCCCCAGAGATACAATTAGCAAGCACAGAAGCTGGTTCAAAGTACAACTAGTTTTGAATTACAGAACAACCTGCAGAAATATTAAAAATAAAAACAAAAAAATGCACACAATATATTTAATTCCTCTCTGGATAGATGCTCACAATAAAGCAAAATACAGAATAACATCAGAGGAGAAAAAATAATGTAAATTTATTTTTTCTCCTCTGATGTTATTCTGTATTTTTTCTGTAAATTTATTTTTATTTATTTTGGAAAATAAATAAAATAGCCCACACTTCAAGAGAAGTTACTTAGGGCTAATTTCAAAACAAAACTCTAAATATAAGTCTGAAAATAGCTTTAGCACACTTTCATTTTAATTATAAAAGAAACTAGCAAAAAAAACCCCTCAAAACACAATGCTTGAAAAAAGATGCCCACACACAAAACCAAGACAAACACACAGAAGTCTGAGCAGCAGTGACCAGAAGCAGCTGCTCCTCCACCACTCAGAACCACCACAAGAGCACTTGGAACAACATACTCCTTTTATTCAGGTCGCATCCTAAATCCTGCGGAGAGATTTATGCAGATACCTCCACAGATGCAACTGCAAGTGCAGGACTCCAGCTAGCAGTAGCAACACACACAGCTTTTTTTTCTTTTTTTTTTTTTTTTCAAAACAGCCTTCTTGTGGTTTAATCGAAACCAAAAAAGTTAAGAAAGTTGGCTTGAAAATTAAGTTAGTTATACGAGCAGAAGTATGCCTGCCAAGATCACTGCAGAATCCCATTCAGAGGAACATTCCTAAGGGCACTAAGGTGTTCTTTCATAGGCAGAACCTCAAATACAGCAGTAAATGCCACTATCACTCTGACACATATACACCACAGCACACTCTGTAAAACATTTCATGTTGACTGAAAAGTTTTTTTAAAGATGTTTTCCCAGATCATATTTACAGCTCTGACTATCTGATTCATACTGGCACGTGCAGAAGAAATAGCAGATTGGCTTTCTAAACTCAACGAGTCTAAGAACTGAAAAATTAAGTTACTGAAAAAGCAGAAAAAAAAAATACTAAGCTTCTTGCTAAAGTTTGTCGCACAGGTTATATCAGAATTAGGATACAAAGTAATTCTTCGCATCCACGAGGTCAGGGGAGCATGCAAACCACACCTCACAATTTAGACCAAGCACTAAAATTTATAAAATACAAATCAAAATAAGGGATGTGCAAAGTAATCCCAGCCACACCACACTTTGTAAGTTTTCATACACAAAAAGCAGTAAATTTACTCCTGAATGCACGGAAACTATTATGCTGGATCAAATTAATGATGCATCAAATCCAGTAAAACACTAGAAGATCTCCTTCCATACATATATAATTTGAACATCCAAAGTTTGCTCTGAACCTCAAAAGCTAAAGCTGATGAGCCCCAAAACAGGTAAGCTTATAATCACTTAGAATCTATTAATGTTCTGCAAAAAGCTTTGTGGCTTCAGCGGGCTGCTCCTGGACCTTCCTGCATCTCATCCTATTAGCAGGCTCTCTTCCCACTGCTCTCTATTTAAAGATACCCTGTAACCTTCTCTTCCCTCTGACAGAAGTCTCGCATACTTCCCCTTAACTTGTACCTCTCTTTCCAGTGAATTGATTGTTGGTCCTCAACAGTCATTTCCACTCCCCCACAAGCCAGAGTAGGGAGGAATTATTCATCACTTTACATAATAAAGCAGCAGAGACTATTAAATTAAATGGTGAGGATGTAGATTCAAAAAACAAACCCTAACACACACTCTAAAAAGAAGCAGTGTGCAAAAATTCCATAATTAGCTTTGGCAGTATATTCTAAAGGTCAAAAACTTGTAAGATTTAAGTCAGACAGCTTTACGATGGTAAAGCTCCTGAGTAGCTTATGAGACTATTGAATATAAAGATGTGTGTAACAGTCTAAACTTCAGGCACCTTCTGAACCAGATACTACTGAAACCTGAGAGACGAAGAGTATGACACTGATGGCAGCACACAAAAGAACCATCCTTTTCCCAGCACCTTTCTGAAAGCAACTAATCCTGTCCACTATATGAAATGGAATGAGCGGAGAAGGAAGAGCAACAAGGACTAGACCTGTTTAAAAACCAGAACCTGTTCTTAAACTTGCAGTAAGGTTGTGCTGTCTTTGCTAAAGAAGTTAAATGACAAAAGAAAAGTCACAAGAGAGGTAACAGCGACCAGCCATAAAGGGGGGAGCAGGCAGAATGAAAAACTGAATTATTCAAGTGGGGAGAGACAAGAGGGAACGCATCCAAAAAGGCAACAACAGATAAACACGAACTGGGCTCACCCAGTACGACGTTTTACGGTCGCGCTATATTGAGAAGTCCGCCAGACTCGTGCTGTTTATCAGCGGCGCAGGCAGCGCAGGGCGCACAGCGACGGCAGGGACGAGCACGGGAGGAGCGATCACGCATGACAGCGAGTGTCCAGCACTCCCGGGCTGCCATGTTCTCCCGACGCCCTGTGTAAACA
>NW_005054453.1:70076-82333 GCF_000277835.1 Geospiza fortis
GGCTGCGGAGCCTCGGGCGTGCAGAACCCATGCAGGCAGTGTCCTGTCAGCGCAGTGCTGAAATGCCGGCCCGCAGCTGTACCCCGCCGGCTCACAGAGCGCTGGGTTTGAAACCAGGTAAATTCCTAATCCAGTTCTTGTTGTTCCCTGGCAGTACGAGATGCGCTGTGTGGAAAACGCCAATCACTTGTTTTTAAAATTTTAAAAGTTTAATAGTAATAAAATGGTTCTAAAAATAGTAATACAATTAGAGTAATAATAATTTGGACAAATTGAATTAGGACAATATGAGACAATAAATACAAAGAGCTATGGACGTCCAGGTACCTTTTTCTGGGCAGCACGAGCCCGAAAAAGGACCCACGTTAACAGAGGATTAACCCTTAAAAGCAACAGCCTGTTGCATAGTCATACACTTCATACATGATGCATAAATTCCATTCAAACATAGGATTCTCTCTGGTCAGTGTCGGCTTCTTCCTCTGAATCCTAACAGCGCCTTTGAGGCGGGAAGAAGTTTGTTTCTTCTGATAACAGTGTAATAAATTCTTTTTCTCTGAAAGATTTAGGTGTCCTGTGGCTGGGATCTCGCTGCGAATCCTTTCTTTAAAAAAAGTATCCTACATAGCATCGTTTCTGTTTTAACATTTTTTATAACCTAAAACTATATTTACCACACTACTTAAGAGAATTAATACAGCGTTACTTTCTAACACAACACATATAATATTCATTTTCATATTTGCGAAAAGCCAATCATAAAATAAATGCATTTTTCACACGCTGTCAGATTCTGCTCACGAAGCAAGTATGCATCAAGCCTTCCTTGATCTAGCCTGGTCTGAAGTTTTGAACAGAATTGGTTCCTTTACAAGCCTTGGGCTTCAAGCATTATGCCTTTCTTTGGCATTTCACAGAAATAAACGGAAGAGCTTTAGCTGAAGAGGAGGCATTACATTTTCATGACAGACAGACATAAACCCCTGCATCGCCAAGGAGATTTTCTGCAATGGAAAGCCGTAAGGAGCTGTAAGGAGCTCTAGGATGATGGTTTTGCTCAGACTGGTTTGGGCCCCGTGTGCCTGTACGTTGCAAGAGTCTGATTGAAGGATCTCCCGGCCCCTGTGACAGGCAGTTCAGCGCACACATCTGCTCCTCACCTCCATCTGCGTGCTAAAGTACCTCTGCTACGGCTCAGTTTCCATCTGACTATCCACAGCTCCTTTGGCACTCTGCATCTCCTGCCTCACCAACTCTGATTTCCAGTCTTCAGCTTCTGCCTTATGCATGTTACCACCCACTGCTCTACTGCTCTGGCTCCTCTTCCTTACACATTTGAACTGAATATTTCTTCCCTCCGCATTTTTAGGGCATCAGCATCCTTTCCTAAGGAAATGAAATCTTTCAGGGGTCTTTAAGCTCTGGAATCTGACTGACTTTTACAGGTTACACACAATTTGAGTTTTCCAAGAAAATAACACGGGCAGTTATTTTACTCAAGGATGGCACAAACATCTCCCTGAGATTAAAGGTAGCCCTAAAAATACCAGTCCTGTGCCCTGAAGCATGGAAACATTTGTGATTCTTTCTTTCCAAAAACATGTCAGCCATTACTAATAATAGATGGTGCTACCAGCAACCTCTTATGTAAGTGGCCACTACTGAGGTGTAAATTTAAATGAGCTGTGGCTTTGTAGTAAAGCACACACCATGGCAAAATTGAGCTTTTACCACACACTAAGCCTGCCAGATATGTAATAAGGGATACTCTTCGATGTTGTCAGTTACAGATGTTGCTCCTAGTTTATTTTAACAAAAAAAAAATCCAGTTGTCTGTCCTTTAAATTGTTAGAGGTATGACTTTTAGGTCTTTTTTTTGCCTTTAAAACAAGACTCAAATTATATGGAGAAAAACATTGTCATTTAGTAACAATATAGCTCACATCCATGTTGCTGGTAGGAATGACAGTATTCAGTGTTTGCACATCAGAAAATGTAATTATTTTAATAGCATGTAGATTGTATCAAAAATATATCAAAGATGTAGAGGTAAAATCTCGTTAATACTGGATGATGGAAGATAGCAGATGACAATTATGAAATAAATGGAAGAAAAGAACAAGTCAAGAGAAGGGTAGGGTATTGGAAGGAAAATATTAAATACTTCCTGACAAAAATTGCCTTGTTAGACTGGAAACACTGGATGGAAATTTTAGCCCTCAATGACAGAGTTTTTTTCAGCCTGTGTTTTGGGGTGACTTTATGATGCTTGCATGCTTAATTATATGTTTTGTTTATACTGGATATTAAGTTTTGCATTTTTCAGACTGTTTCCAAGAGCAAAGCCGGGGAGAGAAGAAGCACAGAGTTTGTTTTCAGAAGCTGCACTTGCTCCTCTGCATCCCTCTCCTGGACTGTGCTGTCTGCAGCACGGTCAGATGGCAGGAGAGAGCTCACCTTTGCTTTTCGTTAGTTTTTAGCTAGCTGAGACAGAGAAGTCCCCTAGACTGTGGTTTTTCTTTTCCTTAGAACTGTTTAAATTTGTTCTAGACTGAACACCCAGCAGAGCACCGGCAGCTCGCACCTGTGGCCACCAGGCCAGGCCTGGGTTGGGCCATTTCCAGCACTGAGGGACTGATAAGGCTGGGTGAGACGAGCTGCAACCCATGAAAAGGATTTTCTGAGTTTGTCATCTCTTCAGATTGACAAGAGGTTTCATTGTTTAATATTGTTCAGTTTTTTGGTGGTGAATGCTTTGCCTGTTAAATAAACAGGTTTTTCTTCCACTTTTCTCCAAGGAAATATTTTTTTCCCAAACCAGTTAGGGGAGGGGATGCTTAAATCTGCTTTCTAGAGGAACCCCTTTAGAGGTTTCCTCACAAATTTGCCCTAAACCAGGACAAATACATTTTTTGGCGCCCAGTGTGAGGCTTGAGAAAGTAGAAAAAGCCTGCACTGATTGCATTTTAGTTATACTTACTCTGTGTTGGAATAAAGCAGTCAGTAGCCATGTTGCTTGAATTCATGGTGTCTCTCTGAGTGGAAGCCTTCATGTGGTTTTGGTCCCTACACTTTTTTGAGGCTTTGATACCTTTCTGGTCCCTAGACCTATTTTCTTATCCAGAAATCGCTCCAGTCTCATCCTTAGCACGTGGTTTTTACAGTAGACGGGCACGGATTAGAATAGCTGTATTGCTGGGCTCGGCGATAATGATTTGTAGGGGGTTTACAAAGGTACTGGAATCTGTTCAGGATATGTATGGTTTATGGTTTCTTCATCCTACCCTGCACCCCAACTCCAGTGGCATGCTTTGGGGATTTACTAGTAATTGCACCCAGTTTGTTAGAGGAGGAGCAGGGGATGAGGCTTTTCAGCCTTTTCTTTCCTTCTTCTCCTTTGAATCTGCTACAGCACTTTTTGAGAATGCTCAGTTTCCCCTTAATGTTAAAGAGACCATCTTTCTGGTATTTAATCTGGAAAGCTTCCTCTATATGGTCTGCAACTTCTCTAAAATGAGGGCTGAGATGTCCAGAGGAGCTGATGAGACCCAAGCATGGAAAATTCTGAGTGGTGTGGAGAATGGGAGAGAATGGGACGAACCCTGAAGGAATTTTCTGATCCCGTAGCCTGGTAATTTCCATGTTAACAAATACAGAACCCAACGGAGGTGGGGGAATACCTGAGAGAGAAGTGCCATGATGACTCTAAAGAGAAAAAGATGATTGCAATAAGCTGGGCCCTGGCATATGCTTATCACACACTGCTAGATACCGTAGGGCAGCAGACAGAGGCAGGGGGCAGGGACATAAAGCAGCAGCTGCCCCAGTCACTCAGGCTGCAGCCAACACCCCAGCTACTCAGGTTGTAGCTGAACCAGACAGTGAGCCTAAGCCTGCATTTAAACCAGACAGTGAGCCTAAACCTGCATCTAAACCAGACAGTGAGCCTAAGCCCATAGCTAAACCAGACAGTGAGCCTCAACCAATGGCTGTTGCTCCTACCAGGAGAGGCAGAAAACACACAACCAAAACTGATCGGCCAGTAGATGACGATGATGATGATCCAAGGGAAGGACCCTCAAAGCCAATTACTGACACAAAAGCAGAAGTCACTGTTGGGTCCTTTTCCCTGAAGGACCTTCGTGGCCTACGGAATGATTACACCCGATGAGCTGATGGATCCATAATTAGTTGGTTAGTCCATCTCTGGGATGCTGCAGGTGAGGCCACAATTCTGGATGGCACTGAAGTGAGGCATTTGGGATCCCTGTCACAGGACCCTGTCATCGGCCAAGGAATGATGAGGGGAGTTAACCCTCACAGCCTCTGGGCACGGGTCTTGGGAAGTGTGGCACAAAAATACCTGTGTGCAGATGATCTCTATATGCAGCAAACCCAGTGAAAGACCATAGAACAAGGGATTCAGTGCTTGAGGGAAATAGCAGTGGCAGAGATTGTCTCTCAGAAGACCTAAACACTGTAAATCCAGACTTGGTACCATGTATATCCATGATGTGGCGAAAACTTGTACAGCTTAGGCCTCAAGAACACGCTTCTGCTTTAGGAATAATGAAGTGGGATGACAAAGAGACCGTGCTTGATATGGCAGAGAAGCTCCGAGCATATGCAGTTGCCATGCATGGCTTAACACATGCCAGAATTGCAGCTTCAGAAACACTCATGCAGAAATTAGAAGATAAGATAGGGGAGAATCACAAGAAACTCAGAGAGGAGATTAAAGAGGACCTTCTCCAAATCTCAGCAGTACAGATCAGAAGTTCTGGTACCAAACGCAGACGTTCCCAAGATGGGGAGAGAAGGTACACCCCACGAGCTGAGCTGTGGTTCTTCCTGCGTGATTGTAGAAAAAACCTGAAGAGATGGGATAGAAAATCTACTGCTGCTCTGGCACAATGGGCACTTGAATTGAAGGATAAGATGACTCAGAGAGGAAGTTCCACCAAAAAAAAGCAGCTCCAGTGGCCCATAGCCAAACTGCCAGGTATGATGATGATGATGATGATGATGACATGTCTGATCCTATTGAAGGAACCTCCAAGACGTATGTCCAGGAAAAGAAGGATTACCAGGCTCAGAGGGGCCCTGCCGCTAGACAGGTGGAGGCCAGGGAATACCGTTGTTTTTTGGTTGTGTGGATTCCTTGGCCTGGCACACCAGAACCACAAAAATATGAGGCCTTATTTGACAGTGGTGCACAGTGCACATTAATCCCATCAAGACATGTAGGGGCAGAGCCTGTTTGTATTGCTAGTGTGACAGGGGGATCACAGGGTTTTACTTTGGTAGAAGCTGATGTGAGATTGGCTGGAAATGAGTGGAAGAAACACCCTATTGTGACTGGCCCAGAGGCCCCCAGGGATTTTGAGCAAAAATATTCCTTTTGAAGTGAATATTTCAAGACCCAAAGAGACTCAGGTAGGCATTTGAGATAGCAGCTGTAGAGACAGAAAGCATCAAGCAATTGAGCACCTTGCCTGGACTAGCAGAGAACCCATCTGCAGTAGAACTCCTAAACGTAAAAGAGTAACGAGTGCCAGTTACCACCTCAACGGTGCACCGCCTGCAGTACAGAGCAACTCGAGATGCTGTGATCCCCATCCACAAAATGATCTGTGAGCTGGAGAGCCAAGGGGTGGTCAGCAAAACCCCCTCACCCTTCAGCAGCCCCATTTGGCCTGTGCACAAATCTGAAGGAGAATGGAGATTGACTGTGGACTACCGTGCATTGAATGAAGTGACTCCACCGCTGAGCGCTGCTGTGCCGGACATGCTGGAACTCCAGTATGAGCTGGAGTCCAAGGCAGCAAGGTGGTATGCCACTATTGACATTGCCAATGCATTTTTCTCCATTCCTCTGGCAACAGAATGCAGGCCTCAGTTTGCTTTCACCTGGAGGGGCGTGCAGTACACCTGGAACCGACTGCCCCAGGGCTGGAAGCACAGCCCCACCATCTGCCGTGGACTGATCCAGGCTGCCCTGGAAAAGGGTGAGGCTCCAGAACATCTGCAATATATTGATGACATCATTGTGTGGGGGAAGATGGCAGCAGAAGTGTTAGAGAAAGGAAAGAAAATCATCCAGATTCTCCTAAAAGCCGGCTTCGCAGTCAAGAAGAGCAAAGTTAAAGGATCAAGAGATCTGGTTCCTGGGAGTGAAGTAACAAGATGAACAGCGTCAGATTCCCACTGATGTTATCAACAAGATCACAGCAATGTCTCCACCATCCAGCAAGAAGGAAACACAAGCTTTCCTGGGTGCCATAGGTTTTTGGAGGATGCACATTCCCGAGTACAGTCAGATCGTGAGCCCTCTTTACCTGGTCACCCGTAAGAAGAACCCTTTCCACTGGGGCCCTGAGCAGCAACAAGCCTTTGCCCAGATCAGGCAGGAGACTGCTCATGCAATAGCCCTTGGCCCAGTCAGGACAGGACCAGATGTGAAGAACCTGCTCTACTCTGCAGCCGGGAGCCATGAATTAAGGCAAAGTTTCAGACTTGCTGCTAGGTTTCTGTGCCCTGAAGGCACAGGACTAGTGTCAGCTTAACTCACATTTACTTAAACTTCCTATCCACGCCCCTGATTTTATTCACACCGTATGACAGTGAAACAGCTGGTCTGTGAGCCTGAGAGGAAGAGGGGTCTGGCTGCAGAAAGCAGAGGCCCACCCAACCCTGATGTGAATGTAAGCAGGTAGCCATTGGCCCAGTGAGCTGGGTGGTTACCATTCATAGCCAGTCAGGCTCAAATGCAGAGTGTGAAAAATGCATGTATTTTATGATTGGCTTTTCGCAAATATTAAAATGAATATTATATGTGTTGTGTTAGAAAGTAACGCTGTATTAATTCTCTTAAGTAGTGTGGTAAATGTAGTTTTAGGTTATAAAATTTGTTAAAATAGAAACAATGCTATGTAGGATACTTTTTTTAAAGAAAGGACTCGCAGCAAGATAGCAGCCAGAGGACACCTAAATCTTTCAGAGAAAAAGAATTTATTGCCCCATTATCAGAAGAAACGAACTTCTTCCCGCCTCAAAGGCGCTGTTAGGATTTAGGAAGAAGTTGACACTGACAAGACTGTGTCCTGTATTTGAATGGAATTTATGCATCATGTATGAAGTGTATGACTATGCAACAGGCTGTTGCTTTTAAGGGTTAATCCTCTGTTAACGTGGGTCCTTTTTCGGGCTCGTGCTGCCCAGGAAAAGGTACCTGGATGTCCGTAACTCTTTGTATTTATTGTCTCATATTGTCCTAATTCAATTTGTCCAAATTATTATTACTCTAATTGTATTACTATTTTTAGAACCATTTTATTACTATTAAACTTCTAAAATTTTAAAAACAAGTGATTGGCATTTTTCACAAGAGTCTTTTGAATAGGGTGTATAAGAGCTCTGCGTGCCATGGAAGCTCTCTCTGCTGCATGAATCCTCGATGTCGTGTCATCTCTCTGGCTCCCACAACCACAACAATAATGTAAGCTCCTAAAGCAGCTTATATTTTACTGTAGAGGCCTTTAAATTGCATGTTAAAGCCTAATCTTTTCTGAATTACTTCCGTCTCATTTATAATTTTCCCTTAATAATACACAAGCAAAACCTTAAACCAAGAAATCCAAATACCTTCCTTTCCTTAAAGCCATAGTAATACTTTGGTTGTAAAGTAGGGAAGGTCAAGAATCTTCTGATACTCAGCAGGGCTTGTAACACCACTAAATACATGGGAGTTACATGATTTGAGCAGGAGAACAATCCAATGCCAAAACAAACCTGTTTCAGGCAGGATTTTATTCTTGAATAAATTTATCCTGCTTTTAAAAAGAAATAATTACATAGAAATAAAGGACTAAGTGTTTTTTTGCTGTATGTGAGGCTTTAAAATACAGCAGTTGAAATATTTTAGAAAGAAAAGGAATCCGTGTGGAAGAGGGCTTTACCTCATTTTCACATAGAAAATACATGGGATATATACGGCGTGTTGCTTTTCTTGATCTAGAGGTAGCACAAAACACAATGCCCACTTCTTATACAGGGAAACCGTCTGGAAATTGTGAAGAAGAAATTCCATACAGACACTAGCCAGTTTATTTTCAGTTGTTTTGGTTTAAAGAAAAATTACAAAATAACTGTCCTCAAGGACATTTTGTTTTCCATAGCATAATACTTCAGCATTGAAAAGTACTTTTCATTTAGGAGCAGCCAGGCTCTGCAATTCACGTTGACAGTGGCGAGTGAGGATATCTCAGAACTGGTATAGAACACAAGGCTCTGGGAAGAGACGTGCAGAAGGGCAGTGGGGTAGAAATTGAGCCATTAAAGGTTTCTCATAAAGTAACAACTTCAGACATTTTAAAGTGTCCCTTTCTCTTTGCTTACAACTAGAACTGGTACTTTGTGTGACTTCCTGCTGCTGCCAGTACTTGTAGTAAGTGGAGAGGGATGAGACTGACGTGATTTTGATTTCACAAAACTTCATTAATAATTTAAATGGTGGCAAAGACACTCACATCCAGCATCATTGTGTTCTCAGAGGCAAGAACTGTCAAGCCTTGAGCACTTAGTCCCAGTTTGGCTCCTTTCACTTCATGAGAGCCTCAGCACTGAACATCTTGCATTGGAAATTAGTCACTTACTAAAACAGTGGAATTGAAGTATTTTTTGTGTGTTTTGGATTTTCTACAAACAACAAATAAAACACACAAACAAACACAAAACCCCAAACAAACAAACAACAAAACCAAACAAACAAAAATCAAGCCAATTTTCTTCAGTGAAAAGCATACATTATTAATTTCTCCTGCATTGTTCAGCTCCAGGGTTTGGGGATGAGGGATTCTTTCTCTGTCCCACGTTTTAGCAGTCTTACTGCTTTTGATTTACTGCCCTCTTCTGCTTGATGATGTGAGTTACCCAATGGTTAATTATGCTCAGTTAGCCCTCGCTGGATGATAACATTTCCCACTAACTACTCAGAAAGAAGGTAGCCTTATGCAGGAAGAAGGAAGCCAGGAAAAAAAAAAATCCCATGTTATGGGAGAAAGATCAATGAACCCCATGGGCCACAGTAATTTAATTATGTTATAGAGAAAATATGATTTTCATGCATATTACTGTCTCTCCTCTTCACTTCTCTATATTTCTCTCTTTAATTGGTTTGCATACCACAGTCAATGCTGAACTGAGAAGAAAAGGCACAGGCAGCTGAACTTCCTGAGATGAAACACAGCAACCACAACAATTTTAACACTTTTCCTAGGGCACAAGCAGAGCTCACACATATATATTTTTAAAGATCTCTAAGACATGAAGGTTTTTAATTTTAAAGAAAAACTATTTATCACTAAAAAAGCAAGATTTTTAGGTAAGTAAGAGACTGGATGTGCACATGAAATCTTATACAAATAATTAACCGACCATACAAAGAAGAGTTTTCTACTGCTCAGAAGTTTCCTGTTTGTTACACAGGAGCTGTTGGGAATTAATCAAAATCAGCATTTTAGAGCTTGCTAAAGCCATCATTTCAGTTGGGCAAAATATGAAGTGGTAAAATCTGCAGATAGAGAAATTTCCCATCCTGCTACAAGGGGAGTCAGGAAGGATTCTTTTTGATAGATTTTTTGGAGAACATAAAGCACAAACACAGCAATATTATATCTGAGAACTGCTTATTGGTAAAGAAAGGTAAGGGTTCCTACCCAAGGGGAATAGAGAAGGGAGTAGAGAGAGGAAAAGAAAGTTACCATTGTGGCTCGTGTGAGAAATGACACTCACTTCCAAAAATTTTAAAAGGTTTATTAAAACCTTATCAAAAAACACAACAGAAGACTGAATAGAGAAAATATTACAGCGCTTGGAGCAAAGGATTTTTTGGCCCCAGGCGCTCATCCACGCAATGGATGTTTCGCCTTTTAACCCTTTAGCCCCTCCCAAAGTCTTGTCAATCGACTCCTTCTTCTCTGTCCAGTGGTGGAGATCACGTTCTTACATCTTGATTGGAGGTCAGGTGTTGCCATAGTAACGAGCCAACCCTCCCAAATGCCCCAAGCACGCCGGCCAGCCCATGATAACAATGCAAGGGGGGGTTGTTCTGGTTTGAAAGCAAAACCAGTGGGGCGCTCCAAGTCAGAAATACAATTTATTAGGAAAAGGGAAAAGAAAACCAAAATACATTGCAATAATACAAAAGCAAAACCACCAAAAAAGTCAGAGCACGACCTGGTACCCTGTGGGTCAGGGTGTTGGCAGCAGTGCCATTAAACGGTGGCTGCAGCCCTCCTGCAGTGACAGGTGTGGTTCTGTTGGAGCAGGGATCCTTTAGAAAGGGTGTAGTCTTCCTCTGAAGATCCAGTGGAAAAGAAGGCCATTCCTTTGGGAATCCAGTGGAAAAGCTGACTGTTTTGCCCCAAAACCCAGATTATATCCAGGTGGGGATGCTTAGCTCCTCCTCCCTGGGCAGAGCATCTCACAATGGGCTGTTATCATTCTGTGAGTCATGTGGTGGGTCCACTAAACAGAAATGGCTCCTGGAGAGAGTCATCTCTGAGTCATATGGAAAGGCATTGATGGGCCCATTAACAGGAGATAAGGGAGAAACTATGCCCCTCCTGGTTTCAGCAGCTCTTGAGGATGGGAATAGAATATATCTTAATATTGTAACCTAGGACAGGGGGGTCAAACATAACTATAAATCTATAAAATTCTCTTAACATACGCATAATATTTGCCTTTTAATTGTGAGAGTCAACCATTGCATTATTCATCAATCACACTCTGGATGCTCCATCAGCACCTGCTCAGCAGATGGAGCACGTGTGCAAGAGAGGGGAGCCGAACAAGTTCAACCTGTGGGAGAGACCACCCTCCCTCCAAGAAACAAACAAAAAAAACAAAGCAGGGCAAATTGTGTTGCACTTAAATGCTTTTATGGGCTAAGACTCCTCCCACAGCCCAATTTCCCGGGCATTTTTTCACAGCATCTGGAGGTCTGTCCCACCACAAGCAGGGTGTCAGTCAGTCAGTAACTTGCTTGCGGCCCTTTTATGGAAGCTTTCTCTTCTCTGGCTGTCAGGCGAAATTCCCTCAGAGCTAGGGCTTCCCACCATTTTCCAAAGGGGTTGCCTGTTTAGAGGCTGTAATGTCGGCGGTCTCCTTCCCCCTCACGTGTCCCAGCTGCCCCTTGCATGTGGCAGGTGTTCAGGCTCCACACATGGGTACAGCCCCTTTCGTATTTTTCACCCTGATGCCTTGTGAAGGCTGACCTAGAACAGAGGCTAGACAGAGCTGAAGAATAAAGCAGGGATTTATTAGGAGGCCTCAACAGATCCACCTTGGGCAGCACAAGAGCCCAGCCAGGGCTACACCCATGGTGAACCCAAAATGGTCACAAAAATGGACAACCGGTTATGGGATCTCTCACTTTTATAAGTTTTGGTCCATTGGCATATTGGAGTTAATTGTCCAGTTACAAATCCAGCCCATGAAGTCCCATCCTTCTTGTTTTCTCTCTTCATTCCATGATTGTTTATGCTCTTGGGCCTGAAATTTGGATCTGTTGTCCTTGGTCCCCAACTAGAGAAGGAATTGTTTTGTCTCCCTACTCTGTGAAGAGAACTTACTATGCCCTCATATGAAGCCCAGACTCACACAATACAGCAGCACAGAATCTGAAAAATATAAAAGCTAAAACCTGAGGCATCAACCCCATGTCATAAAATGGATTTATAACATATGTTGAGGCATAAATAAAAAATAAATTGTTTTCTCTCAGTAAACCACAAGCAAACCACATGCTGTTTCAACACGCTGTTTCATTACCTGTAGTTCAAGCAGCTAGCAGGAATAACTCCAGCACAGAAACCTAGTTTTAGCCCTTTTCCCCCTCCAGTAAAGCTGGAGGAGGCAAAATCTCCTGCAGCATCCCAGATAAAGGAGTAACACCCAGAATGCAGGAGAATCCCATTACCCATGGTGATGCTTGATGCCTGTTGCTTGGGAATGGAATTAACTTCCATCATCCTGTGCAGCCTCCATCTTCTGCAGCAGGTGAGCAGAGCAAGAAAAGCACACAACCAAGTAATGCCTTTCTGAAGAGCAGAATTGTCTGGGTCACAGCAGGGGTGGCAACCATGGGCAACACACAAAGTGTGCTCCAATGTCCTTTAACATAAAATTCCTTCTGTCCCTGTTTGTCCCCTCACCCTCTATGTGCCTCTGTCCTCTCAGCTCTGCTCTCACTC
>NW_005054453.1:82343-90730 GCF_000277835.1 Geospiza fortis
ACAGGGAGAAAACAGCACCTACAGTAGGTGATTGCAGCCACAAAAGTGCCATAGAGCTGCATCATCGTTCCTTATATGCTGCCAAACACTACAAATAACTTATTTTAGCTACTGATTTCCTCATTCATCACTCAGCTGGAACTGTGTGTTCCTCCCACCTGCCTGGTCAAGCAGAAGTTGGGGTGGCTAATTGGCTCAAAATTTTTGACAGAAAGAACCCACCAGGTGAGGAAAAGAATCACAGCACATTCTTGGCTGGGTTGAAATTCTTTGGGGTTTTGTCCTTGTTTTGGTTTTTTTGTGTTTTTTTTTCTTTTCCAGAAGAACAGATTAAAAAAAAGTAGTATCACAGCATCAAAGCCTGTTGCACAGACATAAGAAATCTTGATTAAAGTATTTTACTCTCAGATTTTCTAAGTGCTGAGTACAAGCTTGCAGTTTGAATTATGATTTTTAGTAATTGTCTTACGTTTTAAAGAAGCAAACAAAAATAAAATTGAAATTCTGTACCTACACAGGCAAAAAGTAAACCTGGAATTGTTAGATGTGCTTTGCCATCTCCAGAATTTTCAGCTTTGTAGGAAGCTGCCAGCAGCGACAGGCTGCCACCCTTCAGAGAGATGGACTAGAGGGGCTAATTGGCACTAGAGGGAGGTGAAAATCCTTGCCAGCTGTTTTCACAGATAGTTCCTGACAGCAAAGGAGCAACGTGCTGTTTGGACAAATTCTGGAATCTCAAGCTTTGCCCTGGCCTGTGAAGTGTATTGTCAAGACCAAACCTTTCCTCCAATCTCCTTTAGTCTTGCATTGTGTCTGTTCTCTGCTGTGGCATTGCTCTCCTTTATGATCCATTTCAACAATATCTTCCAAAATTTTCCATGGTTCATCACAGCCTTTGTGTAGCAATTCAAAAATTCACTTTTTGAAAGTGAAGGACAGAAAAAATTTAATTTATGTGGTATTCAGACTCCATACTAGCAAGACTGAATCAACAATGGCCAGACCTCTGCAAATTGCAAAATATCACTGTTGGTGCTCTAAGATATTCAAGTGCTGAAGCAGACCATGCTGTGCTGCATGTCTTTTTTGGTTTTTTCTTTAATTAAAAAAACCTAAACAAAACAAAAGTAAAAAAAGAGGAACTCTGGCATAAGGCATGTACAGGCTGTTTTGGGACTCTCACCATTTTTTGAAACTGAAAGGACAAAATGCTTTGGAAACCATAGTTTGTGGTTCAGTCATTCAGGCAGCTGTTCCAGAGGGCTAACATGCTTTGCCATGTACCAGAGCAGTTCCAGAGACAAAGAGCCATTCAGAAAAGCTTACCATATCAGAAACCCTACTGTTAGATCCAGTTAAAATAGCTTTTTTACTAGGAATTAGTGAAAATGAAGAAATAGAACATTTAAGTGCATACATCCATCACAGCATTTTTAATCTACAAGACAAATATAGGCTCTTGTCCAACAAAATATCAGTCTAAGATTTTTATTCCAGTAGCTTGGTCTACAGAAATTGCTTTTAATCACAGAGGCTTTATCCTTTGAGCAGAAGGCTGTGGTTTGTCTTCTCGAAGCTCAGGAGCCTGCTTTTGCCACTGGATTATTGCAGTTATTCCTAAGTAGGCCCAGGAGCAACAGGCTATATCTTTGTTGGAACACTACTGTAATTTGCTTTATGATGGGGGAAGGAGCATGGGTTGCTTTGTGCCATGTGTAGGATGATGCTGTTGTTTCTCTATCAGCATTTTCCAAACTTCTGCTTGAAGAGTAAAGAGTCAGACACGCCTTATGAAACACACTTTCTATACAAGTAGCACATAATATACCGTATTTGGCTCTGGTTTAGAACCATTGCCATTCTGTGATGGCTGCAATGGGGTCTCAGATGCACACTCATGCATGTAGCACAATGGAGGGTTGGGAGCACAGTGGCACCCAAACCTGTTATTCATAATAATTGTATTTTTTTTTTTATGAAGCAAATACTGAGAAAACAAGGTTATTTAGCTATTTGGTTCTTTCTTAATCCCTAAGATGCCTGTCCATTTGAACACCTGTTGCATGGCCCTTCACAGGGATTTTGCTCTCTGCGTGCAAGTGCTTGGAGACCGGCTTTGCCATGGCCTAAAGGGCCTGTGATTTGTGCCAGCTTGAAGGTTTATACCAAACTTTTGTGTTGTTGCTCTGCCACTGCATGCCGCTGCCAAGACAGAGCGGCACAGAGAGAGCAGAGCAAGCTGAATGAGATCTGTGAGGAGCAGAGCCCAGCCCAGCAAGGCAGGAGCCAGCCGCCACTTTGATACATGATGGCAACGCCAAGCAGTGCTATTTCCATTGTCAGGCTATAAAGTACCTATGGCTACTACTTGCAAACAGGCTTTCTTCCCAAAGCAGGAGCCTTAAAGTGTTTACTCCTGGATGTTACTGTGCACGGAATGGTAGCATCCGAAATGCTTATGCAGGGGGAAAATTAGGCCATGTGCAGCCAGATGTCCTATGCTTACAATCACAAATCCAAACTCAGGGGCAAACACCTTGTTATTTTCCCTGTGATCTAATTTAAAAATGCTAACAGGTATGTTTTTAATATTTTGGCTTGATTTTAAAACCTTTTGCTTACATTTTAGCATGGAATGTTACAAATGTATAACTGTGCACAACAGTTTGGACCAAAAGTAAGAAATCAATGTACACATCAGGACAACAATGACATAGAAGGAGTTCATCTGGCATCACACTGCTTCTCTTAGCACAGGTATTTAGGACATGCTGAGTGGCTTGACTGGGTGCTACTCTCTAGAGCAGAGTTGTTAGTCACAGAAGCGTTTCTCTAGGCAGCACAATTCATCTCTTGCAGCACTGAATACTGGCCACAATGGCCAATGTGTGGTAGGACAAACTGCACAGTTTCTTTTATGTCTTCAAGGAAGAGTATGAGGTTTCACACAGGAATCAGCTGGTTGATTGCCACAAGTATTTGCATTAAACTTTCCAAAGGCGTCCACACTGTTTACTGGGGAAAAAGAAAAAAAAATCTGATTTAGAGGAAACAACAACAAATGGTGTTTAGCAACAGACACCATTCAGCAGGTCATTTTCTTTGCAAACATTCAAAGCACGCTGTGAATTTGACTGCAGGTTGCAGTTAAGTGAAGTACAGAGTACACACTGCCCTGATGTGTAAATCATGCTGATCTGATGGCTCAGGGAGACTTGCTCTGCTGCCATCACCAGAGCCCAGTCTCAAGGAATCCCTCATGTTCATCCACATTGCTCAGGCACAAGTGAATTCCCCTGCATGCTGGACTTCTACAAACAGTTACGTGCTTAAATTTAAGCACAAGGTAAACCAGTTGTATATGCTGAGATTGCTCATACAAGTAGTTCCATAGCAGCATCAATGGGGGCCCAATAGCCACACTCAGTAGAATGGCTGAACATCTTTACTCAGGCGTGCTCTGAGCATCAGTTTAGGGCTTTATCTGAGGATTTAATCCATTACTACTTCCTCTATCCCTTCACCAAATAATCAGTTAATTAAAAAAAAATGTTAACTAGATAGTGATTTGATTCTCACGTCAACATTCTTTTAATTTCATTTTCTTTGCCTTGAATTCCTTAAAACGTATGATGTGTTGAATGCAAAGTCAGAGTTGAGCTTCACACTCCAAAGTGTTTACAATCAAAACACCAAAAAAAAAAAAGAAAAAAAAAAGAAGAAATAAGTATTTCCTGACTAGGAGTGCAATGTGGTTCTAGACTTGTAAATTGGTCAAATGACAGGCAGTAATCTTCCAGCACCAAATAGTAAAATATTTCATAAATCATTTTCCCCCTACCAACAAGATCAAATTGAAACTCAATGAGAGGCCCTTTTGTAAACTTGTATTGCTATACTCATAAAAAGTAATTTTTTTGTCAAGAGTCCAAGCAGTTTAAGCAGAATTGAGTGAACCTGTACACTAGTAGGAGATTAATCTATTTTTTCATCTGTTTTCAATTTGCTGCGCCAAAGATGTTTCCTACAGCTTGCCTTCCCTGCCACCCCCACCCTTTTCAGTTACCGTCTCTGCCTTCATTAATTGGCTATAGAGGGTATTTGTTGTCTAAACCAAAATCTGGAATAGCAACAATTTGTAGGGTTTGTCAGATGTTTACAAGGGAAAAAAAAAAATATTCCTAACTCAATTGCCTTCTCTATGCCACAGCATTTATATGTTCCAGAGCAGAAAGAACTTCTTGGTTATTTGGTTTTCTGATGTGGCACCCTCAGGAACTCTTAGCTTTCAATTCAAGCAAAAATAAAAACCTTGAGAGGCACATGCTTGCAACTTTTCTGACAATAAAATAATAAATAAAGCCACATGAGAAAGACGCTAGCAAAATAGAAAGAATATTCAGTATTTTTCATTAGCACAAATTGCAAGTGCAGAGAGACTAATAATGAAAAAATTTATTTAAAATGAAACAGTCCAGGGGGCTATTGCTTTATTGTATAGAACAATAATCCAGAAGTCCAGTAGCCACATATAATTTAAACCAAATATCCAAAGGACATTTTTTGCTTGGAAGAAAGCTACAACTCTCAGGTCTTTATCCAGTTTGCATGGGACTAAGATAAAGCTATAAATAAACACACACTGTGACAATTTATATAGGATTTGCTCCCAGAAAACCACATGCTGCAATTGTACTGTGTACCTTTAGGGCTCTTTAGCAACTTCTTCAGTTGTCTTCTCCTCCTCAGAAACTGCAAATGGAGACAAAACACCAATGAGAAACACTGGAAATTATTTGTTCAGTGGCAAATAGTCAACTAAGTTGTTTCCCTTAGTCCAAAGGATCCTTGGACTAAAGGGATAGAATTTACAAAGCTATATTAGGTATGCAGACATTTTTCCTTTTAGCTTTTTAATTCTAATTTTAAAGAGTTTAGAGGCCAGATCTAAACTCTAAACTCCTGCTTAAATCTCAACAGTGGTGATTCTAATACACATTTTTCTTTGCATTCAATTACATCATTCAACTTCAAAAGCAATACCAGATTGTTTATAGTTGCATCAAAGCACTGCAAGTTTTATTCATACCACATGCACTATATTTTTCTTTACACCAATGCAATTTAGGAAAATTCCGTCTTTCAAATCAAGACAGATGTTGATAAAATGTGTTGTATGCAGCACAAGGGGAATTTTTTGTTTTTAATGAAGTTCACATCTTGCACTTACTGAGCAGGGCGCTGAGCTCACCACACTGCCGTGATCAAATTTAGCAACATCCTTCTACTGCACCACAGATAATTTGAAAATTGGATTTTCTGCTAAGGCTGTGATGCCAAACACAGCCATCATGGGCAGCCCCACAGCATCACTTGAGTTCTGCATGCTCTTGCAGCTGGTTCAGTGCACACAGCTGCCAGCACTTCACAGACACAAACATCCCAGACCCAGCTGGACTCTTGCACCCCCTGAAGTTCACCACAACTCCTCAGCATCGTTGTCCTGGCTCTTTGAGTCAGAGATCTCTTGAGCTGCTGAGGCTGCTCCTTCCTTGTCACTGTCTAAGTTTTCCTCATGGGCAGAAGAAGGTGCAACATCCAAGACTTTATTCACAGTTTCTATGAATCAAATTAGAAAGATACTTGTCTTCTCTTTCCATTCACCATCATAAATGAGGGTGGGTAACCAAGGCTCACAAAGCATGAAGTACCTGCCCAACATATACGCTTGAAGTAGCTGAACACAACAGGATCGATCAGATGATTCAATTTTATCATGGAAATAAAACTTTGCAAATGGAATTCCAGGGAAAGTCTGCCTCTTTCCAACCCTGGAGCAGAAACCTATAAACTGGAACTATTTTCATGTATATAGACATAGGCAAATAGTTTCTAATGTATAAATTATCTCTTGCAGATACTGTTGCTTTGTTTTCTGATTTCTGTCTAATTCATAGGACATTACATCTACAGTCCACGTAACCTTGGAAAGACATCATGGGTAGTTTTAAAGTAAAAATATTCTAGCATCAGGCTGAAGATTCAGGCTGCAATGGCCAACTGGCCATTTTTCAATACTCCTTTAAGCATAAAGCAATCTGTCTCTATAAATAAAGCCTGTAACAGGTAACATTTAGTAGTAGGCAGTCTCTATACAGAGAACACATCACCCAGCAGTTGCATGTTAAATTTTACTTGAGTAAATTCTCTCGTATCCTGTTCTTCGTCCTGTCAGAGGCCTCCATCTTCACACTCTTTAACTGCTCAGTAGGAGGTTTGTCTCTTTCTTGATTCATCCTGTACTAAGCTACATGTCTATTAAAAACAGTAAGGAAACAGCTGCTTTAGGAGTTCAATAAATGCAGCCAATAGGAGTTTTACAGAGCTAGCATCCCATATATCTCCCCTTATCTATCCCCATATCTATCCCCAAATATCACCTTACAGCTAGTTAAATGCAGCATATTCTGAACATCAATTATTTCACTTTACTTTTCAGAATGCTTTCTGGATTTTGAAGAAGCAACAGAAAAAGGAATGCTCAGGGATTGGCACTTTTGCCTTTATAGGAAAAAGCTATGCAATAGAAATTGTACATTTGAAATTTTGGAACTTTAGATAGTTTACAGCAGGCAATACTTGATGTAATGCCATGTATTCACTATGGTAACAAGCTGCTAGGTTTCAGTTTGTAACATCATACATGCAGCTTATATTACCAAAAGTTCTTTCTCTGGCTGATAGTATTTAATATTTTTTTTCCTTGTGAGTATTTTAATTTCTTTTGCACTAAGAAGAGTAGATCAGTAGGCAACTAGAGGGAGCACCATGGTCTTTTCTGCTTTTTAACAAAGCCTCATTTCCTTTGGATGGGAATTGTGTTTATTTGTCTTCTACACGAATACCTGCCTTAAAACCAAACATTAACCACTTGTACTGAAAAAATTGTCTCTGGCCTGAATTATTCCTTATGGCAATCAGAAAGGCAATCTAATGCAAAAAATTTGGATTCCTCCCAAGGTGTTCATCCATGTCTCCGTGGAGTAGCTGTCACTGCCTAAAATACAAAGGGTCTTGTGGCAGGCATTGCATTTTGAAAACCTGGGTCTGTAGAATGGGTGTAGTATGTTTATATACAAAATTGCCCTTGGTTAGGGCACAGTCTTGTATCTGAGTGGCTTTCCCATCCATTCCTTGAGCACATGTGGCTGGAGCCCCCTTCCAGGTGCCACAGGTCTTTAGGAGAAGAGGAACGTGGCAGCAGCTGCTGGTGCCAGTGTCCATGCTCTGGGCAGCTTGCACTGGGTCATCCTTCAGGCCTTATCTCTGGCAAAGTCTCAGAGTGCCTGATGAAGATCTCGGCTCTTTGACATATTGCATGCTGTCCAAGTGTCTTCTAGTGTTTTGGATTAGGAAACAGTCTCCAGCCTCCTGATGGCTACCCTGAGCGTTCATTTGACACCAGCACAAATCTCCGCCTGTTTTTGGGTGGTTTGGGCACGTCTTGGACCAAACGCTCTGTATTCCATTCACAAGGCCAGCACATTCCTCTGTCCAAGGGAATTGCTGCCATGCCAGGGCAAAGCCAGATTAATGATGCCCTGGCAAGCTGAGAATGAACCCCCTGCCTATCTCAGATTTGGGACTGTCACATGGGGTCCTTCTGCATGAGGAACATCAGACAAACTGCCTGAGCCCTCACTGCTCAGCTGGTGGCACAAAGTGTGACAGAATTTAGGCATTTCTCCTTTGTGTTTCCCTGTTTCCCAGTGCTATTCACACCCTCTCTCTATTTTTTTTTAATCTGCATGCATTTCATATTTTTTCAATCCAGTTTAATCTCTTGCAATTGCTCCATGTAAAATCCTGCAGTAACACCCTATTTCATACATGATACTTTAATCTCTGCCTGGTACAATGGTGACTCATTTTCCATAATCCTTGGATGCAGGATTTTCTGTCTGTTCAATTATTGTTAATAAGCCTTTCATGAACTCTGCAGCAAATAATGGATGTAGCTAAAATTACTCCTAACTTTTGTTAGTTCAAACACTAAACTATTTAGCTTCTTTATTTTTTCAAAATATTTGTAGAGGAGTTACAGCATCTTCACTTGGTTCTGTGTTGTTTCCTGAATGATGATTAGTTTGAACACCTGAAGTCCCTGAATCTCTTCGTGCAGTGATGATTATGATCCATTTTGTCTACTTATGCCAGATTTCTTACAATTTCCACAGGCTGTAAGTGGACAAAACAATCTGAATTGTGCAACTGCTTCTCTGCAATGAGGACACATGGTATTTAATGTTACGCTTTCCATTGAATGCCCAGCTGCTGTATTGTCCTTATAGAACAATACCACTCCAGCTCCTTGACATCTTTACCAA
>NW_005054453.1:90744-106899 GCF_000277835.1 Geospiza fortis
CATTCCTGCCAAATGGATCTTAGCTAAGGGATAATTCCATCCTGACCCATACAATTTAAAGCCTGCCAAAAATTATTTTGTTTCCCTTCATATCGACAAAGTGGAGCTCATTGGGCTCCTTCTTCATTCTCTGGGGTAAACTTCCCCCTGCACACACATATCCTTCATCAAAAGCACTGGAGTTCAATGGCTTCACAATTTTCCTGCTTCATTTGGTGTGCTGTGATTCCCCCCATCCTAGCAGGAGCTATTACTCTGCAGAATATACAGAATATTACTCTACAGTATACAGAAGGATTACTTCACGGTTTCATACAAGGTGTTATATTGGTAGCAAAAAATCTCAGCCTCTGTGTATTTTTTTTTTTTTTTTGAAAAGTTTTTTTTTTTTTCTCTTAAGCTTTTTCACTGGCTATTTGTCAATTTTCTCCTGGGATAAGTAGCTGCATCCCAGTATTGCTGGCTACAGCTTTCTTCAATTTTGCCAGGCATTGAGGTATACCATACACTTAGAGGTCTGAATTAGGACCTTAACTTTCCTGTGATTTCAACAAAAGACAATATAAAAGAACCTAAAGCCTTAGAGGAATCAAACTAATCACATTTGCTAACTGTAGCCACGGGCCATTGCATATTGCATCAACAGCTGTTGCCAAAGCACTCAGGATTTGGACACGCCAGGGATTTTGAGGGCAAACATCCCCAAGGTTAGGCTGAGCCACAACACACGTGCACTACACAACCATCAGTGTAGAACATCTGTGCAATACCCATTGCTGATGTCTAACAGGGAATCCCACCCCAAATACTCCCTGCTCCTGCCCAGGGCAGCTACAGGCACTCCCAGGCAGTCCTGAGCTCCTCTGCTTTAGGAGAGAACCGTTTGGAGAAGAAAGGCATCCTCCCAAATTGCACCTGCAGGAACAGAACACGACTGGGCAACACTACACATCCACCTAATGCAATGCCAAACCACTTCTGTGGTGGAAACACATCTGGCTTGAGTTGAATAAATACAGAACAGGAAATTGATTTTACAGACAAAAGAAAATTGTGGATTTATTCTGAAAGTTTGTGTTTAGTTGTTTTTTGGGGGGCTTTTTGTTTGTTTGTTTGGGGTTTTTTTTTAAGGCATCAGATTTAGGAAGCTCCAGTAGCTTATGAGCACAATATCCAACATTTCACCTAGAAATGTCATTTTTAGGAAACTATCTCTATCATTTCAGTGAAAGAAAACCCACCAAAACCTGCCTCCTATGTAAAGCAGTAATTCCTGCAGTCTTTAAAGACAATTTTTACTAGTGCTGAACTTGCGGCCCTGAGAGTGAGTGCAGAGCTACACACTTCTGTGCACCTAGAGTAGAAAACAGTCCAAGTGCAGAGTGATTCTGCATGCTCATGATGGTCAGTTTGAATTGTGTGAATATTTGTGAGCTCAGCAGAGCAGAGTGACAAGATAAGCAGGGACTTGTGTGCCCTGTGTGACTGACTCACCTCTGCTGCAGCTGATAACAAAAAATAACAAGCCCAGACTGACTTTCTCCCGGTAATAATAAAGGGAACCCCATGCAAGTGCATTGACTTCCAGAACCCAGATCCTACTGCTTGCATAGCCTGTTCCCCAAAAGCCTTCAAGCTTTTAAAACAAGCTTTCCAACTTTCCTGGGGCCGTTTTTATGCAGAAACAGCCTGAGGTTTTGTCTGGGATGTAAAGTCTAGTGCAAAATTTGGCCAGCTTACAATGGCAATCGTGTCCTACAACCTAGTAGAAAACATGATATAAGATGGCCTTGAAACAAGGAAGTAGAAGAGATACAAACTAATTTGTATATTATATTTTTTAATCTTACTGGATTTTAAACTTCTACCTTGTATTTTTAAGTGGTTTTCTAAGTATGTTTTCCTGATTTACAATAGAGATTAAGAAGACAGCTGTTCCAGATTTTAGAATGAAAGCTGTATTCAGTCTTTTTCTTGCTTGGGGAGAGATGGGGATTCCTTCCAGCAGGACAGAAGTTTTATAACGAGGTTATACAAGATAAGCCCAGCCTTCTCAGGAGTTCAGCCTGTATTTCTTCCCTCACTTTTGCATTTCCTTACCAGTACATTTAAAGCTAATATATTTTGATTCTAATCCTAATTCTTTGATTCATTTAAAAGTGATCTTTCCAGTTAGAAACAACAACAAAAAAATTTAAACAGGCACTGGTATCCTGCAATTTTTAAAGATATTTAAAAATACACTTTTCTGAGTGAATCACTTTACTTGAAGTAGTATCCTTCATATGATGATTTTTTTTTCTAGGCAGTCAAGATGAGGCTGGTATCTGTAATGCCAAACACCAGGTTCAATTACTTTAAAAATATTCTTTGCAGAAGAATTTGGTTTTATAAAGCTAAAATAACACAAGTTAGCCAGCATGATACAAATGGAATCCACCTGGAGCACGCAAACCAAAGCTGGAGTGCAAAACAAGGCTTTGATAGTTCAAGCTGCCTGTAACATTACCAATGTCACACACTAATTCCAAAGGTGGGCAGGGAGGAGGGGGAAAGTCAAATTTAATTGTGAAATTAGAAAGAGTATTTTATTTACAGTCTTTTAGAGACCATCTTACATTAGAATGTGATGGTTTTGTTTACAGAAAGCTTCCTCAGTCAGGTCCATTGAAGGTCTCAGGATGTCCCCTGAAATGTTAAGATAAGCAGAGCAGAATATTCCTGGTTCATTTTAATAGTTTAAAGACCTGCTAATGGAAAACTGGCAGTGGAGTAGAACTGACTTTTAAAGAGTCAAATTCTGTCACGTTGGAAAAGTAATTCAAGAATTTCTTTGAGAAAACCTGCAAAACAGAGCACAAGCAGCAGGGGTACTTGGTTCACTCAGATCTAATCCCAGGGAGAAGACAGCAGTAGCAGCAAGAAACTGTAATTCCCTTTAAGAGCAACTTCACATATTTTGGTTCCATCAGCCTTAGGGAAAATGGAAAGGAAAATTGTTCCAAATCCTGAGGTGGTGGTGACAGCTGAGGTTCTCTTCCAAGCAGGGAGCTCAGCATGGAGGGCTTGCAGATGCCCATCAGCAACATCCCATCACCAGGAATGTCTCTCAGGACCATCTGAAATGTTCTCTGTCTCCTCTCTGGCATTTTATTCAGTGAACATTTAGGATTCCAACCAGCTAGAGCAAGTTACTCAACTTACTGCTTGGAAAGGAAAACCACTTTACACCTGCATTGGCCTTAAAAAAGAAAAAAAGGTCCTGGGTGGTTGACCACAGACCAATGCCTCTCTACAATACTGTGAAATCAGCACTTGAGCTCCACACAGGAAAAAATAAACTTTTTAGTTCCAAACAGAGTCAAGGGAAGAACAATTACTTAGAAAAGCACTGATTATTTTTCAGTCTGATCATACCTATCCTTGAATGCACAGGATAGGAACCAGTGGCTGGCAGCTGCTGGCCTGTTTGTGGAACCACCTGCCCTGATCATGCTGTGACTTGGACACAACATGAGGGCAGCCTCAACCCCAGCCCTCCCTCACTTCAGCCCATGGGCATCAGGAGTCTGTCCCTCTGGCATTCCAGCTATTCCATAGGATGAACACAAACCAAAGGCTCAGAGCCCCAGGTCTTTGGGAAACTGATGAGCAAAGGAAAGCTGGGATTTCTAATAAACCTGCCACTACACAAATATGACATATTCTCCTTTTTGCAAGCCATCCCCAAGCAATCCAGATAAAAATCATGAGGTCCAGCTGAGAGCCTAAACCATGGCATTATGAAGCCCATTAGGAAGAATAAAAATTTTCACCCCTCCATACAGAAAGAGAAACGTGTTCAATGAGCCAAGCACATCACAGGTTGTTTGTGTCTGATGTAGGTCACTAGTTCCCAAGAAAAGCCTCATTAGTTCACACTAATGACCAGAAGATTCCCTTGAAGAGAGTTTATTCTACAGTCGATGATTAGAAAAAAGATTCAGAGATGCCTATAATGGTCACAATAAAAGCACAACTGTGCATGTCACATTAATCCAGAATAGTTTATGATACCTCATAAATTTCAAGAATATTGTTTTATATTCTGTAGCATGGAATTGTAGCAATGAGAAGCAACTCACATTGTTTGTTTGTTTGTTTGTTTTAAACATCTTTAGTTACTGATTGGAATGGATCACAAGGAAAACTAGCATAAGTTAATATAAACCATGTGTATGAAAAACACCCTAATAATTTGATGTATTAAATCCTTTGGGAATTCTAAAAGCACTTCTAATCAAGACATTTTCTTTAACATTCCTCATACAAAGTAATGCATCAAGTTTTATCCACTTTATCCACAGTTTTTAAAGGAGCAAAGTTGTTGTTTGCAAAGGATGTTTTTCTCTGCTACAGGAAACATTGCCCAAAAATTAACTTCAAAATCCCCATCATTCCCATTCTGGTTTGAACTGCCACCATAGGAAAACAGCAAGGGGTCCCTGTTGCCATCTTTTCTCTAAATGAGGAGGCCAACAGTATTCCTGTGATTGTTGTATTTACAGGAAAATTTCAAACACAGGTAACACTGTGTACAGTAAATCAAATGCTAACAGATTTTGTTGTGCAAAGTGAGTTGTTGCTTTCCAATTTAAATACATACCGTTATTTTAAGGGTTTTTTAAGTCTTGACAATGAGCTATTAATACTAGTAAAAGCAGTACATCTATTTTCTCATTAATAGTGACATTAATTTAGGGATTATTATTCACTGTATGTCCTTCCACCATTTTTGAGAAGCTACTTGCCCCCTTGTTCTAGAATAGACAAATAGGAAGACAGTTATTTTAGGCAGTTCTCTCCCACTTATTTGTTTGCACTCAGCTGGGAACTTCTAGGGTCTTTTCCATTTTACCAAAATCTTCCTCCCCAGCCCAGTGCATGCTGTAAAATTCTTTTTTGGCTAAGCTGATCAAAACTGAACAGACTCTTCATGGACCAACTGGGGTCTTCAATTCTCAACTCTTGTGGGCTCTTCAACGCTCACAACTTTTACAGAATTTTTTTTCTAAAAATTGTTCACTTTCTTCCAACCGAGATTTTCCAGTTATGCTATGATGACTCATCTAAAACTCAGTTTTATGAAGGAAAAACAGGAGGAAGAAGAAGAGACTAGTGGCCAGTGTATGGCAATCAGATAAATGCAGCTGTCCAAGAGACAGATAAAAGAAAGTGATAAATGTGAAACAGAACTACCCAACAGCAGTTCCAGATACAGATACTTTCCCCGTAGGATAATATTTACATAATTCAACTTCTTAGGGCCTAATTTAGTTAGATCAGTCTATCATAACCAGTAAAGGGAAAAAGTCCTCATTCCTCCACCTCACACAAACAGATGCCTAGAATGGTGTGCCTGTTCTACTGAGCAGCACCATTCTGAAAGCCTCTGAATAATTATGAGCAATTGCAAATCACCCTGAGGACTCTTTGGTAATTTTCTAAGTACTACCAGTGTCAGCACACCCAGAATTTGGTAGTGCACCAAGCCAAGCCAGTGTGCACTGATCATATCAGGTGCCTTTGTCTGCTTGGCACCACTGTATGATGGGCTCAGCAAAAGTCCTGCCCCGAGAGCAGCAGCTCCTGTGCAGAGCAGCCTCCATTTGTTTCCCTAGGCTGCAGACAGCTGCCACTGCAGTGTGTTTGAAGCTTAGCATGGAAAACACTGGCACATTCACTCACTAATCCTCCCCAAACCCAGGCGCTCACTCAAATGGCCTTGGAAAGAACAAACAGAGACCATGCCCTTCAATGCTTTAAAGAATAGAAAAAAAACCTGTTAGAGAAGTCAGGAAGAAATCTGGAAAAGCACAGTTTGGGGCTAATTGCTTCTCTTATTTCAGCTGATAATGGCAAAACCTCAAGCCTCGATACCAGAGTTGGAGAAGAATTTATGGTGGCAACCCAAACACCAGAAGTCACAGATGCCTAATCCAAATAGCAGTTTGCCAATTGGTGAATTTTACAGCATTTGGTTTGTCTGAAGAAAAATGTAATCTATGGTCACACACACAGACTATACTGTGAAAGGAGAACAACAGGAATTTAACCAGTAACCAAGAGTGACAGCTCAAGCAATAAAAAAGTAGACAGAATTAGAATTTAGAGGAAGTTAAAACCTTGGGAACAGAGTAACATAGTTCAGTACTTATTTTGGTAACAGTATTTCACAGAATTCCAGATTGGAATTGTGGATTGTAAATTGCTTAACTTGAGGCAAGGAGAGCATTCCAGGCAGGTACCATTGTTAAGTGTCTGAAATGGAAATGATCCTGATTAAGTACTAAACATCCTCCTCCAAGGCTGGGTTGGGTTTTTGTTTGATTGTTTGTTTGTTTGTTTGTTTGTTTGGTATCTGTTTTGGTTTAGGTGGGGGGTTTTCTGCACATCCATGTAAAATGATACATTTACATTTTCTTTATACAGAAGCTGGAGACAAGCATCCCTTCACAGCTTGCACTTCCAAACATTAGAGAAAGCTTTGTAGATTAAAAGCTTTATAGATTAAAAGAAACAATGGCATCTGAAAAAGCAGAGGTTCACTGGTAACAATAAAAATACTTACACTTTCATCTGCAGAAGTAACACCAAGTTGCCAACAAAACTAGTTAAAGTTACTTAAATATATACTTTTTTTCCAAAGTTCTGAAAGAAAAATCCTCTCTACCTCAGTACAAGTGGAGCTATGCTACTTTTTCCCTCTAAATGGAGATAACATGAATGACAAAGATGGTTAAATCCAAAACGGAAAGCTACATCCAGAAGGATTTTAATTAGAATTTTTTTAAGCACAATAGTTGTTGGCTGCAAGTAGACGCTGAACTGAGTGGTAGAGAGAAAGCAGAGAACTTTTGAAACAAACCCTCATCTTCTTGTGAGCATGATGCCAATGGAAACTTGTTCTTATGTAGCTCAGAGGAAAGGGATGCTGGTTTAGGCCTGTGTGTCAGACCATGTGCTGCTGCTGGCCTTCCTTCACGGTCAGGAGCTCCTGGGAAGAACTGCTCTGGGGGTCCTGCTGCTCTTCTGCAGGCAGGACCACGGTGAGGAGAGCTGGACGAGGCAGCAGGGAGTGCTAAGGTGACCTGGAGCAGGAGCCTGTCCAGCCTCCCAGGCCAGGACTTGGGTTACACTGCGTGTAACCTCATGTGAACCACGGGCAGGTCCCCAGGGGTCACCACCCTGGTCACAGCTGTCACCAGCAGCTGTTCACAGCAATCTGCACGGGGCTCCAGTGGCACAGGACAGCTATAACACCCCAGGAGCACCCAAGAGATCAGGCAAGGAGAACGCTCCTTTGCACTGGATGTAAAATTTCTTGCTAGCTTTACCACCCCGCCAAGAAAAACCACTGCAGCAAGGTTTGGTAGGAGGCACCTGGGATGACCCTCAGACTCCTTTACAACTTTCAGCATAACAGAAGTCTGGACTAGACCTTAGAAATCAGTAATTTCTAAAGAGCTGCTCCACTTCCAGGAAATACCAGCAGGAACTAACAATTACAAGCCATATTTCTTCTTATCAAATAGTGGTCACAAAGTACATGACATCAACATGTCCAGAATGATCACAGAACCGCCAGAGAGTGATTAGGGTTGGAAAGGACCTTAAACCTTAAAGGCCATCTCATTTCAACCACCTGCCACGGGCAGGGACACCTTCCACTAACCCAGGTTCTTCAGAGCCCCTGCAACCTGGCCTTGAGCACTTCCAAGAATGGGGCATCCACAGCTGCTCTGGGAAACTGTTCCAATGCCTCACCACCCCCACAAGAAAGACTCTATTCCTAATATCTAATCAATTTATGCACCTTGTTTCACAGGGAAGATCCCAGCTTCCCTTTCTCAGGGAAGAGCCTCTACAATAAAATGGCAGAAATATTTACCATACAGAAGATCCTACCTTATCCAACAATGGACAGTTATTCATAGATAAGCACTGCCAAAGGAATACACAACCACCTCCAGACACAAGCAAGTGCTTAGGAAATTAAAGGGAAATTTTGCAATTGCTCTCTAGAGCAAGAAATGCTGCAATACATTTTTAAACATATCTCTTGATGGCTCTAATTCACCAAATTTAACATAAAACAGACTACTTCCTTTCTAAATGTAGTGGTCTACATAGTCCATAGAAATGGAAATTTCTAGGGCTCTAGGTATTTTAACTACTACCTTATAGATATTTCTATATGCAAGCAGTAATAATGACAGCCAAGGTACTTACTTCTACTTTCTATAAACTGTAGTACAGCAGATCAGGCTAAGAATTGTTTTAAAATTGTTTAAAATAACAATTGTTTAAAATAAGAATTGTTATTTGGAATAGATGGTTTCAGAGACAAGCACAGGAACTAATCACATTTGAATTAAAATCACATTCATACATAGACCTTTCACAAAACTCAGCAATTAGAAGTGCTGCACTATTTCTCAAGTTTATTTGTTAAAAAGGCAATTAAGATGCATCCATTCCTCACTGGAGTCACCAAGAAAAAAGTGACAATCATTCCAAATCTGCTAATGCCTTTGATGGTACTGTGATAAATGCCCATAGATTAGCAGTCAAAATATTTTTAATCTCAGTTTGATCTGTGTTTTAGACACATCCTCTCAAGACCAGTAGTAAAAAGAAAAGAAAAAAAAAAACCTTAAAATCTGCCAAATTAAATTATAACCCTGTATCTTGCACATTTTATGGATAGTTTTGCATTTGTATTATTGCAATTTTTTTAAAAAGCACAATAAACCAAAATATTTCAAACACCCTGACAGCTCAAAATACTGAATGTTTTGCCACTTACCAATTTCAGTGTTTAACAACAATTTGATGTTTTATTCTGTTGTGAAAATTTAGTCTAATATATTCTTAAAATTGAGACCATGACAGCATTTCCTTTGCTATGCAAGATCCTGTTTCAGTTACATTGATAGAACAGATATAATTATTCAGTGTGAATATCTTTGGAATAGCTAGTGAACTAAAGTGTTTAGATTCCTTATAAAACCCTTGAGAACTACATCACTAAAACAACTGCTTAACTGATCACGTTATAAGCTCAACTTACTATCTTAAGAAATAGGATGGGGTATGGAAATAAAACATTTGACTCTACTTGTTTTAGACAGTAACTCTGGTGCCAGAGGCGGGATGCTTTCAGAGACACTGATTTAATAAACTTAATTACCTTGTGCTCATGATATGTCAATGTTAATGCCTGAATTAGTTTTCACTGCAGGACAAACTCCATTAGGAACACTGATGCTCATTCTCAGTGTTCTGTAAGAGGCAGAGCTTTAGAACCCACGACACACACACACAAAAACGACATTCATAAATTAACCTTGAACTGCAGCAGCTTCTGAATTATCAGCAAGTTCCAAATTAGCATCAGCTTCTGAATTAGTAGCAGCTTCCTGCTGTGCTTCCTCCATAGCACGGGGTTCCTCTGGAGCCAGTGAGTCATCCTCCCCTCCAGCTTCTGGGGACACCCCAGAAGTCTCATCCTGTGCTGTGGGTCCAGCACTCTCCTCCTGTGCTGCAGGTTCCACAGCAGCTGCTGCCTCAGCTTCTTCCATGGCCTCCTCTGCTCCAGTGACTTCTTTCACCTCTTCTCCATCACCTTCTAAGGATTTATTCAACACAATAGAGAGAGTAAAATGCATGCATGCAACAAAAAATTCACCAAATAATTTTTATCATCATCGTCCTCATTTAAATTTGAAGTGGGAAGCTAAGATTTGGGATCAGAATTAACAAAAAAGATCAATAATTAATCCCCCATATTTTCTAATGTGGCATCAAAAAACTAGGTTTTTAAGATGAGGAAACCATATTCTTAATTACTGATTTCATTACATGTTTCAGTGTAGTAAGAAAAGAAACTGTGGCTCAAAGCAAGTGTTGGGGGTGCAGTGAAGGATAAAAAAGGACAGTGCCAAGTGTTGCTTCAAAGCACTCTGCTGAAAGGGCCAGTGATGGTGCACACACAGGAGCCAGAGGGAGCATGACTCTGTGGAATTACCACGTGGGGAATAAGACATTTGGTCTTATATAGGTAAGAAAATAACTTGCTAATTTCAAGTGGTCAGAGCTCGCTTTTTTAGATATATGACCACTTATGACTGACTATTTTCTTTTTACAACTCACAAGTCCCTTTTAAAGACTTGTTTACACTACTATGGGTCCAACTCCTTAGAACCTGAAAAACAGTGTTTCCCAGTCATGCATCACTTCAAATTCAGCTGAGACAAGTCATGACAAACTAACAGCACAAAGCAACAGAGATGCTAAACCACCATGCAAACATGCACTAACATCAAGTTCACAAAGGAAAAGTTAAACACCAACTGTTCATCACAAGTTCACCACTAGAACGGACTCACCATGCAAAAAAAAAAAAAAAAAAGAACTGGAAATAAGTTTGTAACAAAGTGTGAACTATGTGAGAATTGAAACAAAAGAGCTTAAAGAGACATAGTCAGAGTTTGCTTGATTCTTTTGTATCTGTTTAAAAACTAAACAGATCAGTTTCATTTCTTGGTCTTCTGCCAGTGAAAGCCTATAATTTGGTGTTCAGGTTTCAGGACAAGTCCATTCATTGCTTGGTGAAAATCAAAACTTTGCATTATGCAATCTGATCATGTCCCTTTAAGAAAACATTGTTTTTAAAAACCCCTTAATTCATTACACAAAGAACAGGCTAGCAGCCAAGATCAGCATTCAGTACGCTTTATTGGACAGTCAAATATAGAGTGCATTAATTCAGAACAGCCAGCTTCTCCATCTCAGAACTGCCTTCTACAAAGCAGATTCAGTAATAAGCTCAATATGGTTTGGCCTTGCAAACACAGGTAGTTCTTTAAAAGTCTCACACAAATGGAGTTTTACAATAGAAGGTACAAAGTCATCCCAAGGTAGGCTGCAGTGTACTCAATGGTAAACGATTGTCCTTTGTTTGTATTTAACTTCCTCAGGTTTGCAAAGAGATTTCCCTTGTGTCTGGAAAGTGTAAAAGCAGAGCATAGATTAGAAAGTCTGGAGAGTGTAAAAGCAGAGTATAGATTAGAAAGATTGAATCAGCTTGTGACAAGTTAAAAAGAAAGTCATAGCTAAAAAAGAAAGAAATCAGGAACAATCTTAAAGGACACAAACAACAAATGGAAGACAAAACTCACTAAATAAGCAAGGAGAACATCCTGCAAGGCAAACATCATTTTACATTGAAATGATGTCCCAGATTTTCTACTGCTACTTTGAGTCAGGCCTCTTCCAGGGGCTTTTTAAATCCCTCCCTAATCTGAGAGTAGCTTTCAGTCAAAACGAGCCACAGAAAATTTGCTATCAGATCTCTTTCTAAATGTCTGTTATCATTAATTAAAATACCATTAAATATAATTTCAACCCTCTAATAAGCAAAGAACCCTAGTATGATTCTTTCTCTTGTTTTGACAGACTTGTTTGCTATGTACAGTTCTCTGTAATAGACATTTTGGGCTCAGGCACAAGGGGAGAATTTTCCACCACATGAGAAATCCTATCAAAAGAATCTCTGATCAGCTGCTCTCCAGCATTAAGTTCTTCCACCTAGGAAGTTCTTTTACCAGAGGCAGCAAATATGCCATGAACATGCTGCTTGGCATACTGCTTTTCTATCCATCACTTCATAAGGTTACCAGCTCTGCTTTAGAGCTTATTTTAAGCTTGATTTAATGTGCCCCTAAAAAAATATCAGAATACTTTGAGAACAGAATTTTTAACTGCTCTTTTCAGCAATGCTTTCTGGGAAAAAGTATAAGGACTGACTCTAAAGAATGCACAGGGAAAGAAACTGCAATGGCACTTCTGGGAAAAGCAATACTATTCTAACACTCTGTGACAAGGTAAACACAGAAATATGACTATGCAGGGAACAGGAGAAAAAGGGGGGGAAGAGGGGTGATAACTCTTTTGAGAATGCACGCAGAGGATTCTGTAGGAAAAGTAAGAACAGAACTGATGATCATTCTTTATGTTCTGTTCTTTTGGGTGTACACAGCTGGGAATGAAGAAGGATTTAAAAAAGGAGCTGATTCAATGGTGGTTTTGTAGTGTGAATTGGAATTAACTACTCAGAAGTCCAACTAAAAACTCTGGGTTGAGCATTTATTCAGAAGTCAAACATTGAAAATAATACAGGAAACAAGTTTCAACTGCATTCACTGAATGGCCTTAGAAACATTTTGGACTTCTTACTATCAATAAAAAGGGAGGCAGCAATCATCTGCCACTGGTTGTGACTTTTATGTGACTTATTAAGCAGCAGATGATGGGATGTCTGGAGATCAGCTGCTGAGCACTCAGTGCTCTGGGTATTTCACTCCAACATGTGGAGAGGCCAGGGCCACAACTCAGTACCTTGCAGAAGTGCACCTTAGGAGAAAAGAGACATCACTGTTGGAAGGTTGGAAGGTTTGCTTAATGGTTCCCCATTCTCCCAGCTACAGCAGTCAGAATGTAATAAGGGTAATCCCCACTTCTGTCCTGAACAGCAGGACACCAGGCCCCTGGGAGAGATCTACTTTGGTCCTCATTACATTTTCTATTTTAGGGACAATGAAGGATTGCAAATTGTGGCTGAATTCTCAGCATTTATTTAAACAATTGAGTTTTAAAACTAAACTGCTTTCTTTTTTGGAAATTAAGGTATTTTACTACTTTAAATCTTAAGGTCTGTAGTTTTAATGTTCTGAAACTAAAGCATTTGTTGTAGAAGTTCAAGGCTAACAACCTCTAAAGGAATAATTACAGAGGCAGACAATTTAAACCATGCTCTCACACCGAAGACAAAATTTAAACTCCTGATACTTTAATCAAATGTATTCTTTGTGTGCATGCAAATATATTAAATCAATTCTTGAAGTCAACAGTATAAAAAAAAAGGAAGAGCTTCAAGTGCTCTGGCTTCAATGCTTAATTCTTTTAAATAACAACCAAAAAATATTTAAATATCCTTAAAATTTTTTCCTAATTGCTTTTCCTAGCAAGGCCATGCTTGCCAAAGTTCTACCCTTTACATTAATGTGAAATTAACATCAATTAACACTAATTGATGTGGACAGGTACAACATTCCATTACAAGTATTTGAACTAACACAGTCTAATTATTCAAGCATGAGGAGCTAAGTAAGGATTTGCTATACATTGAGGTAATGCCTGCATTTCATCTAACCCCAAATTAGAAAAGACAAAATCAAAGTTGTAGGACAAAAAATTGATGCAAGTTATTTTTTATTTTTATGTAGGGTTTTTCCTCTATTGAACTGTATTTCCTGATGGTAGGTGGCCTGAAGCCAACCTGCTGACTAAGAAAAGATATTATCTTCTCCCCCCCACTAAAAACAAAAGAACAAAATTGATTTTGACAGCATTATGTATTCAGTCAAGTTTCATTAGGCTTCCAGTAAATCAAATACCCATTATACTATTAATAGTATTCACACATCAACTCTTTCCACTCAAAGAGACTCCACAGGCAGATCAAAGACCAGATTAGTGCCTGAACATTAAGGCCACTACCAAAATTTGTGCAGCAGCAGGAGCTTTGTAACAGAACAATACTGTACAACCACCTCTGTCTTCAGTCCCACTCACACAGTTCAGACAAGGACGTGGACAGTGCTAAAGCCTGATTAGACAATATAGAAATCTGTTCCAAATCCTCATGTACCCAGGGAACAAGAGAAAGGAGCTCAACTCACCCTTTCTTGACCAAGGATTGCTTTTCTGCTCCTCAGCTCTCTCACGAAGAATATTTGTATTTTCAACAAACTTGCTGCGGGGTGAACTGACTACTCTGTAGGCCTGAAAGGGAATTATGCCTGAATTTACAGCTACATCCCTACAAATTTACCAAACACAAAGAGGAAAGAGGGAGAGAAGGGATTTTAAGCAAATGTTACTGCCCATTTAAAATGCATATAAAATTTATCCTAAGCAAGGTTTAAAAAAATTAATAATCTGCTAAACTAATATATTTATGTATTTCATATTTCTCCATTGTTAGAAAGCAAATACAATATACCATGCAGCTTTTGAAGTGCTGCAGTGTTTCAGGAATTGAAAACAGCATTTTAAAAGATAATTACATTAAGATTTCTATTTTTGTAATGTGGTAAAAATGTGACAGGAAGAGACTGTGTTATTCATCCAGAAATGCAATCATACATGTTTGATATTTTGAACAAATAGCTGCTTACCATTCAAAAGGATTATTTTGTGGGACAGGGAAATATGTACATCTCTGGGGTGTGCTAGGCACTATCTCAGATCTTGCAGGAGAGGGGTAGAGGGAAGCTATAGAACGGAGGGTTTAGGGATGTGAAGCACAGAATTGGATACATTTAGAAGCAGGGAGGAGAACGGTTACCGAAAAGCTCAACAAAACCAGATGCTTACAAAACTTTAACATGCTTTCTTGAAGTAACTAATGCTGTTATCTTCCTTTTTTGTGCCCAAATTAACAAGGTTCGTATCTTCCCCTCGCAGCTTCAGATTGCTTATTTCACATCTGCCTCGCCCACTTTGAAACACTGCTAATGTTTCTGGTTGACAAGACAAGGCAAGGGGTTAGAGACAGGTGCCTTACTCAATCTTTGGACACATTCACTTCACATGGTTTTAAGCATGCTTTCCACTGAGAGTGACCCAGCACTACTTACCAAAGTAACAGTCAAACAGGCAAGCAATAGGCTTTCACCTTCACTAAATCCTCTTAAGCTGATTTCTAAGTTAGGCTGCACTTAGCTGCAATATCTGCATTCATTGATGGTTTGCATCTTGACCATACTCTAACCCTGCACACACCTTATACCATGCCAGCTCAGAAAGCACAGACAGCTCCATCCCCAAACACTTACATAAAATAAACCACCAAAAGCAGCAACACCAGCAAGGAGATAGATCATCATGCTGTCTCTAGAAGAGCCAGGAACACTCCCAGATGACATCTGGCGAGGAGGCGCTACAAAAACCATTAGGGAAAGTGATGTCAAGTGCTGCTAAAATATGATCACAAAAAAGAATTATGGAACCTGAACCCTGTATGGGAAAGGATGATTCAAAAAGGTTATAAAAACAGATGTTGATGCATATTAATGTATCCTGTGACTGAGTAACACAGGGTGTGGTGCTCCATGGCTGAGCTCTTCCTAAAAGGTGTTTTTCTGTGAACTGTGTTGTCTACCATCAGCTTCCAAGTACTGGGCACAGTCTATATAGACTAAGGAATGTTAAAAAAAAAAAGGAATGTAAAAAGCTCCTGACTAAGGTAGGTAAAATAATTATCTGTCCTTATTCCTTATGATCAGCGGAAGTAATGAATTCTCTCTTCAGGGTAATAACAGGGAATTTTTTAAAAAGCTTTTTCATTTGAATTCATGTTCTTTCACTCAGACTGCTGACACTTTGATCCATACCCTTCACCTCATGAATTGGCCAACAGAGCAGAGAGGTAGAACTACAGACTTTTTTACCTAACTTGATACATATTAACTGTAACAGTAGCGCTACCCATTCATTTGTTATAAACTGATTCTTGCTACAGTCTTGGATCCATCTGTACACCTCAAAAAGAGAACCATGAAAAACAGACGTCATTCTCTTGGTCAACAAAGCTTTCTGCGGAATTTTGTGACTTGATCCCAGATGAGAAATGTCTCATTGAAAAAGCGCTCATGAAAAATAAAATAGCTCTGAGCATTGCAATTGACAGCTGCAAAAATAATCGCAGTGTCAAAACATGGCCATCGTGTGCTAGGTTATGTTTAGCATCATCTGTCTCATGACACAATTCTCAGACTCTTCTCCAATAGCCGGGCATCCTCATGGATTTGCATACATTTATATTTTCGTTCGGCAGCAGTGTGTCCTTAACCCTCCCCCCCGGGGCAGCCGGCTATAGGACAGCGATCAGCAAGCTGCCATCGCCCAACGCGGCTGGCAGATTTTTTTTTGCCAGTGGTTACACAACCCCTGATGCGCCAAAAGCCACGGTTGTGGCGCACCGGGTCTGCTCCCGTTCCGGACCGGGGCCGGCAGCCCTGCCGAGGCGCCGCCGCTCCGGCTGGCCC
>NW_005054453.1:107360-110611 GCF_000277835.1 Geospiza fortis
GGGAGGGGGAAGCGGAGCGCACATTGCGCGGGGCCGGGGCTGCCGACACCGACCTGCCCCATGGCAAGGGAGCGGCGTTCGGTACTGACCGCAACAACTGACCCGGGATAATAGGGATGGCATGGACCAAGGAGAGGGAAGATAGGGAGGAACTACTGTTTTACTTCAAAAGGAATTTTTCCAAGAGAAAAACAAAAACAAATAAGAAGTCAACTAAATTGACGGCGAAGGGCACTCGGGTTAAGCACGGCGCCAAAGGCGCTCGGTGTTGGCAGTGAGACGCTCGAAGTGAACCGCTGCTCTGGGATCATGTCAACTGTCACAGTGAAGGGCATCGTCGGGTCAAACCTGTGCAGCTATCCTTGTCCTACCTACATGGTTAGGCAGTAGCCCTGTTCCTCCTCCTTTCTCTATACAGAGCTTCTTTGTTCCCTAATGATCATCTAATGCCCTCACATTCTGCCGTGATGGCCTTTTTCCAGCCTTTGTCCTTGACTGACCTTGATGCACGAAGAGCGGGCAGAAGTGTTCAGAAGGCAGTGCTCACACCCAACACTGACATGGGCTGTGCATCCTTCCCCCGTGGGCACCTTTCAGGCATGGCCAGTCCCCAAAATGCTCACAGGAAAATGCGTATTTTAGCATTTATACAGATCCTATTCTTATATTTGCTTATTTTATAAATTTAATAGTGAAAGTGATGGCAGAGCAAGACTACACTTCGGGAATATTTACTGAACTTCATCTGAACTGATATTTAATTTTACAATATACCTTCCAGAATAGCAAAGACAGTTTTGAAAATAAGACTGATAAACTATGAAATGGAAATGAAAACATAAAACAACTTCAAGACCAGCAGAATGAAATATTAATGGTAAAGAAAGTAGTTTCAGGTTTCTTCTAGACTTTATAATCTATTTTTAATTATGCACATGAAATGTATGAACATACAAGTAATTAGATAACTTTTTACTTCTTCTGTGCTGATTTATTCGTAGGACATCCATATACACTTGGCTCTGTAGTGCACATCTCTTTGTGACCATGTCATCAGCCTAAGAAAAGAAAAGAAAAAATTCTTAGCAATAAGAAAAATAGATGTGATGAAAATGGCAAGAAACATCTCATAACATCCTGCATTTTTATCTGAAGAGGAATGTTTATGGGGAAAAATAACCACAGCACCACAAGTTTTTCTATAGTATAAGGATTTTTTTCATGTTAATTCCTCTGAGGCCATAATCCCCAAAGACTTCTTAGCTGGCAGAAACACAAATTATGTTTTTTTTACTGAAAAGGGACACCGACTACATACACTTTGCCCTATAGTGCACATCTACAGGCACAGATCCCACTGTACACATGTTAAAAGAAAAAACAAGATGAAAAGATAAGCTATTATTAGTCACTTGTTTCCTTGCCACTGAGCCGTTTATAAGGTATTCAATTTACAACCTTTATTTATTGCAGACATTGTAAGAAATGTGTTATTTTCTAAGAGTTTGCATGTTCAAGATAGAAAGCTAAGAGGGAATATACACACAAGCGAATATATGAAAATACAGATCAGCCACCTTATCATTTTAAAGCTGGGAATGATTTAAAAGAATAGCAAAATCCAAAATGCAAAGTACTGACGAAAAAAAGAAGACTATAAGTCAGTTCAGTATCTTGACTCCTAAAAGATGTCAAAGATCTTCAGAATTTGTGTTCAGCTAAGTCAAAAGCATTGGTATGTGCATACTTACTATGAACATTGTTTACACTTATGTGCTCTCGCTTTTCTTCTTTCATATTCCACTACATCTTCATTATGCTGCTTGATATGCTATAAAAGAGCAGAATGTTATAAACAGCTATACAATTCACAGCTGCATCCAGGCAACAACGAGAGTTTACAGAATATCAAATACCTGTTATCAGCATGCAAACCAGTACGTAACTGGGACCGTCCAGAACACAACATATCTACATTAACAACTGAAAAAGGTGTGAAAACAACGCCTCATAGGATAAACGTTTTCTCTTGACCACATGGGGGGGATCCCACTGCCAATTAATTCACCACCCCCAAAAAAGGGGGAAACCCCAAAGGGAATCCATCCCACCCTGAAAACACTGTCACCATGGGGAGTGCTGTTGATCCTGCACAATTCTTCCTGAGGGCTACTGCACCCTGCTTGCTTTAACACCATAAAACCTTGTGAGTTTTCTGAAACAGAGAGTATCTTACATCTGCACTTTGCTCAGGAAAAAGGGGTCTTAATCTATTGAAATCAGCTAAAACCACCTTAACCAGCTGAAAAGCAAGAAGAGAACGCATTGGTAGTCTGATAAATACAATATTATCTGGGCACATCCCTAGGTCTTCTCTCTTTTTGGAAAGATCATGGGGAAAATAATGCTAAAGCATTAATCCAACAGGCTTGAAGAATTAATTCTCTGTTTGCAACAGAGAGAAGTTTAAGAAGTTGATCATTTCTTAAAATAAGAGCACAACATAAAGCTGGGAAAACATACGTAATGAACATATTCATGCTTCAAATTTGAGACCTGCTATGACCATCCATTACTTCAGTAAACTCAATAGTCTGCAGTCACTGCATTCATGTCACTATCATGATTTTAAAGGAATAGTTAAGTTCAACAAAACCAAATGAAAACACTTACGAGAGCCCACAAGGCAGCACTGGTGCCAAACGCCAAGCCAACTCCCAGCCAGTTTGGTTGGGCATTATTCGCTTTTTTCACAACAAATGCAGAACGAGTAAAAGCTAAAAAGGCACAAGATTACAAACGCATTAACATTCCTCAGGGTTAGACTACCAGGTTCTTACTGACATCTGTGCAATCAGGGAAAACAACCAAACCACAACAACAAACCCCGAACGAATGCAACGATGAAGTGGTCTCCATAACACTGTTCGATCCGCTCGTAGGACACAATAACAATTTCCCCCCGCATCTTCTGCTCTATAAAGATGCCTCTCACTGTCCCCTGCCTAAGGCCCCCAGCCCTGGGCCTTCCCCACCTCCGATCCCCGCCAATCAAGGGCGCTGCGGGCACAGCCTGCCAGGGAAGGGCCGGCACCACCATCGCGGCGAGACAGGGGGAGCCCTCCCCCGGCCTGGACGCAACACCAACTTAAAACACATAAAAGATTTAAAAATAACTAATGGGCTACGATTAAAAACAGTAAAAGGAGAGAGAAGCTACCACCGAAGCTTCCTCTACCGCCAGACGCGGA
>NW_005054453.1:111754-121918 GCF_000277835.1 Geospiza fortis
TTTTTTTTCTTTTGTAACTCACTGTTTTGCTGTAGGTAATAATCATGTTTGTTGGTCGGTGAGAAGATGGCTTTCGAAGGAGGAAGTGGAGAAGGATGAAGGTTTTGAAGTCTTCTTGAAGTTTAATTTGCAGCCAGCTCCTGTGGAAATTTGTCAATCGGTTTTGCTGGGTGGTGGCTGGCGTATGGACGAGAGAACATTCAGTGTAATTTAGGCGAGAAGCCTGGTTTTCAGAATGAGGTTAAGATGGTCTACAGTCCTTGTACCAGCAAAGTGGGCCCAATTCAGCTACATCTTAAGGAACTTGTTTCAGCTTTCATGCGGTGTTGCTGGGACATTATCTTTCTAAGGACTTGGGTTGAATTCGAAGTGTCTTAAGTTTGTTAGTGAGCAGCTCCAGTAGATTTATTTACGAGATTCTGTTTGTAGATCAAGCTGTTTTCTCTCAGAAGAAGTCGGTTTTGTCTAAAAATCTCATGTTGTCTTTCAGAAAGACTTAGACTACTATTTTGAGTCATTCCAAATATCAGAAGTAAGATCGGAGCAGCAGCACTCTTAAGGTTCTGTAAACTTCTGCCACTTAAGTGGGAGGGATGTGTACAGTCTTCTGTCACTTCTGTTTCCAAAATATTTTGTGAGAACTGAGCATGTAGAGCTGGAAAGCCCTATGCACAGGCATGTGGCCGTGAGACATGCAGTTTCAGTTAGGGTTAAAAAGTAAATCTGAACTACGAATCTTTGAAAAGTCATATAATAAAGCGAACCCAGTCATGCTTTCAAGTTGGTATGACCTTGTACTGAGTGTGTAGTTTTTCATGTGTTATGGGCTGGGACAGATCTAGCCTTGCTGCTCAGTGATCCATCCTCTTTTGCATTGAGGATGGTTTGTGTGATTACAGGGTACACTCAATCAAGGAGCTTGTCCCTGTTTCAGTCTGAGCGGGTTTGGTTGCTTTTTTGTTCCTTTTTTTTTTTTTTTTAATTTTTCCCTTTGCTTGGATGTGTTTGAGTACTTGTGTGGAGGGCAGAAACAAATAAGGAAAAAGAGTGTCTTTGGAGAAAGTGCTGGCTCAGCAGCCTTGCATTCATAACTTGATTCAGACTAGAAAAGGTGTGCCCCAGTGCAAGCAGATTTCTGTACACTTTTTTTAAGCTGAAGGTCTTTGATAACAATCGTGGAGTTTGAGGTATCTGGATAGGCTACAGCTGTTGTGGCATTGTGATCTTTTCCTGTGTCTCACAGGGATGAGCCTGGGAGACAGATGTGTGGTCTGGTATTTAAGGCTGCCTTGTGATGTGGTGTCTTTATAACACGTGGTGAATAGAAAAGGCTCAAAGCTGGTTTTCATCACACTGAAAATTATGCTAATGAACGACTTGTATGTCCTGCTACAGATAATGACCCTACTTTGTGAAGTTTTAATTCTGTGTTTGACTTGAATTTGTGAGACATCTTTTAGGAAGTCCTAAGCGCAGGCCATAATTACTTCCCTTCTGTGCCTTCACTCTTCCCTTCACACCTCTGTCATCCTGCAGCCTCTCCTCATTCTACACATCCTTTCTGGAGACTGTAGCACTTGTATCTCTGCCACACCTTGCAGTGTTCTGTGGGAAGCTGAGCAGCAGCAGCAAGAGCTGCCTGTGCAGCTCTGAGCCCCCTGCCAGGTAGGAGGTGGTCCTGGCTAAATCCGTGCTGCCTCCTGGCCCAGCCAGGCCATGCATCCTGTTCAGCATGCCTGCGTGAGGTTTTTCAACAGATGCTTTGGGAACTGGCCCAAGTGTTACTGAAAGGATGCAGTACCTTACAGATACCTAATTGCTGGTACACAGGCTGTTAACACAAGTGTAAACCCATTCCCATTCTGAATTTCGTGGAGATAATAAACACAGGACCTAAGTGGATAAGTGCCTTGTATTTTTGCAAGTGAAGCATAAAGTTGGAGTGTTTTTCAATCTGTTTTGTGTGTGTTTTCAATTCCTGAGGCCTCTTTTTTTTTTTTTTTTTTTTTTTTTTTTTTTTTTTTTTTTTTTTTAAGATATATACCTGTAACACAAATGTTACCAGCCTGCCCAGCTTTGCATAGCAAAGGGCAGTAATTAGCTTTTCGAGTTTGGTTGTTTGGTTGGTTCAGTAGTAACACCCATGCATGGTCAGTATGTTTCTCATGTGTATGGGTTTGCTCACAAGCCAGCATTTCCACTTACCTGACAAATTCTGAGTTCGGAAGTATGTACACTTTGTTCAGCACACTGTAACTAGACTAACCTCTTCTAGTCACTTTACAGGCATGTAGAGTTTCTAATAGAAACATTTTTCCATTTGAAAGACATTTTACAGTTCAGAGTTCCTGTAGTACAGCAGGAAAGAGATCTGCATAATTAGCTTGAATTAAAAAAAAAAACACCCACAGGATTAGCAATCACTGTTCTCTTTAAACCTGCGCTTCCATTTAAAAAAAAAGTGTCTAGCTCATATAGTTGTTATAGTTCTAACTATTTGCTGTTATGTCTACAAGGAGATGTTCTACTGCTCAGAGATTCTGAGGAAGTTAGAGCAAAAGTGGATCTCAACATTTGAACATCTAAAATAATTGAGTCTTTATGATTCTTTTGAACACACATAATTTCTAGGCAGTCCAGAAATTACTGGAGAATAATTCAGATGGAGGCAGGGGAAAGGGTAGAATAGTAAACAGAGCACAGTAATGGTTAAGTTGGCATTTTGGTACACAGAAGGCTGGATGCACTATGAAGTAATGGAAAAAGAGATGTACTCCCTTTCCTTCTCCCCCCACCCCCCTTAGAACTAGTAGAACTAGTAGTTGTAGGATGTAAGATTGACTGTTTTTTTATTAAATATAAGTGATGAACATTCCTTAACCCTTCCTGGAATTTTGCCAAATTATTCATCTGCTGTATCTGGTCAGGTACAGTTCATCAATGATGTTCAGCTTTATTTCACAAATCCCAAAGATAATACTCAATTAAGTTTTCTTTGGATGCAGAAGTTAAATACATTTATTGGAAAGGTGTTGAAGAAAAATTAAATGTAGAGCTGTGCTCCAGTGGGGCGTTGCAGTAAGCAGGTGTCTGCTGAGGGACAGGGACATTTCCCCTTTGTGTGGTCATTCATACTTCACATTGCAGTGCTTGAGGGCATTGTCCTTGAGCTGGTGGGCTTCCTTTCCATGCTGGCTTTGACAAGAGCTCTGCTAAGTGATGTAGGAACTTCCTGGTGATAAAAAGCCTGTTGAACAACCTCTCTTCCGTGCCTCTGCTGTAAATATGCCAAGTCCCTCATGCTGGGCCATCTTCCTGTTTCTTCATTCCAGAATCTACTCCCCGTCCTTGCACTTTGAAACTAGACAGACCAGTGCTTCTCCTTTACTAACACTTTCATCAGCATGAATCCTTTAAAAATGTGTTCTGTCATAGAAATTCAGGTGCTGGCTTAAAGATTGCTGAGGTGACAAGACTTGGAAAGCTCTTCTTAAGGCATCTTAATTCAAGATTAAAACTTGATTTCCAGAATTTCACTTTTATCAGTGACCAAGTAAATTACTTTGTTTGCAATCATTGTTGCATTTGCATGGCTGTACAGTAATCAAGTATGCACACCACTGGAATTTTATCATATGTTGTCTTTCTGTTGAAATATGGAATTACTAACATGGCTCTTCCAATTGCTTGTCTGTTGAGATGCCAATTACTTTGTTTCTCTTTGCCAAGAGGAATAGCCTACTTGGTCAGTAGTAGTAGGAAGAGAAATGGTGTCATGGCAGAAACATGAATTGGAATGGAAGTGCAGGATAGGCTTGCTGCTTTAAGCAGAGTCACTGATATTATTTTTCAGAACTGTTTCTCAAAGCTGCTTAAGAAATTAATTACTGTTTGAGACTTTAGGATGCCATTGAGGATTCACTTGAGCAATACATGTTACTAAAGCCCGTTCATGAAATTAGGCCATTTTTTGTCACTGGAGCTGTCAGAAATTGTAGAAACATGATTCACTGCTGTAAATTTCCAAGGAGCAGCATAATTTTATCTGTTTTGCTGGTGAAAATAAAAGACTCATTAACATAAACATTGTCAGTTGTAAGATTAGAACCAGTCTTACATTGTTAAGGCTATACATACTCTTAATTGAACCCAAAGTGGTTTTAATTGGGGCAAGGGAGTTAATTATTTATATGCTACTACCCTTTATTTTGGTTAGGATTTGATGAAGCTGTGTTTATTTCTGTTTTTGAAAGGTTTTTGTAATGAGATTTTGTTGACTGGACTTTATCTGGATGTCTTGGGTTTAAATCTCTTGTCTGCAACAGCACTGTGTCAATGCAGCAGGAGTGGGCGTAAGGAATTAGGCATTTTCTGATTTTGCTGATAGGGGATTTAGAGAAAATTAACAACTATTCACTGCCACCCTTAAAAGTGAGGTCAGTGGGACTTGCTACAGGGATTTCTGTTTGCTTTTGTGATACCACAGAATCAAGTTAGCAAACCTTGTAATGTTAAAGAACAACCTTTCCTATCTTAATAGAGCCATTTAACTATTTCTCAATGCTCAGTGCTACCAGACCTCATCTTGCATATCTCAGTGATGAGGGTGAGGAGTACTCTAGGTGTAATACATAGGTAGAAAATGCCAGCAGCCTCACCATGTATCTTGGATTGTTTTGTGAGATGCATGGATACTTCAGCTCAGGTCTCAGTCCAGAACAGCTGGGGCTCCTTTAGACATTTTTATGCCACATCTTGGAATTTGAATTGGTACCATTTGTTGTTTCAGATGATCATTAAAAACCAAACATATCCTGGATCTCTTGTGAGGTACAGTCAGTCTCTTGATGAGTTCAGGGATGAAACCTGAATGTGGGGGCTCCAGGGTTGTGAGCAGAAGTCAGTGTATTTTAGTTGACAGGGCCAAATTCATGGTAATTCTCCCCAAGAAGAGATTAATGTAAGCAAGTACAGGCCAACAGAACTGATTTTGAATAATGTTTTTTTTCAGCAAGTCTGTCTTCAGTAAGTGAGGATTTCTAGTCTTCTAGAAGAGCTGTGGTTAACTATTTATCAGCTACTGTTTCCAGCTGAATTTTCGGAAATAAAGGAATAAGACCAATTCAAAAGTGTAGATATAGCATAGATTTTTTTTTCTGCCTTAGTATTAAATGAAAAGGTACACATATTTCTTAGATTCTTCCTAACTAATTTGAATTTCAACTTTTTCTATTCCTCTGGTTGTATGCTACCAAGCACTGCTAGTTAGGAAGATATCAGCGACTTACAAAAGGTAAAGCATGCTGTGCAGAGGAGGATTTATTAATCCCTAGAACCAGGCAATTGTTGAAGCTGTTTGTTACGCTGAACAATTCAATTAATTAACACTTCAGAGCATGAAAGAGGATAGTTTGTTTCAATTTGACAGCAGAAAACTATGCCAGTTTGCTCCAGAGCTTTTCAGCATTAACACAGCTGTGAGATTTGTGTGGTTTCTTCAGTCCTTGGGTTTATATATCTTGTGTTTGTCATGAAATTGAATCGGTGTGGAATATCCTTTGCCTGGAGCTGCTGAGCTGTTTGATATGGTTAGTTCTCAAAGAACCCACTAATTCAGGGTGAGTAGTAGCTCCTAATGCTTCCAGCTTTCAGCATCTTCTTTACTGCGTTTAGCTTGAATTAGTGCACTTTAATGACTTGACCTGGTCTCGTCTACGTGTAGAGAGGAATTGTGCTGGAAAACAGCCTTGAGCTGCCCAGCACCTGAGTTTACTGTCTGGTAAGTGCTGTCTCTGAACCATGCTGGAAGAAATAGATAGAATCAGAGTGGCAGATGTGCACTTACAGTGCAGGATATGCACACCTTAGGTAATTCAAAGGCCGGGGATTCCAGTGCTTCCTGCTGCCAGAGATCTCTCAGCATTGTAGTTGCCATTGTTGCCATGGGATGCCCCAAGTGTACATCCATGACTGCTGCTGGGAGAAACTGTGGGGTCCCCTGAGATAACACACTGCTGTAGTTGAAAGTGTTTGTTGTGGAATCATAGAATAATTTGCAGACCAGTAATTTGATTGGAATAGACCTTTGAAGGTCTTCTAGTCCAACTCCCCCTCCACCACGGATCGGCTCAAGCCTCAGGACCCTAGGGAAGAGGACAGCAGTGTCAAATTTGTGAGTTGTTTTGTTTGAGCAGACCCTTCTTCGTTGTACTTCTTCCTGGGGCCTTGCAAGTAAAATGTTCACCTATGCCCATGTGTGGATCAGATGTCCTGGCAACTCTTGTATATGATGAGGAATAGTCTGCAATATATTTCCCCTGATGATGACACTGGCTGTGTCACTTGCTGGAGGAGAGGGGCTGAGTACAGTGAACTCCAGAGAAGTTCAGTTTGCAGCTTTGATGTCTTCTGGGGCTTAGTCTCAAGAAAATCATATTCTTCAGCTGGTGTGTCACAGCACTGACTAAATTAGGATGCTTACTTCTCCAGCGTTATTTCTGGGTGAGAAGAGATTTCCTGTGGGGGTTTTGGTGGGGCTTTTTGTTTGGTTGGTTTGGGTTGATTGTTTTGAAGTATTGGGGCATTAGGTAGTTTACATTCATTTTACTTCAGTTAAATTGCAGATGTGGCGTGTTAGGTTGGAGTAAAAAGTGTGACCTGGTAAAACACAGAGTCTTAGAAGAGAAAACAGTTAAAAGTTCTTCATGCTGTTTTTTCTAAAATTCTGTCTCTTTAATGGAAATGACACACTATTTTTGGTTTCTGTTCAATTTCAAAGGGCATAACAATTGGTAATGTGATCCCATTCCACCCACCTGGTTCTGCTATATTGATTTAATTCTCACACTGCTCTTTCTTGTGCTGATTCAAGTAAGGATAAAAAGAAAGCAGTCAATAATGCCCCAGTGCTCCCACTTGTGAGCTTGGGGAATAGATGGTACCTTCTTGTCTTTGATAATTACTCTTGAGGAAAAACCTCTAGTCTTGCATGCTTGCAGGTGAGATGACAAAGGTGGTTTCTCCTTTATGTTGCTCTTCTGTGGCTGTCTTCATCTTGCTCATGAAACACTTCTGGGTCTGCTTCTCACCTGTTTAATCAGCTTCAAAATCCAGGCTGGATAGACTCCTGTGAGTGTTTTTGTTTTCTTTCACTGCTGCAAATTAGTTTTAAAACACTCTTGAATCAGCTAGGTTGTACCTGTGCATTGATTCTCAAATGTCTCTGCTTGAAAGGGAGTTTTCTGCTTTATGTTGTGATTGAGGTGATTTTTGTGTAGGTTGAGTGGTACTTGGTGGCAGTGTAGATTCACTGTGAAGCTTCTGATCAGGCTCATGGTAACACCTGGTGTTATGCTGAGCTAGAGCTGTTGAGCTGATCTTAACTCTTGGAGTTACTGAACGTACGGCACACTTCAGTCTGCAGTGAAGTTTTTATAAAATTTCTTATAAATAGCATGTTTAAGTCTGGATGGCTATTAAATAATTTACCTTAGTTTTCAGATGTTTGGAGGATGTGAAGACTGCTTTGTGATAAAAGGATTTGCACTCCTGGGTGTGAATATGTGCAAAATATTTCATGTATAAATGGCAGAGTCCAGTCTGCTGTGTGCTATGTCCCCTGAGGGACATATCTGCTCGTCAGAATGCTTCACTTGACTAATATCCTTTAATTTTAGTTGGAAACACATGTATTTGACCATTAAAATGTCTATTTTGAGAGGGAAGAATTACTTGGGAGGTAAAACACACTGCTGGCTTATAGGTATCTGTCGTGGGTTTGATGCTGGCCAAATGCCAGTGCACCCACAAAAAATCATTCACTCATTCTCCTCTGGTATAGTTGAGCAGAGGAGGGGGAAAGAACAATTAAAAAGGAGTTCATGAGCTGACGTAAGGATTGGGAAGAAGCATTTTAAGGGCAAAACAGTCATAAAACTTAAAAAGGTATAAATAAAAAAAAATCTGTTAACAGACTTAAAAGAGTATAATGAGAACTAAAACCTTTAGCATACCTTTTCCGTCCTCCAGCCCTTCTTTCCTTCCTGCTGACAGTGCAGGGAGACAAAACATGGTGTTTTTTGTCAGTTTGTCACTTCTAAACAATCTTTCTTCAGTTTGCTTAGGGAGACGAGTCTCTTTTGCTATGCCACGGGGCCCTTCCCACAGGAGACAGTTCTCCGTGAGCTCTTCCAGTGTGGTTCTAATTTTCACAGGTAGCAGTCCCACCCAAACCTGCTGCAGTGTGAGTCCCTCCCACAGGCAAAGCAGTCTTCCTACAACTGTTTTTCCATGGGCCATTTGGTTCATGGGGTACACTTTTAGGGATGAGTTGTTCTAGTATAAAAGCAAAGGTCTTCTTCCTCTATCTCCAGAAGCAAGGGTTCTTTCTCTCTGTTCAGACCTCTCACCAGATCACAGCTTTTCAGCATCCACATGCTCCAGTGCAAGCACCTTTTTTGCACAGGCTGCCAGTGAATTCTGCATCCCCCCATGCAATTAATGAATTACAGGGAAACAGTTTGTTCTGTTCTAGTCCTCATCATGGCTTGCAGAAGAATTTCAGCTCTGATGTCCAGAGCACCTCCCCCTCGCCATCCCTCTTTTGCACCGACCTTCGTGTCACCATGTTGTTCTCTTCACGTGTTTTCACCTTTTCCTTTCTCCAACTCAAGGGAGAATTGGTGTTCAGTCATCAGAGCCTTTAGGAATTGGCTCTGCTGGGCATAGTAGAAGTTTCAAGGACTTTTTTTTTTTTTCCAGAGGTAGCCTCTGTGCCTTCCCCTACCACCACCAAAAGCCAGATTTTGTTAACCTAACACAGTAGCAAACAGTTACAGAGCCTAGTTGTGTAAATTTCAAAAATATAAAATCTCTAAAACTCTGGTGACAGTGTATTTGCTTATACTGCATATAAAGAAAACAGTGCTGAATTAAGTTTGGATGAAAGTCATTTTTGCTATTGTAAGCAGCTCTTAGTGCTACTGTAATGAGTAGCATGGCCCTTGTATAACAACCTTGTGGTTACCTTGTTCAAGAATCCATGTCAGTGTTCACTACCTGTAGGTTTGGCAGCAAGGTTTAGAGAGTAGATGGGAGAAGATTCAAAAATGGAAAGCTGGGGCAAGGGGGGAACAAACTCCATGTAGCCATGAGCTGTGACTCGATGTAGATAAGCTGTAAATAGTAGGAGTCTTTTCACCTTCCTTCATGGCAGCCGCCATGGCAAGAAGAAATGGGGAGGAATTTATTCAGATTTGACACAGTGAGCCGTGTGCGTGTGTAAGGCATCTGCTGGCCAGAGACTGAGTCTGCACAGATGCCTTAATACAGTCTGGAGAACATCAGAATACAAGCCCTCCTTCCACCTCAGACTTGGAATTCTAGAGAATATGGGCCATCTTTTTCTTACAATTTCCATGGCAGTCTGTCTAGTAATTGCTGTGCGTTCTGATCCATTGAATAAATACTTGGTGGTGGGGGAAGCAATGTAAATGCAGATTGTCACTTACCTCCTGTAGTCTTGCATGATTTTGGAGGAATCAGACTTTGCCTGCCTCATCTTACTAATTCTTTGTGCAATTGTATTAAAGCAGGTGTTATTTCCCTCCTATAAAGATAGAAAATTATTTAAGGGATATAAAAAGAATCTTGGTGTGTTTAGAATAGGTTTTAATTCTGGCCACAGCATGTATACGAAAGTTTGTTAGATGTTTTAAGAGATCTGGTAACTCATTAAACTAAAAGCTTTGAAGGGCAGGAAATGTGTAATAGATTCAGTACTGATGTAGAGTCAGATTCTGTTCTTCTGAAGCATTAGCCTTCTTAACCTTACTCTTTTAAAGTTTAGCTTTTATGTTTTCTCATCGCACGATGTCACAAGTTGTAGCTGCAGCGCTTGTCTGTCAAGCATCACAAGCACACTCTCCCTGCTGGCTTTGAAGTTTATATGTGCAGGAATTTAGCTTAGTGCAGGCAACTGTGCTCTTCTAGCCATCTCTGGAACAGAGAAATGTGTTACTTCTGCAGAACATCTGTCCTGAAGCAAGGACTGGAGCTCTGGAATGACTGCTACAAGCTATTCATCTGGGAGGAAACAAGCTACCCAGATGAATAAAATTCCTGTTTCCAGGAAGCCTGTATCTTTATGTCCCAAGAATACTTGGC
>NW_005054453.1:121952-158015 GCF_000277835.1 Geospiza fortis
ATTTAATTGCTTGTTCTTTATTCTTCTCTCACTCAGAAACTACTTACTTGCTTGAGGATCTTCTTTCCCAGGCTGTGTGTGTATTTTCTGTCTCCTTTTTGTTAAAAGATTTTTGTTTGAATTCTCTGTTCCTTGAAACTATAGGTTCACTGATGTTTGTACCAGCCGTGGTTGCATATGCTTCTATCCTGGCTTCCTTGTGTCTCATTCACACCTTAATTTAAGTTTGCTAGTCCATAATCTCTCAGGAGGATGAGTTAAGTATGTGCACAGCTTCAGGCAGGGGAATCTCAATATGCTGTTGGGCCCACTATGAGGAAACAGTCTCTTCTTTTTTGAAGAACTAAATGTGACCTCAATTTCATTTGTTCCCTTCCTTCCATTGTCAAAACATACAGTATGCTCATAGAACATGTACACAGAATAAGGAAACTCATAAAAAACCACAGTTTGAAGTGTTTGCATTAACAGAATGAAATAACCTTGAAAGTATTAGCAAGGAAACTTGGTGAAATTGTATACAGGAAATCATTCCAACTTGTCTTGATCTAGAACTGACTTGTCAAAGGAGACCTGTGATGCTTCACTGGGGAGTATACACAGCTATGTCTATATACAGAGCTATATTCTGGAGATAAAAGTATATCCAGATTGTTTCCTGATAATTTGTTGGCCCTGTCCAAGTAGTTTCTGGGTTATGAGATGTAAGTGGATATAAACTTGTAAATCTTTCCTCCATGAAGCCTAAAGGAAGAATTTGTTACAATTCTCGGTGACTTTGCTCTGTTCCAAACTACCTTGTATTATAAGCTCTGTATCACCCTAGAAAATTTTATGTGGAAATATTTCCTGTCTTTAGCATATATCCCATATGACTTTGCTTAAACTTCAAGGTGAGAGCCTGGTTGTTAGAATACATTAAATGGAACCATTTAGTGATAAGGTGTCACGTTCATAGCCAGCATCTGAGCAAGCTGTACTCGAAGCCAGACTGCAGAAATCCAGAGTGCCCCATCTGCTTGTGTCAGTGCCTTAGTTACTGCAGACACATTCTTCAGTTCCTGTGGCTGCACCTCTTCTGTGACAGGTTCTGCTGCTTTTCACAACTACCTGGGCGGGGGCAAGTGGCGGCTCTGCTTTTCAGGGAGGAGGCCTGGCTGTACCATTTATGAGTGATGGTTTCAATTAAAAAAAAAAGTCTGTCAGCTCTGACTAGTTGGCTGATTATAGTGACTCAGCCAGCTGCTTGAAAGCTGATAATGACTGGAAGGTGTAAGTAATACCCAGTCAAGTTTAATAGGAAAAAAAAAGTTGCCTGTACAGATTTCCTCTTACCTAACCCCTAAAATGTTCTTTTGCAGTGCTGACTTTTCCTGTCCTTGGTGAACAGAGGGAGTTGTCTTTTGGAAGTGTTCAAAGTCAGGGTTGGATGGGGCTTTGAGCAACGTGGTGTAGGGTGTTTCTGCCCACGGGGTTGGGTGGAACTAGATGGCCTTTGAAGGTCTGCTCAAGTTCAAACCATCTAATTCCTTTGTCGATCTGTTCCTCTTTGAGTACATCTTGCTGGCTCTCTCTGGGCTCTTCCTGCTCCTTCTGTTTCCGTGCGAGCAATTCCCTTTCTCCTAAGGGTGGCAGTGTAGGGGGAGCAAGATGCGTGGTTAGTGATGCATCTTGGTCTTCAGTCATATTATTTCACCTGTATGACTTTAATACTAGAAAATAATACATGCGCTTAGTGTTCTGCCATTTTTTATACCTTTGAAATTTATTGTTGGTATTTCCAAGAGAAAACCAGACACTAAACATCATCTTTATGAAGAGCAGCATAAAACACAGAAGTTGTAAATATGCCATTTTCTTTTTAAGCATTTCCCCTAACATTCATATAACTTTTTAAGTTTTATTTTTAGCACCGTCTGCTTGAAGGGAAGACCTCTTGGGTCTGCCTTTCCTAAATATTTTTGTTGAGAGTGGTTTGAGGACACATGGTGTCCATATGTGCTTATGAATGCTCTTGGATAATTACTTTGGAGCAGTGTGAGGAAAGATGGAATCCTGAGCAACAACTTATTTAGAAGGACCTGAAAACTGAGCTGTACCCAATTTTTACACCCCTGTCTGCCACCCTGCCACCAGAATGGATCGACCAGAGTCAGTGAGATCCTGTTATGAATGACTTTGTAATTAATAACAGGATTAATAAGATTTGGGCTGGTGCTCAGTCAGTGTGTGCTCCTGTACTCCTGGGGTCTTAAATGTTTATTTCATTACAAAAAAATTAAATGTAAGAAGTTCCAAGCATTTGCTGAAGTGACCTAAAATATATGAATTGGTGTTTGTAATGTTATTTCTTCTGCCTTATATTTATATATGAGCACAAGAAGTATATTTACATAAATAAAATACTAAAACTGGTTTTAAAAGGTCATGCTGTGTGTGGCAGTGCATTGTGGTCACCTTGCATAATGAATGAGGCTCAGACAAAACAGTTGGACTAAGAAAACAGTAGAGGAATGTTTTAAATTTCCAGTATGGCAAGATAATGTTACTATATACTACTTTTGAAAGTTTGGGTGTATGAGGTACATGTTGTAATCAAACTCATCCTAAGAGGTTGCTTTCAGAGGTAGTTTAAGCCAAGTTGCAATGATTTATGGCTTTCCAGCTTGTGTGGTTGTTGGAGGTTGTCCCGTGGGTTTCTCTTCAGGATAATTGGCCAGAGTGGGTTCAGTGCTTACCAGTGTTACAACATAAGGTTTGCTTTTGTGTTAAGGGAGAGTTGAATCTCTTCAGGCACTTAAGCTTCCTGTGGTGTCTTACTTGAGAATCTGCTGTATGATAATGTCTTCACTTCTACATTTAAACTCATGGTGTTGCTAACATCTTTTTTTTTTTTTTTCTGTCAATGGAAAGAATTTTTACACACAGGAAGCTCAACAAACACGATTCATTAAAATATTGGTACATTTTCTAAAATCTGTAGCTGTGCTGATGCTTCATTTCAGGCATGCATGAACACTTCCACTCTATAAAATTTTTAAAAAAGCTTATTTTGTTTTTCAACAGAGGTGTTATGAACATAAGCAGTACAGAAATGGGCTGAAGTTCTGTAAACAGATCCTTTCCAATCCCAAGTTTGCAGAACATGGAGGTAAGTTTTCAAATGGCATGTGCTGTCTTTTTCACTGGACTTTACATTTTTTAACCCTTCACTGTTAACTTTTTGCCCATAAAGCAGTAAGAGCACCCAGAAACGTGTATTAAGCACTCACTGTTGGTAAGATTTGTCATTTTAAAGACTGATCTTACCAGTAGTCAGAGTTTCCCATTCTTTATCATTCAAGTCTAAGATTCATGGAGCAAGTTTCTTAATAGAAGTATCCATTAATAAAATCACTTTTCATGGGAAATCGATATTCACTCACATAAAAGTGAAAAACAAAAGGAAGAGGCTGAATATTGTTCAGTATTTTGTCAGCTGTGGGCTGCTACTTTTCTGAAGGAATAGTCATATTTTTAAAAAACAAAAAAGTATTTATTCTTTCACTGTATTTTTAGTCAGCTCTTGCTACTTAGTGAAAGTCTCTTTGCACTGTTCAGAAATGCTTTGTAGGTTTTTTGCAACTGCTTTGGTATGGGTGGATGTGTAGAAATATCAGAGTTGTGAATAAAAAAATCTCCAAAAGCTTGTAGAACAGACAGGTTTAAAGTAAAGCATTACTTCATATTTTCATGGAAGTAATATAAAAGGTTTATTGCTGTGTATGATATACTTAAATGAATAATTTGACAGTAGAGTTTTCCATGTGAGAAAAGAATGAAATCTTGATAGTGAGAACTGAATCTAAATTTGCATTTATACTATGTTTAGGGTTGCTATATGGAGCTTAAAACCCATGAAAATGAATAACTGAATAACCCATGAATAAAAAATAACTTAATCTTTTTCTTTCTTTCTTTCTTTCTTAGAAACCTTGGCAATGAAAGGACTAACACTGAACTGTCTAGGGAAGAAAGAGGAAGCTTATGAACTTGTGCGCAGAGGCCTAAGGAATGACCTGAAGAGTCATGTCTGTATCCTTTTTGAAACAGGGCTTTTGCTGATGAATTGAAAAATTGAAAAGCTTGATTTCTGCATATGCTTGGTTCGTAGAATAGCAATAAAAGCCAGTTTAAACTTCAAACTGGAAGTTCAGAATTTTCAATTTCCAAAGGGCAGATGCTTTGCAGTCCTTACACTCCCAGTTAGCTTACATATTATTCTGGCACGAAGTGTGTATTTTTTATCATTAATCTGCAGCTGTAAACCCATGGTGGGCATTTAAGCATGTGATTTGCTTTGGAAGCATGAGTGGTTGCCATTACATTGTTAAAAGAATGCTCATACACTTAGAGTTCAGGAAGTATTAGCACTTCAGTTGTCTAAAGTTGTGTTTGAGTTAGCCTAAGGGTGTTTTCAGAGAGCCTGTTACTTTATTTCCTCCCCCAGTGTGTGAAAAGTAATGTTTACAGCATATTATACAGATTGTATACATACAACTGACAAAGTCCCGACAAAAGGAATTGTACTGTTCCTGTCCATTTATCAAACAGCTTGAGAGCTTGTTGCCAGCTGTTCTGTCACTGCCATGTTGGAGCTCATTTGTCCCTGCTCGAATTCAGAGGAAGCCTTAATAGAGTTTTCCAGGTTGGCATGTCTATGGCCTTCTTCAGAGGTCAGACAAGAAGTATGATGAAGCTATCAAATGCTACAGAAATGCACTGAAATGGGACAAAGACAATCTTCAAATCTTGAGAGACCTTTCTCTGCTACAGATTCAAATGAGGGATCTTGAAGGGTACAGGGTGAGTACACATACTGCATTTAATGATCATCTGGGGAACTGCCGCAAAGGTGGCAGATTGATTAATGACACTGTAAGAAAAAGTAGTTAGGTCCAGAGGGTTAAAACTATATGCCACTCTTTCACTTCATGAAAGTAAAAGCAGATGTGCTTTTCTATGAAATACAAAGATTTAATGGCAAATTAAATTATATATTTTCAGCTCAGTGCAGAATGGTTTGTCTTACTGAGGTTTTTTTTTTGGTGCTGTATAACCCAGCTATAGACAATCTCCAGTCTTGTTCTTTTCTTGAAAGGATTCCTGTAGGTAAGAGGCAATGTGTTCAGAATTTGACTTTTATTCGGGCAAAGGAGTTTGTATTTTTTAGTAACTTTGTACTATATATCCCTCCACCTTTACATCAGTGGCCCACCATTTTCTCTTAGCAGTAGGTAATAACTGAAAAAGCAGTGTGCTGCATGAAAGATCTTTGGTTCCTTGCCAGCTTGGGCATTAGTGAGTGACAGCTCAATTTTTTTGTCAGATTTTCATCTTTTTAGGTTTCCCTTGCACCTCTAAAGTTGTGTTATTTAAAACAAATTAGTTGGTCTCTTTATGTAATACTTCCTTTTCAAATTAGGGTAATATTAGTTATAGCCAGGAGAAAATTCTGTACTCAGAGTTGTGTAGAGCCATCAGCTAGCACAGGTCCTCAGAGAACTTAATCCTGAGTCAGGGCAATTCTTAATCACTGATTTTTTTCATATTAATTTTTTTCATTTAGAAATTCGGTTCCACTCTTGCCAAGACAAGATAGCTAAAACTTAGTGTTGGTGCCAAAATGCACATTTGCAAAATGTTTTTGCAAATTTGTTTTCTTGGCTTCTGGATAAATGTGAATGCAAATTTTGTAATCTCTAAACATACAAGTAACACGTGGTTGCCAAATGCATTAAGGATTAAATGTTAGGATGCTTAGGAGTCAGTAGTTCATGGCTAATCATATGCTGGTCTCTGAAGAATGTGAATTTGCTCTCAAAACTGGGAATTGGATTGTGTTTTGGTTGGTTTTTTTCCCTTTGCTTTAAATTCCAGCCTCCACTACACGAAAATATTTTGAGTGATTATTATTCTATTAAAATAGCTGTAACTAGTTTTTGTTCTTTGTTAATCCCTACTTTTGACCGTTTAGGCATTTTTCAATAGGAAGTAACTTTTTTTCTTTAAGTTACTTGAAAATGCCTTTCAGCAGTCTATAACAAAACAAATTACAGCATTAAAATTGCATGATACCAAGCAAATCTGTTGTCTTTTCCAGCTGTAATTATCCTCTTGCCAAAGAGTAGGGATGTGTTTGCGTGACCTGTGTTGCCTAAGAACCCTTCCAATTATTTAAATACATATGTACTTTCAAGGTTAATTTGAAACACTGGTAAATGTTCCTGCAACTCAAACCAAGTATCCTTAATTATGTTCTCTTCATAAGTGGTTAGACAGGAAAAGCATGTGTGTCATGCATTAACAAAATTAGTCTGACTCATCAGGATTTGGTTGGACATGTTATTTTGTGATGGCTTACTTTTTTTATTCAGTGAACCCCATTGCAATTCAAAGTTTATTCTATCTCTGGTTAATAAAGTGCATATACCAAACTATTTCACAGTGACTTCTTAAATACTAGAATATTGAAGACAGAATCTTGCCTAATGGATTCTACAGAGTAAAATTAGCAGCTACTTTTTCGCAGGAAACAAGATACCAGTTGCTTCAGCTCCGACCTGCACAGCGAGCATCATGGATCGGTTATGCCATTGCTTACCATTTGCTGGAAGACTATGAAATGGCAGCAAAAATTTTAGAGGAATTTAGGAAGACACAGCAGGTAAGAGGAGAACATGAAATTGCTATACGGAGTGCTGCTAAAGCCAAAAATAAAACATTCCTTTCATGATGAGAAAACGTCATGCATGACTAAACTTTCTTTAGTCAAATGAATTTGATCCCAAATTTTAGAATTAGAAGGCTGATCTATGTCCTGTGTCTGGCTTCCCTATGTAGACATCACCTGACAAAGTGGACTATGAGTACAGTGAACTGCTGCTCTATCAAAACCAAGTCCTCCGGGAAGCAGGGCTTTTTAAAGAAGCCTTGGAGCATCTTTGTACCTATGAAAAGCAGATCTGTGATAAACTGGCTGTTGAAGAAACTAAAGGTAATCACTTTCTGAAGGTACATTTAAACACATAGCGTACAATGGGATGTCTGTACTGTCAGCTTTTCCCACCTTTTGGAACTCAGATTTGTTTTTAGCTTAATTTATTTAATTTTGCTGTTACAAAGGACTGCTTGTCTCACAGCTTATTCAGTCCGTGTCATGCTCTTGTCCCAAGTTGGTAAGACATCAGTGAGGTACAGACATGCTGTTCTGAAACTTTTAAGCAACCAGGTGTTTCAGACAGGAGATCCTAAACTGATGTCCTGAAGGTCTGTCTGAGTAGTGTACCCTGTGCTGTTACAGCTTTGATGGTGGCCCTGACAAGGATAGCACGTGTTGCAAAGGAAGAATCATCTTTGGTACAGCAGAAGGCTTTTCAATGTCCTCAGTCACCCTTGCAGCATGTAGAAATTGACTCTTCAGTGAGGCCGGGGTAGCTTCTGTTGTATTATTATAAACCTGGTGCATAAGACTATAACAGAGCAATACAGTAGTGTAGCTTGTATTCCACAGATGGAATTGCAGAGTGATACAAGTTCATTCTAGCAGCTCTATTAACAGGTGCACTTTCTTAAAGCATGCTTTGTTCCTCTCTACTTGATGCTTGTATGGTCTGTCTGTGAAACTGCCAGTCTATTGAGGGTACTGCTTGTTCTCGGCTCAAGCTGGAATCTGTTTAGATGATTGCTTAAAGAGAAGAAATCCTTTTACTCTAGTTTGTTCATGTAGATGTTGTAGCAAGTTCTTATTTCTGCTAATGGTAATCTCACTGTCTTGCAAAAGGAACTTAGGAATTGAGTAGTGACAGTAATGGTAGGTGTGGTGTTTCCTCAAGGAGATTGATTGCAGATGACTCTCCATGGTAGCTGAATGTCTTACTTGGTTTGCATATAAAAGGAGATGGATATAGAGACTACAATATCACAGATCATTTTTGAAACACAATAATGGGACTTTTGGGGGTAGGAGTGGTTTTTTTTTGTGACTTAATTTTTTTATCTGAAGGATCTTTTGACATACTTTATGTTCTGTGTTGATGTATTATGTGACATACTTAGTCTTTGAAGGTCCAAAGTTTGGGATGAAAATAAATTTTGCAAATAGGTCTTGATTAAAAATAAACCTGAGACCAAAACACAAAACTTCCTTAGGAAGTTACCAGACAAAAGGATGGAAATACTCTTTGCCGTCAGTGTGCTTTCAGCAGGGTACAAATGATTAATTTTTGTTGTATTAAACATGTTTACAACAATACTTATATATTACAGTAATACATTATACAGCTATACTTCTACCTTACAGAAATACATTATACCAGTTACATTACTACAGCATCTATCTCTACTTGTCGAGGCGGTCATAACTCAAAGTGAATACCTTAAATGTCCCAAACCAAATCCCTCATTACTTGTTGGTGGCTCACCTATTCCCAGGTGTCTTGATTGAATCAGGTCTAGACCTCTTTGTGGCTTCCACCTGCCACTCTCAGCTTCACCAACACTGCCTCCCCCACTCCGTCCCAGTAGGTCACAGTAACCCTACATACTTTACACTAATCTGCAGCTAAGCCAGCAGCGATCCAATGAAGGATATTGCTGCCAGACTGCCACAGAGCCCTGGCATGTCCAAAGCTTCTCCAACCCTCTCCTGGGGTCTACCCTCCTGGGGTCAGTCTTCTTCTGGGATTATTCATCCCTTCTGGGGGAACTCACTATCTTCTCCAGGGACTCTCCTGGTCCTCGCTGCAGCCATCTCTGGGACTCGCCTGGTCCTTACCCTCTCCTGGGGTCCTGGGATTCTTCATCTCCTCCTGCAGTCTTCATACCAGCCATGCAGCTCTTCTTGCATTCTTCATCTGGCTCTTACAGTCTTCCTTCTGCTTCTTGCAGGCTTCTGACTCTTACTCCTTTGCTGACTCCACCCTTTTATGGTCCTTGTACTTAATTGCTTACAGGTGTATATGCCACCTGTTCTTAATTGACCCCAGCTGCAACTCATTGGGGAATACTGTGCCCCCTTACCATTCTCCCTACAAATTTTTTGGGCACAGCTCCCATTGTGTTGTTTGGACTGGCTTGGCTGCTGTGTGTTCTCTATTGTAATAAATGAGTGTGTGCAAATTTTAAGCACACATGCAAAAGCCTCTGTGGATGAAGTACAACTGAAAAACACTGAAACTTGTGTTGGCATTTGCTGCTCTTAGATAGGAAAAAATTAACTTTCACCTCAGAGAAAGAATTTAAGGTGTATTTTCCCAATTCTGTCATTCTCAGTGAGGGAACTTTTTCCTGGGCACTAGATTCTGTGTGTAGTCCTCAAGTTACTCTAACTGTGGAAAGCAGCATCTCTTGACAAAATTGCATGTTAATTGTGTGACATAGGGAAGAAGAAAGGTAAATTTGCATTTTCCTCTTTTAAACTGGGTAAAAAAATCTTGCTTTAGTCTAGACTTATATTGTTCACCTCTGGTGTGTAATCTGTTCATGCCTAACATTTCCCAATAGCAAAGCTTTGTTAAATAGTTTTCCATTGTGAAACAGGACATCTACTCCTGTTGCAGTTCCAGCATTAACAAAGATGCTTATACAATTGTTAGAGCTAATCTTTACTTTATCAATTTTAATTTGTATTAAGTATCATGAAAAGCAAACTTGTTGGCATAATCTTGAAAATTCATCCATCTAATCAATGGCTTGATTAAAAACACTGAAGTTAGTTTCATGAAATACCAGATTGAAGAACCATTCTCTTACTTGCAGCTCTGCAGTTTGTTTGGTTTTCAAGATGCTGTATACATCAAATGCCATGTGCTGCTTTTAATTGCCTTCTGCAGTAAAAACTGCACTTAAAGTAACCAGTCACTTCAGTAAGTGAGGGAAAAAACCCAAATCATATGCATTTTGCATTAAATTTTCAAGTAAGTTTCAGGAATTATGGGCCGAGTTGTAAAATCTTACTTTAACTGCAGCTATTGTCAAAGTGAAAGCTTATCTGTCAACTAGTTTGTAATGCTATATGTAGTGCTTGTTTTTTCTATGAAATTAGAATCTGGATGGAGCTAAGGATTATCCAGTCTTTTAGTGTAGAGGGATAAATGTTACACTGCTTTAGTACCTTGTTACCTTAATTTAAACCATCTTGTTTTTCACACAGGAGAGCTCCTGCTTCAGCTTGGCAGACTTGAAGAAGCAGTTGAAGTCTACAAGGGACTGCAAGAAAGAAATCCTGAAAACTGGGCTTATTACAAAGGCTTAGAAAAGGCACTTAAGCCAGGTAATTATTTGATATCTTGTAGTAAATAAGCTTTTTCTATATATTTAAAATTACTTTGTGTATGAAAAGCTTGTATTGCTTTAAATACTAAAACTATTATTTTAAAAGTCCCCATTTAAATTTTGCTTTTCAGTCAGAGTGTGTACGTACTGTCATAATGTTGGCATTTCTTAAGAAAGACAGGAAATACTTCTTGCATTGTTGTTACCCTGTCTTATCTAAAATCATAGAATGGTAAAATTGCAATACTCTTTGTGTGTGGTTGGAAGAATAGAATTATTTCTTAGATGACAGTTTTAATTTTGAATTTTTCCTTTACTGCTTCTGTTATCTTAATCTTATGTTGTAGCTAGTACAACTTCATGGCCTTCTTTGAAGGTTTTAGACAGCAATAAGGCAGGAGCTCTTTTTAAGATGAGAGATAAGCAGTTAGTATTCTAGTTCTGGAAGAGGAATTAGCAGATACTGTGTACCTTGGAGTCATTCAATTCATTAGTTTTAATAAGAATAAGGAGGAAATTCTGTTCTTTAGGAAGCCATTATATATATTATATTATACTTGTTATGCATTCTGATTCTTTTTTTAGTCAGGTATAAATCACTTTCCCCTTTTCCTTCTTGCCAGAATGGAAGGGGAAAGTAAACTGTAAAATTCTCTTCCAGCTAATATGATGGAGAGACTAAAGATCTATGAGGAGGCCTGGACTAAATACCCAAGGGGACTGGTTCCAAGAAGATTACCATTAAACTTTTTGTCTGGTAAGTGCATGTTTTGCTGAGCAGGTAGTGATCAACACTTGTGTTTCTTAGATTCTGATTTAAAGGTATAAACAATCTGCAATTAATGAGTAATGTCTGGTAAAACAAAATCAACAGGTCTTTTTCCTCTCAAGGTGAAAAGTTTAAGGAATGTCTGGACAAGTTCTTAAGGATGAATTTCAGCAAAGGTTGCCCACCAGTCTTCAATACCTTGAGGTCATTATATAAAGACAAAGAGAAGGTAAGGGTTCTAAGCAGTTTTTATGTGTTCTACCTCATAACTGTAGTGTATTGAAGAGAGGAAGGAAACCATTTCTCTTCAGTGTTCTCTCCATGAGCACTACTTTAGATGACCTGATACAGTGGAGAGAAAAAAGAAGTACATATGTGGGCATACATGTGCCAAGTTGGTAAATGTAAAAACCTTAAGATTTAGTAATTTTAAGCTGTGTAAGTGTTCACCAAGGGAGACCTGGTTTTAATTTGTTAAAAATAAAGTGAGATTGAGTACATTCTCAAATGTAATGTAATTCAGGCTATTACAGAGTTTTCTTACCAAAATAACTAGTTTGGGTAACACCAAGTAGCTCAAGTTGAAATAAAATACTATCTGGCCTACAGATTATTTTTTCTGTGTCTTGTCTTGTATGTGTAGGTGGCAATCATAGAAGAGCTTGTGATAGGTTATGAAACCTCTCTAAGAAGCTGCAGGTTATTTAACCCAAATGGTGAGTGCTGAGACTGTTGGGCTTCATGGAAGTAGTGTCTGGTTATAAGCACTGTGTGTCCATTCAGAGGTGGGGAAATGGGGAGTGAAGAAACAAAGGTGATGTGGGGTTTTGTTTTTCCCCTAATGCAGAACTGAACCATAGCTGTCAAATAGAAAGTCTGTATTCAAAATACAGTCACTTGCTCTAAACTTTTTTCCTGGATCCGTGAATTTAGTCATGTCTTTGCAGTTTTGAGTTCAAGTATGCTATTTTCAAGATTTGAGTTTATCACTGTTCAGAAAACTGAAGTTGACAGCTGTGTCAAATCTATAACTACAGAAATGCCAAACAAAAGGGAATATACTGATAGTACAATCTTCAAGGAAAAGTGTAGTTTTGGAGCTTTTGTTGGGGCCTATGTTTTGTGTTCTTGGAGGTTTTGCATATCTGACTGCCCTAAGCAAATAGTTGAAACAGAGTGCATCTGCTTTTGACCCACCAACTCCCTTTTCCTTAAAACCACAGAAGGAGAAGGATATGCCTAGGTCTTGGATGGACTTAAAAGCTCATGTACGTACCTAGAGCCAGTAGTTTGAAAGCTCTCCTGGGTCTGATAGAGAGACAGAATTAATTTCAGTGGCTGTGCTTAGAGCATTTTGCTTCTGGTATGTTGTTTTAGTAATGAACTGAACAAACAACCCCTTTCTGTTTTGCTCCTGCCAGATGATGGTAAAGAAGAACCTCCAACCACTTTACTCTGGGTCCAGTATTACTTGGCTCAGCACTATGATAAAATTGGACTGCCATCCCTGGCTCTAGAATATATAAATGCTGCTATAGAAAGTACTCCCACTTTGATAGAACTCTTCCTTGTGAAGGCAAAAATCTATAAGGTAAGTTTGGCTTTATTCTTAGTGACCAAAGGTTATTTGTTTGTTAGGAATTCTAGTGAGTTTCTAGGTAAGGGTATTGTTAAGCTATTTGAGATGGGGTTTTCTGCTGCATATGAAAAAGCCACTATGTAGGTTTCTAACTCAGTAAAGGAGAAATGTGAATTCTCAGTTTAAAAATCACACTGATAAATTAAATTGAGCCTTTCATTTGTTCTTACCCCCTGTTTTTGTAGCTGTTTGAAACAATTTCTCAAGGTGCACTATGATACTGTATCAGAATGGGATTATCCAAACTGGTTCTTTAAGCATTTTCAGGAACAACATTCAGTGCTAAAAGACCAGTAATTCCATAATGAGGAAAGGTATTTAACTGCTTTTTTTTTTTCCTTCAAGGTCTATTGCTTTTGAAGTGAGCTATTTATTTTTTAAAAGTCTAAAGAAAAACCTATTTATATCAAGCAGTGAGTAGATAAAACATGCGTATTTTACAATTACTCAATCCAACTTAAATTTCTATCTTTATAGCATGCTGGAAATATTAAAGAAGCTGCAAGGTGGATGGATGAAGCTCAGGCTTTGGACACAGCAGACAGATTTATCAACTCCAAATGTGCAAAATATATGTTGAAAGCAAACTCCATTAAAGAAGCCGAAGAAATGTGTTCTAAGTTTACACGGGTTTGTTGCACTTTACTAGAAGTCTTTGGAATAATGTGGGCCTAATCCCTTGTGGAATAACTTTTTTTTTTTAACTTTGCAGTCAGCTTCACTATCATATTTAAATTCTGTTTCAGAGCAGCTATGGTTGCTTGCTTCAGTTATGGTAGTCCATAGCAGGGTTTGAATTAATCTTGGATAAGCACGATGCCATGGGAATAAGTGAAAACTCTATAAAGCTTGGGTTTGGTTATTTTTGCTAGGTAGGAAAAATACAGCATGCCTGTTTTAGAGAGAGCATCTGAGAAAATAATTTTTGCACAGTAATCTTTGGGTTTAATGTTGGTTCTCTAGGATACTTGAAAGATCTGGTAAAGTTGTCCATGACTCTTTTTTTCTAATGGTAGTAAGTTAGAGATTTCAGATGTCTCTTGGAACATAATTTTTGTGTGGCTAACAGCTGAGAGCCTTTGTGAGGGGTCTTCCTTGTGTGAACAACATTTCGTCCTCAAGTCTATGTTTATCAGTGATGAAGGAAAGCTGCATGTTACACCTCTTTTCTTCTATTTTTCCATGTTCTTACCCATGACCAGTTACCTGGAATTAAAATGTTGTGTTATGGAAATTGCATGATTTCATGCGTCACTTTTTGTCCCTGCTGTAGCCCCATTTTGATAGGTTTGATGGTCACACATGTACTACTTTGGTATTATTCTTTCATAACTGCAAGTCAAAACAGCTCAGTGAAGTCTCTCCAGACTATTTGTCAAATTACAGTTTTGGAATAGTGGCAGTGTCATTTGTGTGTTGTTTGTGGGAGACAGGCAACAAGCTGTTGGGATCTACCTGCAAAAGTAAAGCCTTTTCTGTTTGTTTGTCCCATTTTCTCCTCTCTTAAAGAGCAGGAGAAACCTGGAATGTAAGGTAGGTTGAATGGAGAGAAGGGGGAATGGCATTTATAAAGGAAACCTGAAGGATCTTGTGAAATGAAGGCTATGTGCAGGCAGACATGAGGGCAGAGAAAGTTCTGTTTTATGTATGCTCAGTAGCTCTATGTGGGAGTTTTGATGCAAACCCACTATGAATTTAGGTTAATTTGACCTCCCTCAATGCCTTAAGCAGCTCTAAGATGATGTTAAAAGGAAGCATGCCAGTTACCCAAAACCAAACTTGAAAAATACTGAAAAAATTTGATGAAGTTGCTCTTTACATTCTTATTTATTTCTATTTGATCTTACATCTAGTGCTCAAATACAGCCTTCTTAATTAAAAAAAAAAAACAAACCAATAATTAGAGGAGTCCTAGATTAAGCGTGATGAAAATAGAACTGATACTTTTCCTCATTTTTAGTTGCCTAAATCAGGCTGTTTTGAACACTGCCTTTCTCTTTCATTGCTAAGTTCTATGGATCTGTGCAAGTATATATAAATATCAGATTTGAAAGACAACTGTAATCCCATTTTTTGAACCAGAAGGTGTCAAACTAAAGTGTTCCTTTTGCCTTGCCTTACTCTCTGGTACTGATTGCATTAGAAATAATCATCTACTGCTACTACTACGCTGAGGATGCTTAGCTCAATCAGCAGTTCTCTGAAAGATGCACATGGCAATTTTAGTTGAGGGGGGGAAAAAAATCCTGCAGGATTTTCTGCAGGTGTCAGTGTCTTGTTGTGGGCTGGAACTTTTCTGTCATTTTTCCATGCTGCCATGTGTTACTTACATGCACACAGAATTAAAAACACTGAGTGAAGGTCTCTCCTAACCTAAAGATCAGCAGCTGTCACAGTGAAATGGTCACTGCCTGGCTCTTCATTGTGTCTTTCTGACTCTTCCCAGTGGGTGTAACAAAGATTTTTATATTTGTATTTTTATATTAATCAACAAAGCTAGTCAATTTTAACTGTGGCATTTCCAACTTTGAAGACTCCAGTTCTGAGATTCAACATTCATTTTCTTTAACTGTGCTTTTAGTTAGGACAAGATAAAAGAAATAGCAGCTGATGACTCCAATGAGATTTATTTTTTGTATAATGCTGTTTTTGTTTTTAGGAAGGAACCTCGGCAGTAGAGAACCTTAATGAAATGCAGTGCATGTGGTTTCAGACAGAATGTGCACAAGCCTACAAGGCAATGAACAAATTTGGAGAAGCACTTAAGAAATGCCATGAAATTGAGAGAGTACGTATTCAGCTCAATGGCTTAGATTGGAAAGCATCGGTTTAAGTTTACTGTGCTGATATGTCACTTTTCTGAGCAGTAGGGGTGCATTTCATGTGGCTTCAGGAGGGATTTCATGTTGGTTACTGGCAAGTTTCTATAGTTGCGTTTCCTCCTAAAAGCGCCTTTGTAAACTGTGTTTTATGGAAGGATTTTATAAAGTTACTTAAAGATCCATACGAGAGGAGAAAACTGTCAAAAATGGCAGTGTACATAAGAAATGGGTATTTAGATACAAACAAACAGTATGTGCACTTTAAGTCCAAAAATAAGTGGATGAGCTGACAAGCCCATCCTTGAGTAAGGGACAGATCTTAGTTACTCTTAAGGCACTGTTTTAGACGTACATAATAAATGTTTAAAATATTATCCAAAATATTAACTATCTTCTCCTTTTAAAAAAAGCTACAGTTTAAAAGAAGCTATTGCAAAGTAGCAATAACTTCTTCTTCAAGTAGAAATTTTATTTAAAAGGGGGAACACTTGCACATTAAATGTAGATATCCATAGTGAGGTAAACAACAAAATTTGGATGCACAACTTCAAAAAGAAGCAGGTATGAATTTGGGGGTTTTTTTTTAAGCACATTAAAGTCTAGAGAAAAAACCAGACAGCTGAGGGTGTAAAAGAAGTGCTGAAAGAGCAGAACTTAGTAGGAAGCTGTGCCTCCTTGCAAATAGAGAGGCATTAGGGGATTTCAGCACTGCTGCTCTTCTGCAGGGAGGACTCAGCTCTGGAATATTCTGATTTGAAAAAAGTGATGTAAAATTTCCAAAGTAACCTGGTCTAGTGAAAGGTGTCCCTGCCTATGGCAGAGGATTGGAAACAGATGACCTTAAAGGTCCCTTCCAATCCACACCAGTTTGTGATTTGCCAGGATCATGTTTTATTTGCACAAATCCTTTAAATAAATTAGTGTAAGATTTTTTTTGTATAAGAAACTATTAGTTTTATAAATTGTCTTAGGTACCAGAAGAGGTCAGCAAATGAAGTGATAACTTAAGCCACCAAAAAGAATATTTCTATTCATTTAAGTCACTGTGTTTAATTTATTTATTAGATTAATTGAAGGTGTAGCAAAGTTCAACAATAAGATAAGCAAATATGTTGAATTCAGAAACCATCAACAAAGCTTTTGTAAGAAAAAGCAGTGCCTTCTAAATCTTTTAGACGGGCCAGTTATGCAAAGTCTGGTTGACAAAATGTGTTCTGGTTTTCAGAAGCACTTTTTATCTCATACTTTGCACCATAAAGGATCTAAACTGTCTCAGAAAAAGTGGGGAAGCTGATCTCATGGATTTAATAGCTCATTCATGGCTGGGGAAACAGAGTAGAAACAAATAATCAGCTTTTGCAAGAAAAGGAGTTTCATCATGGAGATTACTAAGGCATCTGTATAGAGTCTTCATTATTTCATCAATACATGATCACAGAAACAGACTGAAAACCGCAAGGACAACACCTGCTCTGTCTCAGTACTAAATGATGGAGCAGCCCATGAAATATAATGTTCAACAGTGTAGTCAGTGACAAATTCTCTGCCTATGCATAAGTAGTAAAAGGTCCTACAATATTGCTACTCAGGAATCCCAAAAACTATTAAAGATAATGCTGCAAAAACTGTGCAGGTGTGGAGCAGCAGTCGAAAGGACACGTGAGGAATTAAAACTCGAGGAGAAGTGCTTTTCTTCCATTATGTAAATCTGTCACAGTGTTTACATCTGAGTGTGACATCTTAAAAATGTGCTAGTAAATCACCAGCTGGGGTAACTTCCAAAGGAAGAGACCACAATTAGCTTGTTGTGCTTACACTTCTATCCTGAGCTTTGACAAGCAAAGCTGAGTTTAGGGTAAAGTTATATGAGATCCTAAGTACTTGGAGAAATTCAAGAGGGGAATGACTTTCTTACTGATTCTTAAACAATGACAAAGGGACATTAGATGGTGTGGAAAGCAGAGCTTGAACAAAAGAAAGCACTTTCTCACGTCTGATTTAAGAGTGAGATTCATTGCCATAGTATTTAGTAGAAATCAGATTTTTTTTTAAATTAAAAAAAAATAGAGCAGTTCATAGAAGAAAAACTCCTCAAATGATGTTTAAGTGCAACGGCTTTAAAACATTTATCTGTTAAACTGGAAATTCTCAGAGGTAGTTACTTGTAAGGTACTGAAATTGATGTATTTTGGTTCTAGGCTAAGATGCCTTCTGTTGTTTTCACCGTGACTTTATTTTTTGAGGGTTTTGTTAATGTTTGTAATAGTTAGGTTGTATTTGTCAAACAGTAGGCTTTTATTAAATTATTCTTTTGAAAGTCCAGGTTAGTATCTCATTGTTAATACTTGCTAACTAACGTTATGTTACATTGTGACAGCATTTTGTAGAAATCACGGATGACCAGTTTGACTTCCATACTTACTGTATGAGGAAGATCACGCTCAGGTCTTACGTGGATTTGTTAAAACTAGAAGATGTGCTTCGACAGCATCCCTTCTACTTCAAAGCAGCACGCATTGCCATAGAGATCTACTTGAAACTTCATGATAATCCTCTAACAGATGAAAATAAAGAACATGAGGCTGATACAGGTATTCACCCCTCAGGATTTATTCATGGTGCAGTTTCACTAATTAGTGGGTATTTTAGGTAGGTCTGTGATAGCAAAAAACAGAGTTCTACACAACTCAAAGTAGGCAAATTGCAGCTTGGACTGCATGGTAAAGGAGATGTTCTGCTGGAAATTAAACTAATGTATGCTTTTATTGTGGTTATTACAAAACAATGATGGGTTTGTAGTGAGAGTTGTAATTCTTAAGTAAAAATATTTGTGTTACAGAATGACTGCAAAAACATGAATTCTTATGTTCGTCCATGGAATAGGAGATTGAAGCAGATGTGCTTGGTAGTAACTTTTCTAAGCATTTTATCAGTGTGCAGAAATTTCACTTGGTAGCAACTTAAATTTTATCATCTCTTGCTTCTGATGTAAAAATAATGTTTAAATCATCTATTTTTTCCCTCACATTTCTGATTTGAGAGCAGCTTAAGCAGTTATGGCTTGGAGCATCTCAAAAGGTACAAATAGAAGATCCTTCATGAGAGAATCCTTTAAGAGGAATTTGTCAAGTTTTAGTACTTTTCATGTCGTTATACTGTTATTTTAATTTCTGTCCCTTGATTCCACTAAGGAATTTGTGGATTATGAAGCATCAGCATAGACTATAAAACAATCTATCCATAGTAAAAAAGCTTTTACAAAGGTAATGAGAGCACTGCTTATTAGTAGATACAGTTTAAAAAAGGTGATGCTGTCTGACATCTGCTTGATGCTGTTAATTATGAGACATCAGTGTTGTGTGGTTTTGTCCTTTGTGTGTGTACAGCAAATATGTCTGACAAGGAGCTAAAGAAGCTACGAAATAAGCAGAGAAGAGCCCAGAAGAAAGCACAGCTGGAGGAGGAGAAGAAAAATGCTGAGAAGGAGAAGCAACAGAGGAATCAGAAAAAGAAGAAAGATGATGATGATGAAGAAATTGGAGGACCTAAAGAGGAACTGATCCCTGAGAAACTGGCAAAGGTGCTTACCAATGTAATAATAAAGTCTTAGAAATTTCTAGAAAAGTTGCAGTAAGCACGTGTAAAACTTAAAAAAGCCATTCAAATAACTTCTGAATTTTTTTTGGATGGCATCTCTTCACAGGCAGTGTTTTAAAAATAATTCCTTTCTAGGGCTAGTTGGTTAGATACAGTGTCAGTAGTGTGGAAATCACAGTTTTTGTGCCTAGTTCTCAAAGGCAGTATTTGAAGTCATAAACATTTGCTACATATGGAATTGCTGCACTACCTTGTTGATTGTACCCTATTTCTAGCTGGTTCTGTGAAAGTCTTTCTATCCTGTATGTAAGGTGATTATTATTCATTCTTTCATGCCCTCTGATATTCTTTTCTGTTTTATTTCTTTATTCTGTTCACATAGTCAGTCTGTCAAGGAGGAGACACTGCAGCACTGAATGCTTTAACAAGATTTGTTTGCACATGTTTTGAGTGGGGCAAAAAGGAATAAAGAAGCTGTAGTAGTAAATAGTAGACTAGACTGAGATGGATTTAGAGATCTGGGTTAAGAACTATAGAGAGATACAAAAGGGAGGTGACTCAGAAGACTCTTCCTTTAGCAGAAGTTACACCTGTAAGGAGCAGGAAAACACTCAAAAAATGTAAGGGAAGGATAAGAAAATTATAGAGACTGGAAAAATAATTTATAGCAATAGTGGTATAGATTGCAAGTCTTACTAGATCCAGTATTCTGGATCTATATTCATACTATTCACACTGAAGTGAGTTGTATTTGCTCTTGAAGGGATATTTGGAAGTTGAGTCAGTGAACTTCGCTCTGTAGCCAAGAAACAAGTGACTTGAACTTGACTAGTTATTAAGAATATTGCTGGTATTTCCATTGTGTGGTTCACTGGTTGCAAGAAGCAGAACTAACTGCAATGCTAGTCAAGGTGGAAATGCAACAGCATTTATTGAAATTGAGTTCTGTAGTAGAGGGATGGCATGGGATAGCTGTGAAAAGTCTAGCCAGTCCCCAAGATTATAAGGAACAGTTGCAGCTGTATAATGCATTTCTTTGGCAAATCTCATTATGTCTGCAATATACAGATGTGAATATAATATAATTCCAAATTCAATATCACAATCATGATATAGACGCTTCCAAATGCAGTTGGTGCCACAAGACATTTTTCACACAGTTAGTCACTTTCAAATAGTTTCCCTGAAACAGCTGCCCCTAGACTTGTTTGGATATGTGTCTGTGGCACTGAAGGCGTGGCTTTGAAATGGGGTTTTATAGGTTCCAAGTACTTTATGTGCACAATGTGTATGTAAAATCAGCAGCACACAGAAGTGATGTGAGTGTTTTAAAGATGCTGTAATTATATGTAGCTGGAAGATGTCTATTGCAATCTTCAACTCAAGTTATTTGCAACTAAGTGTATCACTTCAACATTGCTGAATTGGTATTGGCACACAACAAAATTTGTATTTGCTTCTTAGAGAGTAGCTTCTGTTAATAAAAAAAAATTAAGGACAACAGACAGTTCTTGTTTGAGTAATCCCAAAGCTCTGTGTGCAAGATACTTGTCTATAAAGAACTTGCACAAAATGAGTTTCTGTGAAAGCTGTCCATTTACTGGATTACACTAGCTAAGATCAGGAGACCTTTTTCAATGTCTAATTACTTCCAGCTTGCTGTTGGTATTTTGGCTGGGACTGTCACTGTGACCTGGCAGCTTTTAGGAACCTGTCTGAAGCTCGCATGAGCAGAATGTCATGGGTGTTTATCAGTCACTTACCTCAGGCCCATGTATGTTCAGTGTGGGCAGCCACACTGCCCTTTTCAGTGCAGGTTCAGCTCCAGGTGTATTCACTACTGGTGTATGATAGAAGGAAAAGAATTGTATCTCTGTAGCAGAACGTGATTTGTAGCCATCAGAAAGCAAATATTTTGGACTTTTTAGTCTGTGTTTAGACATTGAGTGAAAGCTGCAGAATTTGTAACAGAAGAGATTCTAAGCATCTTCTGCACTGCCTTAGGAGAGTAACTCTCTGATGTGACTCAGCAATGGCTGGTTTTTGTTGTTGTGGTTACTAGGTTTCAGCTTTGACTTAGTTGTGTGTCACCTCCTTGAATCTGTAGGTTGAAGCACCTTTGGAAGAAGCCATTAAATTTTTAACACCCTTGAAGAATTTAGTGAAGAACAAAATAGAGACTCATCTTTTTGCCTTTGAGATTTATTTTCGAAAAGGTAAGTGAGAACACTTAAAGAAAGCAAGCAATTTGTGAATTGTAAAGGTGTATATGGGAACTTAGTCAGCAATTACTGATGAGGTGTGAGGAGCCCATCCCTGTCACAGCACAGAACTTTTCACTGGACCAACACTCCAGCAATGAGCAGTATGTGAAAACCAAAGTTTGAACATTTGGTGATTATTTGGTGATTATCCACTTAATTCACTGGTTTAATAGATGCATGTTATTAAAAATGGCTTTTGTGGCACACTCAGCTGTAAGTTCTTCTGATCATTCTAATTTCAAACACTAAATACTCCTGTAACACAATGCAGTGATTTCCTGCCACAAGTTTCTGAACACTTGTCAACACTTGGTTTTTCTTTCCAGAAAAGTTCCTTCTGATGCTTCAGTCTGTGAAGAGAGCCTTTGCTATTGATTCCAGTCATCCTTGGCTCCACGAGTGTATGATTCATCTCTTCAGCAGTGGTATGTATCTGTTTGGTGGGACTCCATCTGTGCACGCTGCCCGGCGATGCCAAACCTGCAGTCATTGATTTTTAGCACAATTAATGCAAAATATTTAAAGCATATATTAGAAAACTGATTCATGCTAAAATTAAGTATGGTTATTATGATTGCATCTGGATTTAGCAGTCATTCCAGTATTGTTAAGAGTTTTTAGGACTGTGAGCAGTATGTGAAGCCTGAAAGAGAGAGGCAGTGAAGAAATGGAAATTGAAGAGTGAGGAATGGGGCTTTTCTGCTGACAGCCTGTGTCAGCATGCAAGGAGAGGGCTTAGAATTCTGTCCTTACTGGTAAAAGTTGGAAGAATTCTCTCCCTTCCCCTGCCCCAAAGGTCACCCTTTCTGATGGGGGCTACAGAGTAGACTCATTTAAGAACAGACCTGTATGACATCAACCTCTGAGCCTAATAGGTTTTAATTAGCAAGGGGGAGAGTATAGTAATGTAAAAAAGCTCTGACTTTTTCCAAGCATCAGGTAAGTGCCACAGTTAAGCTTCTTCTAACACATCCAGTATTTACCTGATCAAATTTCATGCATCTTCCCTTGAGATGCTTTCCAATTATATTAATAATGTAAACATGAAAAATGCTAAAATAAATACATAAATTGTATTTTGTTGTGATTTCCTGTGCTCACCTCAACTTCTTTTTTCCAACAGTATCTGAAAGTAAGGATCTGCCTGATGCTGTTAGAACAGTGTTAAACCAAGAAATGAATCGGCTTTTTGGAGCAACTAATCCAAAGAACTTCAATGAAGCTTTCCTTAAAAGGAACTATGACTCACTGCCACATAGGTTATCAGGTATTTTGCCTTTTTCCTTGTTCTGCCTTGTGCATTTTCTGTGCTTCTCTGGCAGTGGTATCTCAGTGTCAGCCCCAGGGATGTAACAATCACTCCTTTCCTCTGGAGTGCTTTTCTTCTCTGTTTGTGTTTTTCTGACAACATGATTGCCAGGCTGTCTGTGGTTTTCCCTTATTTTCTCTTTGTGCTGCTGAAGTGGCAATGTGGGGACCTCTGCCCTATTGTTTCTAATGTGTGCAGAATGTTTGTTTCAATGCTTTGTTTGGAGCTTCCCTCCTACCTGCTTAGGTATCATGCTTTATGCTCCAAGCTGGTTCCATTTTGAACTACTGCTGGAGAGTTCAGTCAACCCTCTTCCTCATGTTATCCCTGTTTTCTGTTTGTATATAAGATGATTTTGGTCATCCACTGGGTGATGAATCTTACTTTTCCTCCTGTAGCTGCCAAAATGATGTACTATTTAGATCCTTCCAGTCAGAAAAGGGCAGTGGAACTGGCAATGACCCTGGATGAATCCCTTATTAACAGAAATCTTCAGGTAACGTATTTACAAATTGTAGACAACTTCTGTTTTATCTGTGGAAGCTTTAAGCAAAATTTGGAGGTAAGAGGAAGCTGAAATCATTGGTGTGCCTTATCATAACACACAAAAAGGTTGAGTTGTGAAAGAAAGGGATGTCAGGTTCATCTGAACTGAAATATTTAATATCCTTTTTGCGCATTTAAATTAATTTTGTTTTGTGATAATTGGAAAATAGCAGCAGTGGAAGCCATATTATTGCTGCAGGTAATGGGAGAACTTATTAAACTTGAGAGAATTCACAGGGCCAAAGAAAAGGTAGTAGTTTGTCTGAGCTTTGGCTGCCACACAGGCCACTGTTCGCAAGAAGAGGAGTGCACAGAGTCTGGGAAGGCTTTCCATGGTCAGCTTCCTGCAAGCTGTGGGAATTAGCACAGGTTTAACAAAAGCTGCATAAGCCCAGTTCTGCCTTAGCATGTAGTTAAGTGAAAAGCTCGCCAGTGAGTCTTTGCTTCGTTCTGGTGCTCATGGAATAATCTCCCTTTGGCACTGCCTCCATGCCCCTTTCCCCATTCCCCACCTTCATCTGGGAGGACTTGTCAGTTCTGACTTGCAATTTGCAGTAGTCTGTGCACTCAATCTTTTAGATCTATTGCAAGTAAATTTGGTAAATGTTTCTTTTAAAATTATTCTTTTGTGGACAAAAAATTGAGTTTTTCAAAAAACATCTCTTAGGAAATATAGTGGCTTCAATAGAACTTTAATTGTGAAGAATTTTAAGTTCATAGCAGAATTTTTGGACCAGACAGAGGCGGGGAAAAAGAAACAATAAAGGACAATTTGCCTTGGTTTGACTTGTTTAGGATGTTAAAGATTCAGAACCTTTATCTATTCTAGCTGTTGTGGTATGGGACACAAACTCATGTCTTTTGTATTCTAAGTACATATTTAGCATTTTTCATAAACTTGTCTTGTTTTGGTGTTGGTTTTTGGATGATTCGGGTTTTCTTTCTGTTTGAGTCGTCTCAAAGAGTTGGATCTAGATTATAAGTAGATTTAGAAAACAAAAATTAATTTGCTTTCTATTTGCTGGTTTTTGCCTGTGAGTGGAATCTGGGAATTGGACTGGGGAAAGATTAAGTGTAACCAAAAATGCTTGGTTGTTCTGGAGGTGCAAACTTGGTAAGACAAGAAGGAGCTTTTACTAACTCAGCAGTGCATAAATGCACTCCTGTGCAGTGCACTGTGACACAACTGAAAACGTTGACTTCAAGCATGTTTGGTGCCAGCATGAAGGAAGAGTTGGACTTCTACTGAATTTTTACATGAGAAATTAAAAGTGCCCTAAAAATGGAGGACCTAAAGGAGTCTAGGTGCTTGTTGAAAGGCATTTTTGTGTGCAAAGAGATCAAATTTATTACATTTCATTGTAGTAAAGACCAGCTGTCTTGAAGCACGCTGCAGCTGTAAAACCAGATGTATTTGACCTTTGGTGGATGCCAGCGTTACAAAGAGCAAATGTGAGGAAAAGGGGTCCTTGAGGAGAGCTCCATAACCCTACAGCAGGAGGACAGAGCAGTTAATCCCAGTCCACAGAAGAAACAAAAACTGTACTAAATGTCAGAGGAGCAGGAGACTGCCTGGCTGTGCTAATGCTGCACACAGCCATGGGCAGGTGTTAAATGCTGCCAGGCTGTAGTGGAGCTCACTAGGTTGGTTTCTCCTGGTTGGAATGCAGGCTGAAAAAAGTTACACAGGAAACCTCCTTTTCCTCTTCTAAATCATCAACAAAAATGGACAGGAAACTGCATATATCTGAAAAATGTGGTTATATCAGAGTAATTTGATGTGATTGAAAGGTATGTTATGTGTTGCTGAAATGGTCAGTGTGTCCCAAGAATGGTGGGGTTCTTGGTTGTCAGTTAGCAAGAATGGGTTTTTCTTAGGAAAATGAGAAACAAGTGACAAATTAGTATTTCATTTTACAGTCAATATTTCTAGCTGTGTTTTAGATCCCTTTTTAAAGTGCATTCTTTCAACTCGGACTACATTGGTATTTAATGCTGTGTTTAGTTAGAATGTCTTTGTGGCCCCTGGAGCAGGTCTGTGTCAGAAATACTGTTTTAAACGTGTCTTGGGAAATTATTCTTATCTCAGACAGCAGAACTGCTGTTTGAAGCCTGTGTTGTGAGTGTTCAGCCGAACGTTTAAGAAACCATAACACTTCTTTCTTTTTCTCTTTAATTAGACTTGTATGGAGGTATTAGAAGCTTTATGTGACGGTAGCCTTGGAGACTGTAAAGAAGCATCTGAAACTTACAGAGCAAATTGTCATAAGCTTTTCCCTTATGCTTTGGCTTTCATGCCCCCTGGATATGAAGAGGATATGAAGATCACAGTTAATGGAGATAGTTCTGCAGAACCTGAAGAACTGGCCAATGAAATATGAACAACTTTATTGCAAAAAAATGACGTTGGACCATATCTGGTGTATAATATTTTTGTCACGCACCTGCTGAATTGTTCTAACTTACACAAAGAACAGAAGGAAAAAAAAACCCCCGTTGCCTTCAAATAGTTTTACTTTTTTTTTTATCCTGCTGACAAAGTATATATATAAAATATCTAACATATTACTGGTTATAGGTTGTTCGGTTTCTTAAAAATTAAAAGCTGCTAAAATTGAAAAAAGGAAAAAATAAACAACCCTTTTCCTCACCTACCCACCCATGTTTTTAAACTAATTTATATGAGACCTGGAGGTGTGTAGCCCTCAGAGCAGGTGTGTGGCAGAAATATTAAATTTAAATTTGTCTTGTGAGATTACTGTTATCTCAGACAGCAAAACTGCTGTTTTAGCACTGGATTCTTTCACTGAGCACAAAGAGTTGATGGGGCTTTAGCATCTGACTGATTTTGATACGGGGGATGATTGTGTCCATAGGAAGTATGCAATGTGAATCAGAATATCGAGAGAAACCTGCAACGTACTTGCTACGTTGGGGTGCTTGGACATACGGATATCAACCAGAATTAAGAAACATAGTGTGTTCAATAAGCTTGTTGTGTCTCTGAAATTCACTGTACACGATCAGTTCGGTGTTCTTGCACCACAGTTTTTACCTGAAGGAACCAGTTAAAATGGTCTCTCTTGGAATGAAACTTGGGGTGGGGAGGGGAGAATCAGCGTTGCTGTTCTTGAGATGAACCGATCGGCATAGGTTGGCCAAACTTTTTAAAACTGTAATGCAAGAACCAAATAAAATTATGCACTGTGATGTGGCACCAATTAGAAAGATCGCATGCATTTTTCACGTAGAGTGAAAACAAAATGAGAACATACTATGGCTTGAAGTTGCAAAGAGGAAAACTCCTGACTACCATTTTGACTGATCAAGAGACTAATAGATTAAAACCTCAGCAGGCCTTGTTCACGTTATGCAGAAAAAAAAAAGTGCTGCAGTTTAGATACCTCTGGAACTTTTCCACAGTGTCACAGGTTTGTAATACTTGAAGCCCTACATTTCTAAGAATATATTTCTTGCTCAGTTGTTTCAGGCAAGCCCAAGACTTTGTAACTTTTAAGGGGCCCAAGATTTTTTTTTCAATAACAGACCAGCTTCTTATTCCTGCAGTTACAAATGTAATTTCCTTTGTCAAACATAAGGTACCAAATATAATGCAATAAAATGTTTTGAAAAACAACTGTGTGAATATTCAAACCAATCTGTGTTGTACTTGGACAGTGAATGGGTTTGCTGGAGTGCAGCTCAGGGCTGGCTTACTGTGCTGTCCAGTCATGCTAACAGTGTCACTACTGATGATGGGTGGTCATTGAGTATAAAGTGCAAATGCATTCTATGTAAATACTGAATGTCTGGGAAGTCCTATAACACAATGCTTTGCTACTTGGCTTTTGAGTTCCACCAGTGTTTCCAGGTCAAGCTTCAGTCTATAAGTCTGCTGTGTTAATAATATAGATAAGTACTCAAATGTTTTCTTTTGTAGGCTCCTCATATAAAACAGAGCAGAAATAAACTACAGCTTACAAAGTGAGTGCCTTCTTTGCTGCAGGAGTTCAGTTACAGAGTATCTGTTTTGTGGATACACAGCCCTCCTCTTCCACATAATGGAATTCAGCGATTGACATGTACAGTTTAGAGATCCTGGAAGACTTACGGGGTTTGTAGATTTCTGACTGTCAGAACAACAGGCTTTTCATTATTGCGTCTTCATCTCCACTTTCTGTCCATGGCTAGCCTACCCTGGTGTATGTTTGCAGTAAAATTCCCATCAGAAGTGTGGGTTGCTGTGTTTGTGTATTTGCCTGCTGGGCTTTTAGGGACTAGAATACCTACAGAGCCTTGGACTGACTAGTATTGATGTCTTGATCTCAATTGTTTCTGCAGCCTGAGATACTTGGACTGCATGTCTTCTGCGACTCCTGGAGATGGTTCAGTCCTGCCTGCACAAGCTGTGAGATTTTGGCCTTGCCTCTTGAGTATTGCTGCCCATGTCTTGGTGCTGATGCTTAAGCTGGAGGCAGATGAGTGCACACTTGTAACAGATTGTGAACTGCATCAAGTAAATGCTTTTTTTTCCAAGTACTGGGGGGTTTGGGTGCTGCCTATAAATGGCATTATTTCTTTTACTTTTTCACTGCCTGTTTTTGCATTGAAGTGGATGAGCTAAAAGCTGGAAGTTACTCGTTGTCTTTAATTATGCAAATGGGGAAAAGGATGCTTCAGTGGACCTTCCAGAAGTCTTCATCTACACATCTATTTTGATTTTCCCAAAGACACTTCATAGCCTTGTTGAAAGGCATCCACACTGCTTCAGAGATGGTGCTTTTGGATTAAAGACGTTACTCATCCCCTTCCAGAAGGCTGCAAGCCCAGGACAGAAAACTAAGCCAAGAGTTTGCCTGAAAATGGAGGTTCTTTAATTGGCAAAGAAATTGTTATTCCTTCATCTTCACATCTGTTCTGTTAGATGCAAGACTGACTTCTGAGGAAGAGCTTTTAGAGCTGGAAATGAAGTTGGAATCCCGTGCAGTCTTCTTTGGTAGCACAGAGTGCTGTGCTGCAGTGGGAGCTTTCCTTTGTGTGCTGAGATCCAAAATTGTAATCACTGGCGCTTGGCTGCCAGAGCAGGTGAGCAGGGAATGCAGCTGTGGTCCGTGACCTAGAGCATTGGCGTGACACAATTTAGTTTGATTCTTCATGATTTTCACTGGAGAAGGAAAATGTCGCCATCAGTGGAGCTGCTGGTGATGACACACGATACGGGTATCTTTCCTGGGTACAAAAAAATTTCAGACAATACATTTGGCCTGGATAAGAGAAGATGGTGGACACTGCATGAAGCAATGCCAGAGTTATTCATGGGCTTAAGCTGTAGGGAACTGGAAGTTGTGGTTTTCCCTGTGATGGTGGGTGAGGTACTTGCTTCCTCCGTGTAGAGAGCAAAGCATGCAGGCACGTGTGTGAACAAGCAGGTAAGATAGCCTCAAAATTAACTATTAATTAATTTCTTTGCATATTAAATGCCTTAAAAGCTATATTTGACTTTTTTTTTTTGTAGCGTTCTTAATATTTGCATATTCATAGGGGGAAGGCTTGTCCTGATGCATGCTGTCTCAGCCAGAACAGAGGGAAGTTTGTCACCCAGATTTTCCCCTAGCATGGGGAGCAAATTCAGGTTTCCCAGGGAGCTCTCTAGGGCTAGATAAGGTGTTTATGATCAGCCTGTTACATCTCCCTTTAGCATTTGGGTTTGCAAGGTTTGGAGGTGCTGCAGCCAGAACAGTGGACTCTGGAAGTTGGTGTAGAAACTCAGAGATTGAATTATGTTTTCCCTGAAAGAAAACACCCATGAGGGCAGGGGGAGATCAGGCCTGAGGAGCCAGAGGTGCAAATACCAGTATCACATGAGCAAGATAAATAAGAAGAATTAAGGTCTCTGTCTAATGTGATGCCTTTGGAGGTTGGAGCAATGGTGCCATCATTCCTGCAGCATTCACATGTTGTTGCCACAGTTCTGTTTTGGACACGTACTACCAATGCCAACAAAACCACTTGATACCATAATCCAGCTCAATTGACCCGGATAAAAATTGTATATTCCCCTTTTTGTGATTGCTTTAACTGTTTTTCTAAGTGTTCTGTACAGAGTATCTAGCTAGCTTTGAAATCTTTTTCCCTAAGGAATTTTGCTTTATAAATGCCATTTTTACTGAAGTGTAATGTAAAATACCTTGAACTGTGTGGAAGTCAGAGTTACACTCGTGTGGTCACACAGTACTTTGGAGTCCTGTGAAGGAAAACGGTGCAAATGGAGTGTAATTAGAGATGGTTGTGCGATTGATTCATGCCATCTATAAGCTCATGAATGAAAGGTCAAGTTCCAGTTGGAGGAAAGTGGTTGCTGAGCCTGAGGAAAGGCTTTTGCTTCCAGGAGCCTTCCAGTAATCGGCTGTCCTGGGATGAAGTGAGGCACAAAGGGTGTATGATTTTACAAAACCTCTGGCCATGCCATCGTGATTCTGTTTCCTGGAAAGGAAAGCTGCAATCTACAAACACTAATTTTAGCGTCTGTGTTGGGCAGAGACACTTTCCAGGAGCGTGCAGCCAGCAGTGGGAATGGCAAGGAGCATCTGACAGAGCAGCTCGCCAAAAGAAGACTGAAGTGAGTTATAAGGAGCTGGCATAATAGAAATTCCATTTTAGATTAAATATAAAATGGCTTTTTTATTGCTAGGAAGATGACTGGCGCGGTAAATACTGTAAATGCAGTCTTCCCATGCCAAGGAAGCTGTGAATGTGTATTCTGGAGTGGTACAAGAAAAGCAGTAGTATGTTCACAAAGACCAACTTTGTATGTGAGTCTTCATGCAGATTGTGGCAGAAAACTGGAAGGACAAAAGTTGTCCACTTTACAAGAGACACTATCAAAGAGTTTGTAATATTGCAAGAGAAATATTGCTACAAAATCCAAAGCATCTTAGAATAGCTTCCCTAGGATGTTTTCATTAAAAGTGTTAAACCTGCTAACTGTTCATAATGAAAGATAAAGAAGTAGTTTGACAAAATATTTCTGCCTGGCACTGCCCATTCAATATCTACCTCTACTAGTCCTAGTCTAGTTTGGCTACTCCATAATTTTAGCCATTTAGCATAAAACATATGAAAAAGTGTCATTTACCTGGTTGGTGAATGTATGATGAGGGACAACATTTAGTTTCAAACTGTAATGCAATAAACCACGAAGTCAGTGATTAAATCCTGTTGTTGGTTCAGTGCAGCAGCATATTTATTGCTTCATTGCTGATCTGTTCAAAACAATCTTAATTCTAAACTCCACCAAGTTACTTGCAATTGTACTGGGATTTGCTTTCCCTTCCAGCCTTCCTAACTGGTCTACCATGTTGTACTGTGTTTTTACGCTCTTCTCTGGTGGTAGCAAATATCAAAACTAGCAGGAAGTCAATCAAAGAATAAAAATGCTGAGTTCTGTTTGTAAATGAGTACCAGTGTTTGCTTGTAGGGTTCAGCGTCCTCTTTGGCTGCCCCACCAGCTCTGTAGTAAAAGATCCCTCTGCCGGTTCCCTTCATTCCCCATGTCTTCTTCCAGGCTGATGAGCTGTTAATGGGGGTGCAGCTCTCAAAAAAGGAAAAACAGGTCTGTAGGAAAAGGCTGTGACTCCCTTTGGGGTCGGGCGGGAAAAGAACCCCCTTGGTAAGGAGCTGTCTGTCCTAGCCCAGAAACAAACTGTGTGTACAACAGAAAACCATCCTTTGATCTTTCTCCCAGAGTATCTTGTGATTTTAATCAATTACCATGCAAAATAATATGATGATGCTGACAAATTGTAGTAAAAGTAGCTAAGCAGTCTGCTGATACTGCAATACAGGCACCTACAGTGTGCTGAGCACCTGGCATTTCAGATTACCTAGAGAAAAAAGTTTGTTATTTACTGTGTGTAATGAATAACAGCTCTGGTTAACCCTGCCTGCAGGGAAGGTGGGTGTTGCACTGAAGTGACGGCAGCAATATCCTCACATTGACCCCTTTGGATGGGAAAGGGCTCCTTTTGTGCCCTACTGAAAACCACCACCCCTAAAAAGCAGCATCCCTTCCTTATCCATGCCCTCATAACTTCATTGTTCTTCTGTGGGAGGGAAAGGGCATTTGTGCTGGGAAACTGCCTGCCTTGAACTTGTCATAATTGGAAACTGGCCCCTTCCATTCCTGGGAACAGCTCCTCATGATTTGAAGCGCAGATCTATGAGGAGCTAAGGTAGCCTGGCAGCTTAGGCATTCTTTTATCTCCATCAATATCTCAGTTTGGGCTTTCCATCATACCCCTCCACTCCATCAGGTATAAAAGATCTTCCTACCTTGTCATTCTGCTTCTGCAATGTGTTCTGAAGGCCCCATGTGCAGCAGCAGAAAGATTTCATCTCTCTCTGGCCCCTCTTGTCCCTCAAAATGCAGGAGTGCATGCAGAGTGCCCTTTATTCCGAATTTCCCTTCATGGAATGAACCCATGGGATGTGTAAATGTTTTTTTCTTAGAGGGAAGTAAATGGGGAGCAATGATGTGGGTGTTGAGTGGATCATGCAGCAAGGCTGGCATTTCCGTGGTAAATGCAAGTGGTGGGTTTGTGGGGGCTCTCTCAGTGTCTGGTATTTTCTCCTGAACTTCCCAAAACCAAGAGCCAGGGCCCCATTCTTCTAAGAGGACCACAGAGATGTCCCTGGAAGTAGGAACAGTTTTGTTCCCCTGCGTGTTTTTTGTATGATTTTTTGCAAAAATATGAAGCTGTAAACCAGACACTCCTTATAATTGCTTAAGCTGCTTTTATTAATTATTTGCTGTTTTCTCTTGCTGTTGTCTTTATAATATGCAAGAATTTTTATAAAATTTTGACTTCTGACTGTTTACATTGTGCATTTCAAGTATCTCTTTTCCTCACTGGAATCATCAAACATTCACAATTCTGCATCTCACTTCACTTGCAGTATTAGTCAAATATCTGAGTGAAATGTAACTGTTTGAGCTGGGGAAAAACCCCAATCTTTGCGTTATTGAAGAGTGAACTTGTTTTTTCTTTTGAAATCTTGTTCTGTCCCTTGATGAGCACCTTTTCACCACGTCCTTTATGTTCTGCTTAGTACTGCAGGACCCTGCTGGCACCAAAACCATCCCGTCTTTTCTAAATTATTGACAGGTACACAGATTGCATAGAAGCTATGTGAAAAATGTATGGTGACCTAAATTTACCTAAATGGAGGAAAATCCTTGTGCTGCAGCTAAGCTGAAGCGGAGGAGGCACACTGAGATCAGAGCCAGGCTGCAGGCACTGGCTATTGCCAAGTGTTAAGAAGAGAGAAAAGACGAAGGCCACTGGAATAAGTAATAAACAAGCAGTATTTATCCTTCTGAGGATATCCTTATAAGGATTATACTCTGAATAGAGTAAAAAAGTGTATAAATCTCATATCTGAAAGGATATCTTAGCAAACCACCAGGAAATAAGCTTGTGTCTCATACCTATGTATACTATCAGATGCATGGGCCCCATCTGTTTTGGGGATGGGTTTTTTTTTTTTTCATTTTCTGCATACATTATAAATTGTTCTTCCTGGTGAGATCACAGCATTTTCAATAGCACAAATACATCCCAGTATTTGCTTTTGAATATTCCCCCACCTGCAGCCCTCTCAAAGAGCAGCTATTTGTGGCTGACACCTTGAAGACTGATGTTCCAACGGAGGGGGTGTCCTGGCTGCAATACCAGAGGCTGCTATGGAGCTGCGGTTTGGATTTGTGCTGAACACAGGGTTGATAACACAGAGATGTTTTTGTTATTGCTGAGCAGGGCTCACACAGAGCCAAGGCCTTTTCTGCTTCTTGTGCTGCCACACTGGTGAGGAAGCTGAGGGTGCCTGGGAGGGAGGAGACCCAGCCCAGACAGGCAATCCCAGCTGACCAAAGGAATATTCCAGAGCATCTGACACCATGCTCAGTGTATAAAGTGAGGGAAGAAGGAAAGGGGACACATTGGAGTGATGGTGTTTGTCTTTGCAAGTGTATTGGTTTGGCATGGCCTGGTTTTTGGTATCGGGAGGCCACAGAGATGGCTCCTGTGAGAAGCTGCTGGGAGCTTCCACCATGGCCAACAGAGCCAATCCCTGATGGCTCTGAAGGTGGACATGCTGCTGGCCAACACTGGGCCAAGGAGAGAGGCTGGTAATGCCTCTGTGATGACATATTTAAGAAGACAATCAGAAGAAAATCACATTTTCTCCTAGTCAGAGAAGAGGAGGAGGTGAGAACATGTGAGGGAAAAAACGTGGAGACACCGAGGTGAGGGGAGAAGGAAGGGCAGGAGGTGAGAACATGTGGGGGAAACAACATGGAGACATTGAGGTGAGGGGAGGAGGAAGGGCAGGAGGTGCTCCAGGCCCCAGAGCCGAGATTCCCCTGCAGGCCATGGTGAGCCCATGGTGGAGCCAGGACGTGCAGGCAGTGCTGCTGCAGGGCTGGGCTGTGGGGAGAGCCCAGGGCTCTGTGCCAAGCCCTTGATGCACAAGTTACTGAGCTGTCACATCAGCCGTGCAGACAGGCCCGTTCCAGGCATGCAATGAGGAAAACATCCAAGCACAAACCAGAAATGGGACAGGTTCTACTGCTTTTAATCTTCAGAAAACTTTTTGGCTTATAGTTTTGACAAGAATAAGGGCATGGAAGAATATGAAAGGCACATTCTGGTAAGTGGCAGTAAAGCAGCTGTGTCAAAGCTTCATTTCAGATGAGACATTTGACTTTGTGGTTTCAACAGGGTGTGTTAGCACTTGCTTTCTCAGTCTGACATACAGGGTCCTTGAACCCCATCTCTCAAAAAGCTGTTCTTTGCTACTCCAACATTTCTGCCGTCTGTATTTTGTCATAAAGGAATGTGGTAGGGGGGGTAAAACTCTCCTTAAAACTCGCAGAGTCAAGTCTTGCGATAGTAGAACTTTTCCTTGCAAAAGCACAGGACTTCTTCTGGCAAAGATGGAAGATGTGAAGCCCCACACCAAAGCCCTCACACCAAAGATTTCTTCTGACAGGAAGTATGAAGTCAGAGGTACAGTATCTCTGCAAAGCTTTAAAAAAAGCTTTAAAGAGACTCTAAAAGCATTTTTAAACTATTTGTCATTAAATCACCTGGAAACTTTTTGATCAGAAAAAAAACAAGTCAATGAGACAACCTTAGACTTACCCTTTCCCCCCCTAATTTGTTCCTTAACTTAGGACCTAGTAGAGGCAATTTTTAGGTATTGAACACTCTGCACTTTCATGGGACTAACACATTAAAATATTCCTTCAGGAGAAAACAGAAATAACTATTCTTGAAATGCTAAGCAAGTCCAGAGACTTGCAACTATTTTCAGAATCCCCTTTCTTGGAAAATTCTACATCTGCTAAATAAAAATAGCTGTGAATTTAGGCCCTTACATGTTCATTCACTGAGCACAACTGAAGAGCACTTTAAAAGTACTTGTCCTTGCAAAAGAAGAAAACCAAAAGGTTTTTCAAGAGCTTTTATAGCAATAAGCATTTTTAATTTATTCTGTGACGAAAAATAAATTCAATTCTATTTTCTGGTTTCCAAATATATTAGAAAGGAAAAGGAATATCTGGAAATAGTCTGTGCTGGATGAAATGTAAGGATCTAATCAACATCTTTATTCCTTCAAGTATAGCAGCAGCGATGAAATTTCCAGTACCACACTGAAATAGCTCACATAAAAGTGTCCACATCTGATAGAAAACCTAAACTCTCAGGTTTAAACTAGGTTATTTGCTCTAAGTGCACTGTTTCAGGGCCCAGCTGTGTTTCCCGTGAAGGAGGTTCTGTCTCAGGGCTAACACAACAGGGACTGGGGTGGCTGGTGGCAGCATCGTGAGGCGATGGTTTTGGCGAGGTTTTGGGGCGCTCATTTCAAAACAGCCGAGCACTGAAGACCAGGAACGGCCTCAGCCACTGCGGGGTGTGCTGATTCTGGCATCTAAAGTCCTGGCTGGTGAAATTGAAGAAGTTAAGGGCTGCTGAAGAGCTCAGACCTAATTCTGATTCACTTTGCCCTCCAGTATAACCCAGACCAAAACCAGTTAAATGAGCTGCTGGCAGAGCCCATGAGCAGCGGTTTAAACTCACCTGTGCGCACCCTGACAGAGCCCAAATCAGAGTACCCCCCACAAGAATTTGCATTTCTCTTCTTCTTTGACCACTGGGCTTACAGAGATGGGCTTGCTTGTGCTTCCTCTCCTTAGACAAAACACATTTGGCATTCGGGGTGCAGGAAGGAACAATTCTGTGCAAGGGACATTAGGAACCTGAGGGTGGCACAACCTCCTCCCCCCACCCTTTAATCTCCCTTCAATAAAATTACCCCTCTTCTTTGACAGAATGAATTATTTGAGAGCACAAATGGAATCATCCTGTCTCAGAAGAGGACTGCAGGGTGGAGGAGCATCTCTGCAGTCTCAGGGATTGGTCCAAGAGAGGGGGAAAGGGAGTGACAAAATGTAAGATGGGCACTGTAAGTGAAGTTGCTTTGAACTCAGGATGTTTTAATGTTTTTCTAATTTAGTGTAGCCTCTTGTTTTGATATGAGTAATAGTGGGTTGCTCAAAGCACTGTCCTGCAACCACATGACAGCTGATCTTTGGGAGGTCAGGATCATTCTCGAGCAGATCCTGTTCCCATTGCTCGGAGATTCCCGAGCGGATCCCGTTCCCGTTCCCGCTCCCGCTCCCGCTCCCGTTCCCGTTCCCGTTCCCGTTCCCGTTCCCGTTCCCGTTCCCGTTCCCGTTCCCG
>NW_005054453.1:160934-181206 GCF_000277835.1 Geospiza fortis
GTTCGGCGCCAGCAGCCGCGGCTGTGCCTGCCCTGAAACTGTTCCGCTGCTGGCCTCGCTCCTGTTGGAAAGGGCGTCACGGTGTAGGTGTCTGGGATGGTGAACTAATTCCTGCATTCCTGCCCGTAGGCCAGACCTTGTCGCGTGTTTTTTCAGATGCTGATCGGTAATTTATCCTTACAGTGGGCTTGTATATAGATCTCTTAGCAGTAGTTTAGTCTTACTTCTGCCCGTTATCAGCAGCGTTTTGCCTCCGAGAAATTCTGCATCTTTGTTCATCAGACACCACAGTGTTTTAACCTTCAGCACCACAGAGCTATGTAGGTGCCACTGTTATCATTTTGTGTTAAAAATCTTAGGAAACGGAATATTGTTCAGTGTTGAACAGTGTGTTTCAAGTTCTGATTTTTAGGGTTCTGTTAAGTTTGCCGTGTGATGATTGTAAGCATTATTTGCAGAATGCTCTGTAACAGCTTACAGATGCAGTTTGTTTACTAACGTGGTTTTAAACAGAATCCCCATCTGCTTCTGTATTACAGCTTGTTTCTATGAGGAGAGCTCAGTTGTGCAGAAAAAGGAAGTTAACAGTAGTCTTGAGCTTGTACTTGGGCATTTGTTATCATCAGGCCTTATAATTACAGCTCATAGTTACGTAGCCAAAAGCTATGGTTTTTCCTTGCTCATTTACTGATTAAAGAAATTATGGTGCAGGATATATAAGAATAGGAGAACCAATTTGCTTTCCTACTCCTGTGGGATTTTTATCTCATATCCTTTTACAAATAAAAAAGAAAGGTGAATAGGAGTTTTTGTCGGTGGTTTGGGGTTTTTTGGGTTTTTTTTTTTTTTTTTTAGTAAAACCACTGACTAGAATTTGTCTGACAGCTGAAATTTTGTACTCCTTTGTCCCGACAGAGGAGAGACCTCCTGAGGGATATTGTCTTGTCAGCACCATCTTATTCACTGGCATTTTCACCACGTCTGAATGATGCCTGACCTTTGTTGGAGAGCACGAAGAACGTAGCATAATCCACAGCTCTTAGATGCTTCACATAGGTTATGTGTTTCTGTAGATTGTTTTGCTGCATTTTTGAGAGCATTATCTGTAAAAGAAAGCAGTTCTGGTTGAGGAAGGTGGAGAAGTGAAGGAGGCTCTTCTGAGACACATTGTTTTGTGTGAGTTCTGTTTCAGCATGAAAGGAATAAATGTTATCCTTATGGCCAGGACCCTGGTTCTCAGTGGGAGTGTTGTCAAGTTTGAAGTGATTTTGGGTGGTTTTGGCAGCTTCTCTCACTGCTCTGCACCTTGCTCACATGTAGCAGTCAGCTCCAGCAGCACCAGTTGGAGCAGGAGGGAGCAGCTCTGATGAGCTGAATTGTTGTAGTCCGTGTGTGCCCAGAAGGGAATTTTTCCTCTTGCATCAAAGTAGGTTATAAAGTGGCGTCTTCTCCCTTCCCCCAGCCAGCTGGACGGTTCTTTCTTGTGCTGCTACAGCAGTAACTGTTTCCTTCACAGCTGGAAAGTGCTGTGTCATTGGCAGCAACACAAGCACCCTTCTTCTCGCTGATGCTCTCCCGCACAGCCATTGTGTAGCATTCCAAGGCAGAGGAACAAGTGTATTCCTTGTACAGCAGGCTGACAGCTTCATATCTACTGATGCCTAAATGTGATGAGAAAATGAAAACTTTCAACAAATGGATCTGCCGCCTTCTAAATTTTCTTCTTCCTCAGTGGATCTAAGCATTGAAAATTGAAGAAAACAATGATGTCAGTCTTCACTGACCTACATTAGAGAGCAAAACACAAATGAAATTCAAATAAGAAAGTCTGAACATCGTGTTCTGTACCTTTGAGCTATTCCAAATTTTCTCCCTTTTTAAAGGAGACGTAGCATCAAGGCCAGTTATGTTTTTACCAGTGTGTTATAAACCACACATACAAAGTGAGTCCTTGTTTAGAAAAGAGCCTTTCTGGATCCACAAAACAGAATCAGAAGGTGGGCTGTGATAACTGAGTCAGTGTATTTAATATTTTTATGCCATTTGTCTTTCCTAGGGAATGTGACCAAGTGATTCTGTACAGTTTTATTAGATGAATTATGCTATTAAACCAGATATTCAAACTACATATTTTAAAGGGCTGTTATAAAAACTGTGGTCCCCTGAAGATGGGTGTTACTGGACTAACAATGAAATAGTAATCTTAATGTTACTTCATCAGTGCACACCCATTAACATGAACATTTTCAGTGTTATTTTTCAGAAGAGAAAATATTTGGGTGAGAGGCAGAAATGGAACCATTTCCTCAAGTTCACCTTGAACAAGAAAAAAAAGAAACTTCTGAAGTGTGTAGTTTTCAACATTGGGAAAGGATTTACTTCTCAGTGCAAATGACTCAGTTGATAATGCCCTTCAAGCTTGAATGCTGTATGTAAATGAAATTTTGGAAGAGCTGTAGTTTAAGCTTCACTTGCAAGTTATGTAAACCTTTAATTTAATTTCCCCATCTTTACCCAAGGCTGGCAGTGCACTTGCAGATCTCTGCTTGACTGAAGCACAACCAGTTCCTGCTCTGTGAATAAGCTGGGGAGAGAATTGTAAGCTCTCAGCTGCCTGTGAAAATGAACTCCCTCATTAAGTTAATTTGATAGCATTTCCAAGATTATCCATATGATTCCACAGCATAATATTGTCTATACATAGGATTGTTTCAGTCTGTGCTTCTTTTTCCTCTAATCTCTCAAATTCATGAACATTTTCTATGAGTCTCCCAACTCTATGATGTTTTATAAGTGCACAGAACTGGAAGTGTGTCTCACTTGGCTGTGTGACTGAATCTTACCCAAACTTAGGTGCCTGTTCAGTCCAGCCGTGTAGACTCATGGAGATGCTGTCAGTTGTGTGTAGAGTGTGATACCGTTGGCAAAAAGAGGGGCTTTATGTGGGAAATAGTAAAGGTAAGATGATTTTCAGAAAGTTGGAAATGCAGGTTTACTCTGGAATGAGACAGATTGTGACTGAGTACCATTTCACGGGATCAGAGCCAGGGAAAGTTGCCTTGCTTTTCCTGACACTCTTAATGACCCCTTCAGAAGCAGCACACAGGTCTTTCTAAGTGTCTGGCTGGATCAAAAGCTGCAGAGAACTGGACTAGGCTGCAAAAGCCAAGCTGCTCTGATGTTCTCATGCAAATTCTCAGCTCCCCTGTTGCAACCAGGAGCTGCCATTCCCACCTGCTCTACTCTGAGTTTTTTTTGAGGATGGGTGACCAGGGTTGAACACAATACTGCAGAAAAAGTCACACCATCTGAAACATCTTCTACTCTTTTTTCTTCAGTCTGTCTGTCACATGACTGATTCATAACATCCTGTGATTGACTCGTGGATGTGGATCGTCATCCTTTTAATAATTTCCAACCTGATGAATGCTGTGCTTAAAGAAAAACTCCTTATTGTCAGTCACTGGTATCAAGACATTGCATCTGCTTCTATTCAGTTTCACTGCATTTCCATTGTCGTAGCTTTCAAAACAATTTTATGTGATACTGTAGTCCTCTATCACTGATGCATCTTCTTGCTCTTGGCAGATTTCCCTTGCACTTGGGCTTCCTTTTGTAATATAAAAAGTCACTGGTTAAAGTGGTAAACAAGGCAACTTGCAAGATATTTGCAGTTTCTAAAGAAGTTTTACTGGAACATTTGGATCAAAGGAATGCAGAGCTATGGTAATGGGAGAACAGTTTCAACAATTACATAGTGCCTGTGACTTTCATGAGAACAGATTAAATTTCAAATTTATCTCCATTGTTTGCAGAACACTTAGTATTCCTTGAGTTCCAAGTCTCAAGGAAAACTCCTTTCATTCCCAGGGAGAAAAAACTTCATGCTCAAAAGCCAAAGTACTAATCGAACTGCCTCAGCCATTAGTGATCAGCTGTACAGGACAGACAGGGAGCTAGGACTCAGCTTTTTCACAAGAAATCACACGTCTTTCAGGTGTTTCATTATCACTAAGGGGTGTGTGATAGCACCACACACCAGTTCATTTCTGACAGTGTACAGGTAATGTGGTGGTGTGGGTGAGGGGGTTCTGACTGCTGTGCACTGCACTTCTTCTCTCCTGAAGAGCAAGTTTGTGTGAACGTTGCTGTCCACAAGTCTGTAGCATTCTCTACATGTCTGAGGACTCCAGGCTTCCATTGCACAGGATGATCAATGTATTTAAAGTTTCTATTAGCTGTTGCTTACATCTGCTGGTGCTACAAAGCTTTTGTTTTGTTTTATTTTGTTTCAGTCTGGACCCCAGAAATTTGAAAGCATGTCGGTTCTTCTGAATGTCTTTCTATTCTGACTATGCTTCTAGCACCTGTGTTCAGTCTGGTTTGGACAGAACGCTGTGTACCTGGAAATGTTAGTCACATGTTAAGTTAACAGGAGGTTTATACTTTTCCTTTTGTTTAAATTTTTTTTCTTTTATGCATGCCTTGATACTACAAACCACAGTATGGTCCCAGTTAAAGCACTAAATAAGAAGTTAGATGTTCATCGCAGGAGGGTTTGATTCCAATACACTGCATGGAAAGATTTCTTTGTCCTGTTTTTGTTGGTGATGTTGAAATCAAGCATGGTTTGATTTCTTCCTCCTTTCACATGGCAGTTAACATCATGCTAACAACAAAATTTTGGGGAAGATGAGATTATTTTTGGAAATAACAAAAATCGTGTCAGCTGATGGTTGTATTGGGAAGTAACACTTATTTAATTTTCAAACGAAAGTGCTATTGCTAAGACTTCAGGATTTATTTTTATAAAAATCTTTAAAAATACAGGCTCCAATAAACTTTCAGAAATTTGTAGTTTCTCTCAGTTGGCATCATTCCTCCTGGCCTCACTTGTGAGCAGCTTTGAAAGTTAAAGCTTCTGAAATTGTGTGAATACAACAGCTGCCTTCAGCACCAACTTGTCAACATCATTAATTCAGAAGAGTAGATTTCTGTGATCATGTAACTCTTCTCACTACAGGTAGTTTGTGTTATTTTCCAAGATGAGGAATAAAACATTTTTTGCTCTCCTTGTATTTGTGTTTTCAGATCCAGCTGTGGGATACTGCAGGCCAGGAGCGCTTCAGGAAGAGCATGGTGCAGCACTACTACAGGAATGTCCATGCTGTGGTGTTTGTGTATGATATGACAAACATTGCCAGCTTCCACAGCCTGCCATCCTGGATAGAGGAGTGCAAACAGCACCTTCTTGCCAATGATATACCACGGATTCTGGTTGGCAATAAATGTGACCTGAGGAGTGCTATTCAGGTGCCCACGGACCTGGCCCAGAAGTTTGCTGACACTCACAGCATGCCATTGTTTGAAACCTCTGCCAAGAACCCCAATGACAATGACCATGTGGAGGCCATATTCATGACACTGGCTCACAAGCTTAAAAGTCACAAGCCATTAATGCTTAGTCAACCCCCAGATCATGATGAAATTCATATAAAGCCTGAACCAAAACCTATCACATCCTGCTGGTGTTAGGTCACATTGTCACTGGTTATCACCTTGTCTTGTTTGCAAGTGCTTCAAAATTATGATCTTTGGCAAAGCTACAGGTTTTGGTAGCAACTATAGCAAATCTCTTTGGCACTTTAATGTGTTTTTTATTTTAATTTTTCTTGGTGTAGATGTGCCCATCTTATGCTCTTGCACTTTGTAATTGTACTTTCTGAATTACTAAAGTTTCACTATAAATATATGGGAACATACTTTGTCAAGTTTTGACAAAGCAATCCTAGTTGAGCTCTTGCTGCCTGAGGTTGTTCTCATCGCTTGTGGTAAGATTATAACTAGTGTGCCAGTTTACTAATACTTTTGGTTGCTACTTGTGTTGGAATCATGTAGGAGAAAGAGCCTTTTGTGACAACCAGGGAACTTGGGTTTTGGGTCAGCAGGTGGGGGGATTTTTGGCATATGAAGGAATATTAGGTGGCTACTAGGAAATTAGAAAGCAAGTACCTTTTTATTATAAAAGCAAAAAAAAACCAGGTCTGTGAAAGTTTGGGCTGCCAGTGTCGGTGCAAATTGCTAGGTTTTGGCCTGTCCTTCCACTATGAACTTGGTCTGTTTCTTCATGGCAGTGGTAATGGAATTAACCAACTTCTCCCTACCTCTAGACAGTTATTTGATTCTTAAAACTTCACTAATTTTTCATAATTAGCATGTGATACCAAACTATGTTATGTTAACCCACATTATGGAAAGTACTGTAGCGCAGGATTTGGGGTAAAATTGGGACTCCACCTGCCCACAAGTTCTCTGATCTTACTAAAATTAAGTTATATGTTTCTGAAGGTGCTGTATCTGAGTTGAGTGTCTCAGGGTAAGTACAAACAGTTGAGTAAGTAAAAGATTGGGTGAATTTGGCAGAAGCATACTGCTTTTCAAAGATGGGGTTTGCAGGGCTTTAAGATATTGGGAGTGCTTTTCAGATATCTTGAAAAGCCAACTTGATAATATATTTCAGGAATGGGAATGCTTAGGAATATGGTACATTCTTAAAATGTTTCCAAACACAAACTAAATTTGGTCTTGAAATATGGAATAAATCTACCAACTGCATCATCTGTTACAGATTTTTGAGGGAAAACCTGCATGTATAATGTTGTGACTGTATGTAGGGCATCCTTGGCATTACTAATGTGAGCTAGTAGGGATTAGATGAGGTAAAAAATTCCTCTTGGACCACCTTTTTCTGTCTTCTCATAGTTGCAACTGCTTTTTTCCAGTCCTTTCTGAAGATCAAGTTTCATAATAAGAATGGTGCTAAGTTGCACATAGCTGCATAAAGTGAAATGTAAGCCATAGAATGCAATCTATGACTTCATTCATGTGCCATGTCAAACAGTGTTTTGTGACTTAGTTTTTGAAGTATAAATGAAGATTTTTTTTTTAATTGGCAATGTGTAGCATGTGTTGCTTACTGGAAACTCAATGGAAGGGCTAGTTCAGAAGCTGCCACCCTGATGATCACATTAGAAACAAATTACTGAAACAAGATGCCTGTTGTTATGTAAACTATTGCAGTTCCTAAGATGTAATTTCATTGCAACTTATACAGAAAAACTGCATTGACTTTTTGCTAGATTTTGGAAGACCATTTAATTTGGTCTTATATGATTAAGATGTTTAAAAAGAATCTAAACAAAAGGTAGTACTTTTTCCTGTATAAAGCTGCTTCAATTGTGATGGTATTTTTGCTTAGGAAACATTTGTAAAAGGAAGCTTTTGTATTTCCTCTGAACCTTACATGACTAGAATTTACAGTTGTTTCAGAAACAGTCACCTTTTTAACACTAGTGTCCTTAATGATTTCTTTAAGAAAATTACTGATTTTAAATTGATGTTTATACTATGGTATAAATATGGTTTACAGTCCTGTTGGACAAATTGTTTTTCACTCATGTCCTTAATCCTTTTTCTGAGGATCCTTCTTAATTATTTGTATACTAAATATGTCAGCAAGTTTTTGTGTTTGGTTTTTTTTTTTTTTGTTGTTTTTGTTTTTGTTTGATTTTTGTTTGTTTGCTTTATTTGTTTGTTTTAATAAAATATCCCAGAATTAAGAATTTTAAAGTCAGGTTGGGGATTGGGGTAAGAAAATCATGTAGCTGCAGTGTTACTGTTAAATTTGATCTGAAACACCTGCACATCTGTTAAGTTTTATTTGAGTTACTACAACTTGTAAATAAGGGCCCTCATGTCATGAAAATTGTGTGCAAATGGTGTTCAAGTGTGTAATTCCATGTTCAGCACAAAGCATGTGTTAATGGTTCTGCCATGGAGGCAGTGTGGTCAGTAATGCAGGATTCAGTGTTTCTCCCTGGCTTTCAGTGGTGGTGTTCTGCCCACAGGATGGATATCAGAGTACTGAATACTTTGTATGTGTATTTTCACTTTACCAGACTGTAAAGTTGTGTTCTTTTGTATGTGCTGGGGGCAGGCAAGGCACAGTCCCAGAAAACTAATAAATGGGCTTTGCCACAAACCGTTACCACTTGTTTTCAATGATTGTAATAGAAATGATAATATAATTCCATATGGTTCAAAAAATGCTGTGAGGGAGTTAAAGGAGTTTCTAGTTTCTGTCTGTGTGGGTGACAATTTTTACAAAAAAGACTGTCACAATACTTGGACTACTGTCAGTGCTTTCTTGCAATGACTCTGGGTGATTTTGGGGCATCTGAAGCACCCACCTGATGGTTCAGAGGTGTGTTCAGTATTTATTTCAGATTCCAGAAGAATGGGAAGTGAAACAACAGTTACAAAAATCGCAATTACTGACCCTTGGATGTAAATCAAGACCCTAAAGGAGTCTTCTCCATTACTCTTCTTCTCGTCTCATCTTGTTCAGAAATAAAACCTCTTTAACTTTTATAAATTTGTTGAAAGTCATATTTCTTGTCCCCTCTGAGTATTTTCACTTCACCAGAATGTATAATTCTAATACTCTTTTTTTTCCCCAGAGTCCTACTTTTGAGGTCATTGACTGGTGTTGCTTAACATTGCAATTCCCAGATAAATGTAGAGCCATATGTTATTTAAAAGTAATAGTAATACTACTTTTGAATGGCAGTCTGGTTTTTCTGTGGAAATCAACACAACACCGAGACGTAATCTTAAATCCAAAGTCATAAATAACATTAGAAGTTATCATTATTCTAGGACTCACAAAAAATACCACTGTTCTGAGGATGTCTCTGAGGATGTGGGATTTTTTTCTCCTTCTTCTGTTGATGCAGGGTGCCCAAAGGAGGCCTCATTTATCCAGCTGAATGGATCATCAGCGAGGGCTGTGAAGAGGCATTGAGAGGAAGAATGGCTGCTGGTTTCCAGGGGTGTTCTGGGAACCCTGGGCTCTGCACAGCCTCCCACCTGCCAAACAGAAGCACGTGCTGAAGGCAGCTCCTTGTAGTTCTGGAATCTATTTCCAGAGCTCAGAGAAAGGCAGGTGAGAGCTACTGGTCATCTAGGGACATTCCCTGAGGGGCACAGTCCCTGACATGTATTGTTTTCTGCCTTGCTGAATCATCACTGCTTAATGGGAATCACAAATTACTGAATCCTTAGCTAATCATTTGGAATTAATGGAAAACAAATTTCCCAGCAATACCAGTGATCATTAAAAGACCCCCAAAATAGAGCACAGTCCTCTCCCTGGTCTGCGTTTAACAAATAGGCTGCTCTGATTAGGAAGTTCTTCCCTCTGAGGATGGTGAAGTGCTGGCACAGTTTGCCCAGAGCACCTGTGGATGCCCCAGAAGTGTTCCAGGCCAGGCTGGGTGCAGCTCTTAGCATATGAAAACTAAGAGTCATAAGACCCTGATCTTAGCTCACTACTTCCTTTTCTACTATTATTTTTTACTGTTTGCCCTGCCCCTCTGGAAAGGTCACAGGCAGAAAAAAGACTGGTGTGAGGCAATATGCTGAACTCCCTCTTTCTGAAAATACTTAGTGATTTACTGCTGAAAACATCACGCTGGGCTCTAAATCAGGAGTCATAAAGCAGAAGCTGCATTTGCAAACCATTTATCCTCTGCAAAGCCTGGTCATCCCCACATCCCTCACACCCACTTCTCCACAGGAAAACACTTGAAATGCTCAGGGGGCTTTGAGGTGCTCCTTGCCCTCCACAGTCCTCTGTCCCTCAGACCTTTCTTCAGTTAAGGAAGGGCAGACAAAGAGGAAAATACTAAACTGACCCTAAAATACATGAAACAGCTTTTCTATTTGCTTCAAGTTATTTTTAACACGCTCAAAATAGAGACAGTGAAGAGCTTCTGGCTTCAGCAACCAAAGATTCAGCTGTAGATTAAGAAAAGCATGTGCTAATCAGAGAGGGTATTCAAGTTCCTGTGGATCCTCATGACTACCTTGGAGTGCTAGCTTCAGTTCTGAGCTAATATCTGAGTCACTGTGATGCTGCTGTTAAAAAGCACAAATGCAGGCAGCCCTTGTCTTTTGCTTCAAGGCTTCAATTTTGTCAAATTGCATCTGACCTGAAAGAGCTGATTTCAATACTTTGATCTTTCATTTCAATACTTTCATCTGTCATTAAATAGGTACATTTCATTTATATGCATGATGAGAGTAGAGGGTAAATAAAGACAAATAAGATATATTGTCTCTGTATATCTAAAATGATGGCCAGAAAACATGTATATTCACATCACCATAGCATGCATACTTCTGCATCATAATGCAACACTTGGGGGAGTGCTGTGTGGAATTCCAACTCTTTTTGATGTGTGGTACATGACACTGGTGGGATTCCAGCTCTAGCAGCTGCTTTGAGGCTCCAGCTCTCAGGCTTTATGGGTGAAGAACCATTGAATGAAGCAAAAACTTGGGTCACTTGGGGCTGGGAGGCTGCCTGCATCAGTCAAAATTAGAAACACAGAAGCAACTGCTGTAAGATATGCTTAGAGCAAAGAATTTGGAAGCTGAAAACACCATCTGTTACCCTGAATCAGTCCTATGGTTATTGGGTGGGGAGAAAGGGCTTAGCAATATTGGCATGTACTGTTCCACCATAAACATAATAACAACTAATATGGACTGAAGAAGAAAGTGATGAGTGTAGTTAAAAACATGTAGTGGACAGAAGCCAAAGGATGAAAGATGAACCATGAAACAAAGTAATTTTAAATGAAGATGACATAAATGTCAAGTCAATGAAAGAGAACATGTAGAGGGAGGGAGGGAAGGAAGGAAGGAAGAAAGGAAGGAAGGAAGGATGGAAGGAAGGAAGGAAGAAAGGAAGGAAGGAAGGATGGAAGGAAGGAAGGAAGAAAGGAAGGAAGGAAGGATGGAAGGAAGGAAGGAAGAAAGGAAGGAAGGAAGGATGGAAGGAAGGAAGGAAGAAAGGAAGGAAGGAAGGATGGAAGGAAGGAAGGAAGAAAGGAAGGAAGGAAGGATGGAAGGAAGGAAGGAAGAAAGGAAGGAAGGAAGGAAAAGGAAAAAGAAAAGAAAAGAAATAAAAAGGAAAAAAAGAAAAGGAAGAGACATTACTGCAGCAGCTTAGAAAGTGCAAGTGAAACTGCAGTTTAATGTGCTTGGGTTAGATGTACCTGAAGAGGTGCAGGACAAAGCAGTTCCTGTTTTTATGGAGAAGCACCTAGGGAAGGCTGGGAAATGCTGTTTGCTTTAATGGGCATCCCTCCTCAAGTTAGAGGTAAATTCAACAACTTTTCCCCATACTTACACACTGTTGGTGCTGGAAAATCATGGAATTGTATCACAGTTTGGAAGGGACCGATAAGGATCAGTGGTTGGACTCAATGATATTAAAGATCCTTTCCAACATAAAGAAGGCTGTGGTTCTGTGATCCTAGGAAACAAGAAATCACACAGTCTGACTCCAAAAAATGCATGTTGTGTGTCTTATATTAGGCGGGGTTTCTACTGAGTATAAAAAAAACCCCAAAAACTCAAAAAAGGGAATATTCCTCCTCTCAGTTGCAGGCAAATACCACTTCCTGTTTCCAGGACATATCTGTATTTTGATTAATTAGTACTATTCCTGTGGTTTCCCAGCTCTTTTAAGGCTCTCTTCTATAGACTGCCTTGCATGTTTAATGAGCAAGACCTATTGTGTTCCCCACTCAAAATATTTTAGGCCAGTTCATCTACCTGTAGTGAAGATTTACTTCAATTTCCAACTGCTTCATGCAAAACCAGGGTGGGCTATGGGGATGCACAACTGTGACTTTGTATCCCCTGTTTTCTCACTGCCTTTTGCCGGCAAAGGGGAAACACACTTGTGCCCAGCAAAGGCTGCCCTGACCCTGAGCATCAGCAGCTCAGCAGCACCAGGGAGGAACTGCACCAGACATGTATCTATGAAAAATAAAAATTCAGATACAAATAAATAAATAAAAATAAATCTGTATATTTAAAAAATCCCAAACGAGCTCGTTGTCAAAGAAGTGCCTGAAAGGGTTCCCTGATCCTCACCATGATGAAGATCCCTCCTCTTTCCTTCCTCCTCTGCACCTCCTGCTGCTTCTGTTGGGGAAATGACTTCAAAAAATTCTTTGCCCTTAGTTGAACATTAACTTCCAGAATCAGCTTCCCTGATTAGCCTTCTGATTACACTGGGTGATTAACTCTGGCCCCTGCTAATGGCAGGCTGGCAGGCTTTGCCTTATCCACCCGTGGATATTGTGTGCCTTGTTCTGCGCCTCAGGGAACAGGGCCATGTTTGTCTCAGCCTACCTGAGGTAAAGAAGCTTTTTTGATGCAAATGCCTTGTCTTTGACTTAATGCAAGCAATGCTGACAACACAAGGTGAGCACAAAATGCTTGGGTCCATAACAGGGGTCCATAACTCCACCTGACTCCCACCAGTGGAAGCTGGGGGTGACACAAGCCATGGAATATCCCTGGAGATGCAGGCAGGCTCTGGGAAGGTGCTGCACCTCGCATGTGGAACGGGCTGCTAAATAAAGCCCTAGAAACTGCAGCCAGGAATTTATTTTCTGCAACACTGACCAAAGAGGAGAAACATCAAACTGATAATCAGTTTCCACCAGTTTCCATTCTGCAGCTGTCGTTTTTCTGAGAACCCCCACTTTTGTAGAAAGAACTGTTGAAATCATCCATCTATGAGTGACCTGCAATATTTGCACCACTGGAAGGACTGTGTAAGAAATAAACCATCTTATATCTGCTGCTAAATCAATTGCAGACATTTTTATTCGGAAGCAGCATGGAGCACGCTTCTCTTTTACACCCTAAGAGCTCAGTATGTGCTGATATGGCTGTTCCACAGCCAAACGAGTACCTGCCACACCTGTCACTTAATGCCACATCAAAGGCCTCCAGAGCTGGGCTGGGTACTTGGATTGTGTCCCAGAGCTGTGCCAGGAGGACCTGACCTGCAGCAGCCACGATGGCACTGCCACCCTCATCCCAGGAATTATCTGCCTGTGCTGATGGAAACAGCACAGCATTTGAGAAAGGACTGGAGACCTGTTGCTCTGCACTCTCACAGTAAAAAGCAAATTGCCCTGTTCAATGCTGTTGAATTATGCTCAGTACATCACACTGCAAGGACTGGTTATGAAACAGCACTTCTGGATGGGACCATAACTCCCAGAAATGATGCACAGGCTGAGCAGTGCATTGTAGCAATGCAAAATCTGTTTCAGACTCACCAGAGCCACTGCTTTCAGCTATCAGCGAGCCCAATACCCTGTGAAGATATCTGACTTTCTTTCCACGTACAAGAAGAGCAGTTTGTGTTAAACAAGAAGAAGCTCCCCAGCATTTCATTGCAGATGGTGTGGAGCTGTGCCAGAAGCAGCTGAGGACAGGGAGAGCAGTCACACTGGGTGCTTTGATGCCTGTTGACAGGCACTATTTCAGAGGAAAAAGCACAGCATCCCATTTTGAATCACAACGCTTGAATTAATACATTAAAACAATTCAAACATTAACACCTTCAAATGAACAAGACAACAGCAGTGTTTTGGTTGGCACAGGAGGGGATTGAACTAGGTGATCCCCAGACATCCCTTCCAAGCTCAACCCTTCTGTGGCTCTGCAGGCAAGGTAATGAAGGTATTTAGAGCCAAAGTCAGGAAGAATCTGGCTACTGTGGCACATAATTAAGCCTCCAGCTGCCAGAGTAGGACCTGCAGGCCCAAGTTAAGCTGCTGGCCCAAGCACCCAAAGGTGGGGACAGCTTCCCTGGCTGAAGCTGGGCAGTGGAGGAAGCAATTTGTGACCTGAGAAGGGCTGTGGAGGGAGCCCGGTGGTTAGGGCTGCTCTCCCAGCCTGAGATATTCCCAGACATTAATAATTGTAATGGTTACAGTCAGCAACAGATACACTTGGCAAGCACCTTACACACACAGAGGAGTGTCTCTGTTCACTGGGACTTCCTCAATATGTGGCTAAGAGTATTTCTCTGTTCCAGGTTACAAAAAAAAGCTGTGTAACATCTTTGCAGAATCATCACAGAATCACAGAATTGTTTGGAAGTGACCTTAAAGATAATCTCACTATGATGCCTCTACCACAGGCAGGGACACCTCCCACTGGACCAGGCTGCTTGGAGACCCCTCCAGCCTGGCCTTGAGCTTTCAGGGATAGGGCATAAACAGCTTCTCTGGGCAATCTGTGCCAGTGTGTCACCACCCTCACAGAAAATAAAATCTTCCCAATATCTAATCTAAACCCACACTCTTTGGTTTAAAGCCATTTAGGTATTGGAGTCCCTTTACCAGCATTATGAAAAGGACTTCAGTCTTTAGAGAAAAAAAAAAGTCAAGAACAACTCTTCTCTTGGGACCATGAAAGGCACCTTACTTGCTGCAATTAGAGTTTTACATGAGATCATTCCTGGAGTTCTATGCCTCATGGTGGATATCACTTATCCTACTACCCACTTTCTCAAGATGGGAACTTATTCTCCAGGCCCTGTTCAAATGCTGTGCTAATCTGTACCAAGGGTTAAGTCATCTACCACTCCCTGCTCAAGGCCTGCAGGCAAGATCAACACTTGACATTCACCTAAAAGTGAAACAGAAAGTACATCTGGGAATTCTGTGTACTTCAGAATATGACAGAACCTGACTGGAAGCTGTAGTTCCTTGGTCTAGAGGAACTACAAAAGGTCCCCTAAAGAAAATACACAAAACACTTTTGTCTAGATCTGTAATACATTTTAGCAGAATAGGCCCTAAAATAAGGATTTCTTTTAAACTTTCAATCTACAAAGTCAAAATAGGAAAACTTGAACTGAATTTAGAGTATTCAAGTTACTTCATAAGAGGAGCTAGTGCAGCTCCAGTTCCTGCCACACTCTACAGTTACACTTCAGTGCTAAAACTAATTGTACTGACACATGTACATCCCACAGAAACCACATTTTGATAGAAATTGTGTTACCTGAATGGCATTATTAAGGTTTCATATCAAAAACTTGCCCCCATTCCTACCAAGAAGAAAAGGAAAAGACTCTGAAGCTCAAGGATGAAGGGTGTCCTTCAGTATCATCCAAATAATTCATGCAGTAAGAGGGAGAAATCGAGATAGCATTTGAAGAAAAGGGAATTGTATTTAATATTTAAATTAAGGCTAGCACTGCTACACAAATTGCATGATACATTCTCGTGAAATAAAACATGATTTAAGTACAAAAAACCAGACTAAAAAATGCTCTCACTTTCCAGAAGCAATGAGGTATTTTCACTGTACAAATTCTGAAATTTCAAAATCACCTGCAGATGTTTCCCTCTGCACTGTGACCTCTGCTCAGTGCTGGACATTCACTAGTTCACTCTGTGTGTGTTTTTCAAATGGCCAAGGAAAAGTGCATAACCACCTTTAAAGATTAAGAACTGACTGCATCTCTCTTGCCACATTTGAACATAATGTTCAGCCACTTTTTCAAGTCATTCTGATATATGGTGGAGGTTTGGATGTGTCTTCTTCTGCATCTGCATCCTGGGCTGGAAACTGATCTGTGAAGGTAAAAATTCTCCCCCCAGGGCCTGTGTGAGAAAAGAAAGTGAAAACCATTAAACATGGTATAGTTGTTTGCACAAAATCCTGAGTTCCTTTTGGTTATCAGGATTTTGGCCTGGGATGTAAACCTTATTCAGAATGTTCCTTCCTCATCCCTGGTGAACATCCAGATATGTGAAGGCAAAGGAGTTACTCACTTTGTACAGCACAAATCATTTCCACAGCCTGATTTTGGTCCTCACTGGGCTGCAACCATTCCTATGGAAAAAACAGCACCATCAAATACCTCAGCTGGAAATTTGTTCAAGAAGATACACCTGAACTTATTTTAAAAGTCTGTGCAGTCCACACCTCCTAACATGTTTAAGTTTGAAAGTTTAAAGCAACCACACATTACCCACTTGGTGTCTTTAGTGAGGAACAACTGCCTTGCAGCCTGCACCCTTAATTCTTTACCAAACCAAATGGTCGGATGCACATGTTTAATAACACAGCACCTGAATTGCTCTAGCAGAGAAGCAGTTGGCATTTATTTATTTACTGAGCTCACTTGGCAGAGATGCCGTGGGCCCCATCACTTGAGGCAGAGTCCTTAGGAATGAGGAGTAAATTACACTTGTCAGCCCCCCAACACTGCACACACAGCACTGGAGATACTTTTATTACTGGATTTGAAGTTCCAGCATGTAAGTCTTTGTAATGCTGCACCAGAAGCAACTGATGGCTTAAAGATGAGAGGAATAGTTTTTGAGGATAGCAGAATTCATGGGAAATGGGGCCACAGTAGCTTCAGCACAAATGGTTTGCAAAATAGAGATAACTTAGATCTTACATAAGACTGTAAATAAGAGAGAGATTTTTTTCCTTTAAAGGAAAAAATATAAGAAATATAAAACCCTTCTAATATCCCACTTAATTTCTTAGAATTAGCCCTGCATGACTGTGTCGCTAAAGGACACAAAAGAACACAAGCGCACACCGCTGTTCTCAAGGTGAAGAAAAAGGGGAAGTTTATTTTCTGACTCCAACATTTATAGTTTTCCAAGAGTGACAGCGGTTTGGAGGGTGACAGTGCCCCCTCTCCAATGACACTGGACAAACCAACAGTCCATCAACTTTCTCTTCCTCCATAAAGGAATGCAAAACAATGAGTTATTTGCAGAAAGTGTGTGAGAAAGAATGGCAACAACAGAAGGCTTAGAAAATCTTAAAAAACCATGGGTAGGAGCTGAGACTAGGTTCATAGGAGAAAAACACACCTTCCCCTGGGTTTCTTCCCCTCCCAGCAACACTCAGCAGAAATCAGCTTGTGCCCTGGGCTCCTCACTCACCATGCCAGTCACGCTGTCATAGCAGGAGCAGCGTGGAAGGCTCCGGCATCCCAGGTAAGCCATGGCCAGCACGGAAAAGGCGCTGCAGATGGACACAGCCAGCATGGCTATGTTGGCACCCTTGACAACTTCACTGAGTATGAACCTCTGCAAACATAAACGGAGACGGGAAAGCCACATGCAAAAAGTGACACACTCCACCAAAAAATAATCGAATGACTGCAAGAATGCTGTGACTGCATGACAGGAGATTGATTCACAGTCAGTGTTATTTGAGATTCTTCCGTGCTCTGAAAAACAAACCAGGTATGAACCTCAAACTGAGCAAGCAGGGAAATAAGGCTGCTGATTAAATGTGAGATACTATGCAATGGCAATTGGGTTTGGAAATAGCTTTAACAGTGAGTAAAAACCCAAAGAATGGCTGTTCTTCTTCACACTGAGTATGAGAAACATTGTTTTGCTGCACTGCACCTTACAGCAGCCTGGCATTTCAATTTGTCCTGCAATAAACTAATGATCATCTTCATCTCTCTGGAATGCCTTTATCCCTACAGCAAGCAATTGCTTGTAGACTGGAGATACAAAAGGGCTTCATTCCTTCTCTACAGCTTTACTGTGGAGGATACACTTGAAATAACAGCAGGTTTAACCAGCTGACCTGCAACTGCTGTAACTTCATCACCTGAGGTGCTTGTTGGAAAGACTCCAGCCTTGCAACCACTGTGTCAAACCAGGCCAGGGATGCTCTCAGCACCTTTCCCTCAGCAGCACCAGTATTTTTTCATGGCTCAGCCCACACCTCCCCTTTGCACTAAGACGCAAAAGCAGCCAACCTGACCTAGTGTCACCCCTCCTAGTAGTCTGGTTCTGTTTGTAAACCACATCTGGCACTGCCTGCAGATTAAGGGTGGCGTGTTCCCCAGTAATAATCATGATATCAATACTTACAGTATGGATAACATGGACTGGGGCAGAACTCAGCTCCTCCTCTTCACCATAGCTCAGTGTGAAGGAGCTATAAACTATTACAATGGAGATGGCAACACAAGAGATTATGGAAGCAACTATCAGTACATTCACCTAGACAGACAGAGAATTTTAGTGAGAAAAAGAAGGGGAGCAGGAATCAAAGCTGTCCTTGGGCAAATACAAGCATTACACCTCGTACGGTAGCCTCTGACCTACCATAACACTGCAACATCCCCAGGAACAACAGCCACTTAGAAGCCAAACACAGAGAAGTAGAGGTTTTCATAATATTGAGTTTCTGAGTTACAGCTGAGTCCTGAATATTAATCAGAGGTGCCACTCAAAGACCTCTAATTTGCATACAATATCCTCCCTTGGAGTTCACACGGCTGGAGAAACCGACCTAGGAAGTGCAAACCTCTTAACTCATTTCAAATTTTAGTGTACGCAGTGCTTAAGAACATGAAGGACCACCAAAAGAAAAGCATTGATATGAAATGTTTTTACAGAGTTTTGCTTTTTATTAGGCCCAGCGCCTGTCTGCTGCAGCAGAAAGCAAGGTAACACTGCATCCTCCTCTTGGTTATAGAGACAGCAGCTTTTATGAAGATAACTCAAAGAAATAAGCTCTTAATTCTGCAGGAGGACCAGTCAGCTCATTCCCTCCTCAAACTGTTTTTGATTGCCCCAACATTTTTCCCCTGTCCCATGCACACAAACACCCATCTGCCCCTCTAGCTTACAAGAACTGGATTCTTCCTCTGTGAGGAGAACAAAGCCAGGATGCCTGGGACTCCCATCACCTGCAGAGCACAAAAAGAGATGGTAGCTTGGGAGTCTAGCATCAGATTCAGAAGATAAACTGCTACAGAATAATGAAAAGCAACGAAAAGGGTTTTCAAGGCTTGGATCAGAGTAACTGCTGCATCAGAAATGGGAATAGAATTGTTCATTTCTTCTGTTTTCCTCTGCAGCATCTCCTGGATGCAGGACATGGGTGACATGAGCCTTGCCCACTTGCTACCCACACAGCCTTGCTACTGCTGACCAGAGCTTTGGGGGTCAGGCAAAATAATGAAACTGATTGAATAACTCTGATTTAAGGTGCTGAAAGTGCACGTTGCTTTGCCAAGTCCATATGCATCTTGGAAAGGAAAGAAAGATACTAATGAAAGGAGAGAGGCAGCCTCTGCCCTGGAGACAGCTCTTCAGTGTAATTTCCTTGCAGCATGGCTCAGCAGGGTAAATCAGGGTGCTGAATGCCAGGGAGCAGGGATACCTCTTGCCCACACCTCACTGCAGTACCAAAATTAGGGGCACTGTACTGTGGGACACAGGTTCATCTACCTGAGCAGAGGATAAAGTGTCCCCCTCCTCATCTTTGTGGCCTCTCTGTGGTCACTATGCTTCTGCAAAAAAACCGCAGTCAACTGTCACTATGTCCCATTTTCTACATTATCCAGCAGAAATGTATTTAATTTAGTTCCTTCAGAGGAAAGTCGGCTTGCACTCTTCTGCCTATACCATTATAAGGAAACTTTTATTAATTGAGTTCAAAGCATAAAACAAGGGAAGAGCTGTCAAGAAATCCTGGCTTCCCTCCCACCCCCAATATGAATACTAGTAGGTAGCAGCGGGGGAAAAAAACCACTGCAAAATAAAGCATAGAAAATATAGTAGAGATTTACCATGCCAGCCCAAATTGGAGCTCTGGTTTTGCCCAGCTGAGACTCTGTTCTGAAAATGCCATCTATGAACCCACTGGTGACACAGACGGTGCTGAAGGCAAGCTGGAACATCCCCAGCACGACCATGTTCCTCTGGTTAAAGATGAAATATCGATACCGATCCATCCTGCTCTGATTCCCACATAAACCCCTGAACACGGAGACTGGAGAGCTGCACCGGGGCCTTCCAGGCTTGGAGAAGGGCTCTTCCTAACAGGAGAGAGAGAAGGGCCGGGATCATCGGCTGGTGCTCAGCTCCCTCCTCAGTGTCCGAGGGCAAGCGGCCTTTGGGGAAACCCCCGGGGCTGCTGCTCCGTGCCAGGAGGCTGGGACACCATTCCCTGCTGCTGGAGCGGAATGTGCGACCGTCACCTCAGAGCCCAGCGCTGACCTTCTCCCTTAGGGGCTTCTGCTGCCCAGAGAGTGCAGGAGGTGCCCAGGCTCTCCCATCCTTCTCCCACCGAGCTCAGGGGTGCCCAGGCTCTCTCCCATCCTTGTCCCTCCGGGGTTTCTGCTGCCCACAGAGCTCAGGGGTGCCCAGGCACTCCCATCCTTCTTCCACAGAGCACAGGAGGTGCCCAGGCTCTCTCCCATCCTTCTCCCTCAGGGGTTTCTGCTGCCCACAGAGCGCAGGGCTCTCTCCCATGAGGAAGTAAAGCTCCGCACCTCTCCAGGAAGGCGCCGCTGCTCCCTTGGGGCAGCCAGCACCGAGCC
>NW_005054453.1:181444-205018 GCF_000277835.1 Geospiza fortis
CCCTCAGGCTGCCGGGACTGGGCCTTCCTCCCGTCCCTGCTCCACAGCGACTGAGCCTTGTTTGTCTCTTTATTTCCCCCCTGCCGCTGTAAGTGCTGCTTCACACCATGCGCATTTGCGATGCTGTGAGCTGGGGAAGGTGGCACAGGTTGCTCAGAGGTCCTGTTGGATGCAACATCCCTGAAAGTGCTGAAGGCCAGGCTGGATGGGGTTTTGGGTAACCTGGTCTAGTAGAAGGTCAGGGAGCGGAACTAGATGATCTCTAGGTGTCGCAGACATCTTTTATGAAAAATCCTTTCCTTAGGACTTTTCCTCCTGAGAAGCTGAGAGGCCTCAGGAACAAAATATAAACACTGATTATCTGCTGCTGTGGAATGCAACAGGTGGATCTGTGATTGGCCCATGTTGGTTGTTTTTAATTAACAGACAATCACAGCCCAGCTGGCTCGGACAGAGAATCCGAGCCCCAAACCTTTGTTATCATTCCTTCCTATTCTATTCTTAGCTAGCCTTCTGATGAAATCCTTTCTTCAATTCTTTTAGTATAGTTTTAATGTAATATATATCATAAAATAATAAATCAGGGCATCAGTCTGTCCTGCTGTGTCTGCAGTGAGAGGACCAGAGGAAATGGCCTTAAACTGAGACAGGGAAAATTCAGATTAGATATTAGAAAAAATTTTCACCGTTGGGGCAGTTAGGTGTTGGAATAGGTTTTCCAGGGAGGCAGTGGAGTCATGATCCCTGGAGGTGTTCAAGAGGCATCTGGGTGATGTAGTTTAGGGGTTACGGGGGTAGTGGGAGGTGGATGGTTGGCCTGGTTAACCTTGAATGTCTCTCCCATCCTCGATGATTCAACAATTCTATGATTCTAACATCCCCCCAAGCACCTCCAGCCAAATCCTAACAATCACACCACTAAAACCTATCCCTGAAACATTTTTTAGAAATCAGCTCACAGGTCAGCTGTAGTTTCTTTAAATGAACCCACTGCACCTCCACAGTGTGCTGGGTTACTACACCAGGGCAAGACTGGAACAGAGCCAGGCTGGCTGAAGCCAGCACGTGGCACCATCCACAATCCCAGTGTCATGTTCCACACAGCTTGCAAACACACACCGAGCACCCATCGCCCTCGCAGCCTGATATGACTGCGAAGGTTCGAGTGGCAGCGTCACTTCTGCATCCTTGCAGAGAGGGGAGGGCACAGTCTTTGCACACCGACACCCAGCACAGGCAGGAGAGGCTCGGCTGCCTCAGCCAGTTGTGATCACAGAGGAGGGGAAGGCAGGGCAGGCACTGGAAGCGCTGCCCCCTTCCTCACCACTTGTCGGGACCCAGGACATTCCTCTGGCTGCCCTGGGTGATTCAAGGGGCTCAGAGACCTTGGCACGGAGTCAAAAACACCTGTGCCTTCCATTTTAACCCATGGAAACAACTTTGTGTGAAGATTTACAATCCACAAGAGTTTGGGTAGAATAATAGTTAATTTGTCACAGGGTGAAAAAGTAGAATTTTGGGGTTTTAGAATGGGCATTCAAGAGGCAAGATGGAGGAATCTGGGCACGTCCTGTCCTTCTCCTTCTTCTTGTCCTCCATCTTCTGCTGTGATGGTGGCACTTTTGGATTGGTTTAGAGTAGAGACAGACTGTGATAGGTATTGGAAAATTATTGTAAATAAAGTACATGTAGTTCTTAGTATAAAAAGCTAACACCACCCCAAGGGCAGTGGCTGTGCCACAACCTGACCTGCTGGACAGATCTCAGCAGGTAGAAAAAGAATGTATAGATAAGAGAAAATAAACAACCTTGAAAAGCAGAACTGACGAATCTTGACTTTCTTTGGTCGCGGGGCTGGGAAAAAAGACTTTCTAATACCTCAACCACAGAAACCTGAGAACCACTCACCCAGCAGGATGTGTACATGGAATTAGGAGGCAGAGGAAAACACACCACAGGTTAAAACAACAGGTAATGACACCTTGGGTGGGATGTTCTTCCATACCACAATACAGCTGAAGCCCATGTTATGTGCATAGAGAAAGAGGAGTAAGAAAAGCAGCAGAGGTGACAGAAAAAACCAACAAGAGGTGTCAGGTGTTCATTCACTACTTACATAATGTGGCCTAGATGTGTGTAACTGTGTGAAATCCTGCTCCTGTGCATCAGCAAAAACTGTGGTCACACAGGACACAAGGAAGGGCGAGAGGTCAGAGGACGCCCAAAACTGTGACACACAAATAACAAGGAGAGACAATAGTTTTCTGTTGAATATTTTATTTTTGCATTGCCTTCATAGCGCAATTAAAGCAATCTTTAAAATTCACTTATTACAAATGTTTGTCAAGTCTGTTTTTCCCCAGAAACACCTCTCTTGCTTCCTTGCACATACGCCCAAACACACTATAAAAACCCCATTCATAACATGAAAGGAAGGGCAAACATCATTCATGTAAACATCTTTCTTGTAGTTATCCATTTTTTAAAAGTCATGAATAAACTTACAGGTGTTCAGTAAGGCTCATAGTTCGAGTACAAATGTCATAAAACACCTATCAAGTACTGTACACAAGTTGAATACTCCGGGGTTAACTGTTAACACATGTACAAGCTTACCCCAAAGATTATTCTTTAGCACTTAGTTCTTCAGAACAGAGACACCCAGTAATTATGGGCTAGAGAGTATTAAAATAGCAGAAGGCCCAGCAGAAACTGTTAAGTAATACACAATTTTAGTCTGGTTCTTAGCTCAGAGTTAAACTGGTTACAGCTGCAGTAGGAAAAGTTTTCTAGAAGGGAATCTACAGGAAGGAGGGATGGGTTGTTTGTAGGGTATCATGAAGAGACAAGCTGAGAGGTACGTCCTGAAAACGTGACTAGCCTTGCTACTGCAATTATTTATGGCGGCTGCATGTAATGCTGCATAAATACCTCCCCAAACAGCAGAAACCACCATTTGTAATTTTAAGGATCATTTGTTGCATCTTCCCTAAAAAAAATTATCTACTTACTGGTATTCAATTACACTTGCATCTTACAAAAAGACATCCCTTTAAATCTGGTTTAGATCTTACGGGAACTTTTTTGTTTAAATAGTCTTTCTACCGTGAAAATATTTCATACAAACATCATTTTACATACAAATGTTAAAACTTGTGAAGCGGGTCTTCCCACACTCATGATTTTATGGCTTGAACTTTTAATTGCTTATAATTTTTGTACAGATATTTCTCCTAGGGGAAAAAAGAATTACAGTAAAATGGTAAAGAGAAAAAAGGGCAGGAAGTTCTACTGCCCAAAGACAGAGCAGGGTCCACTCAAGACAGAGTGACCTTACTGTTCAAAACCTTTGATCTGGGACAAGTAAACATGCACTTAATCTTGCACCTTTTCTTTTCCTTAAAAAAAAATCCCTTATAAGACTGCTTAGAAATACTTTGTCCAAAAATACAGTTCTCATGATTCCATTACATGAAGCATAAGGAACAAGTTCACTGCAGGTGAAGCTCATTTCCACTTGCAGATGAAGCTGCTCCCACCTGCTTTCCTTGCTTGGATGCCCTTGGCACACAGCAGTGCAGTGGAAGTGAGGAACAGGCAGCACCCCAGCATATAAGAAGATACTTCAGTATCACTGTGTCCAAAGCAATTTGGTTTTTTTAAGTGCTTGGAGGTGAAGCCCTCAGCACCCACAGCTCCAGCAATTCTGCTGGGCCACAGGAGAACAAAGCAGCAGATACTTGGCTCTGTGTAGTGTTACCTCATCACAAAAGCAGCATTTCCCTAAAGACCATCAAACTGAGTGAAAGGACACAGGTCACAGAGGTCTCTGGGACAGAAGCAACCCTGCTGCACCTCTGGCACAACCCAAGTGGTGAGCGCTGGTTTGACTGGAGGACAAGGGCAGACAGCTGGGAAGGAAACAAAAAAGGGTCAATTTCGGTAATTTGTGAGTTTCTCTTAGCAGATGGGATGTGTTGGCTACTCTGCTCCTCCAGTGCCCGACAGAGGGTGAGAAACCCCTGACAGAGCTCTTGCTTCTTGTAGCATGTTGCTTCCAGCTTCTAGCAACATGCTACAAGACCCCCAGGAAAAAACTCGCTGCCATCTGTGTGCAACACTTCCACATCTGGAAAGGCTGTGCCAAGTCACTCCCAAAACATGCAGCCTCACCCCATGGCCTCCCAAAACCTCCCCAGGAGCTTCACCTGATTAAAAGCATGGGCCATCCTAGGAGATACTAGGAGGTATCATGGCAACTGTAGAAAAAGTCAAAAAACTCTCACAGCTGGAAAGCCATTTCCATGTATCTCCTTTGACTTTTTCAGCAGTCAAAATTTATGGGTATTTATGTAGGGTAAGTTTTTTATAATTACTATTTTTTAAAAAAGGGAATAAAAAGCCTTTTCAGGTTTGTTAAAAGAAACTCAGGATCCCCAAATGTAAAATTATAGCACAAGACTCAACTTCAGACATCCCCTCCATGGCCTAAGCCCTTTCCCTTCCTTCTTATCCAGTGGAGTGACCCCAGGAGCAGGCAGCTCTGAGCTGCAACTTTTCTGGCTCTCATCTCCAAGAGTAGCCACTTCCAGAAAACAAAGCCTCTGTATTCTTGGTGGCAAAGCCCTGTGCTGCCATCACAGGAAGATCCACTGCAGATTTTATTTTTTAAGAGACAATCAGCAGCCTCTAATACAGCATGACACAGACTTCTCATAAAAGAGCTCAAGTAACCCTCCCATCACGGAGAAGCCATGTTCAGCACTGCAGACCAAAGGCAGATTTTGGGAACTGATCTGTACCTGAAAAATGCAGCAATTCCAGGTTTTCCTATGCTATTCTTTATTCCCAGTGGGTATCCCGAGAGCCAGATGCTCACTCAGGCTCAGCTGACAGCCACCAGCTCTCCTCCCAGTTCAGTACCAACAGGAAAGGTCTTTGGCCAGACGCTAAAAAGTGGAGCTTTTTTACTTATTGCATATTCACCAGTAGTCAGCTGCATCCTACAGACCCAGGAAGATTGCTGTGCAAGGTGATACTTCCTCTGCCCCAAATGAAAACCATGGCTGGGTGTGGGTCTTTGTCTATGGATGTCATCACACTACCAATGAGGAGCTTGGTGAAGCTGGTCTTGCTCTCTGTGAGCCCCAGAAAATGAGCTGCAACGCACTGACCAAGTTAAGGCATTATTTGGAGTTCTGTAACTAACCTGTGTTTGAACCAGGGGATGCCAGCTCACACCTCTGAGGGACACACTGAGCTCTTTCACCACCCAGTGGCAAAAGCCATCTCCACGCTAACAGACCAGGAAGAGAGAGAAAACAAAGAAGAGTTAAAAGGCTTGGTCCTGAATCAAGCCAAAGCAGCTCTGTAATCACAACTTTTATAGAAGGTTGGTCGCTGAAGAAGGGAGCTATAGAAGAACCAACAGATTTTACAGAGCCGAGAAGGACAGCAGAGATAACAGAGACAACAGCCACAGCTGTGGCACGCTACCTACCAGGCTACACACATGTACAAAAGAATCTGCTTGACTCTCACCAAATGTTTTGAGAAGACACAGGACACCTCAGTGCCTTTTTTTTCCCTAGAATTCCCTATTTTAGGATACAATCTTCAAGCCTGATGCACAAAGAGCACCTATATTCTATTTATCTCAAAATCAGGCAATATGAAGACTGACAAATCTATTAAAACATAAGCAACTCCACACAGGAGATTAGCAGAGGAATCAGAGACTGATCAGAAATGAAGGCAAAGGAGCTCTAGAGATCAGAACATTTTAAACACAATTCCCCAGTGAGCACAGAGAGGCCAGCAGTCCAAAGCAGGCTATCAAGATTGTGGAAGAGTTACCATCCTGTCCCAGCAGGGTTCAGTCACACCTTCCCTCTGCTCTTTCCTGCACCTAAACTCAAGCCTCAGCTTTGCAAACTTCATGATCCTGGCGCAATAACTCCCAAGATACACGTAAGAGCTCCCTACCAGAGGCTTTCCTGCAAGAGGCTGATGACCTAAAGCAATGATCCATGGGCAGGCAGGGATAGATGAAGTCATGCATATTTCTCTTTGAGAATCATTTCGTGAAGCTGAGCAGCTGACTGACCTTTGCCAGCTCTCCATCACCTGTGAGGCTGGCTGTGTCTCTGCACACTCAGGCGAGTCCCTGACCGGTCACCTCTGCCGTGGATGAGATGTGGAGCTGTGACCCGAGTGTCCAGCACAGGGAGATGGGAGGTGTCACAGCTCATGTGCAGATCGCTGCTGAAAGAGTGTCACAATACCCTGAGCCTGCCTGTCCCCCGCCTCAGCACATGCACAGAGCAACTTCTGTGCAAACTGAAATGAGGAGGAGATGCAAAATGTTTGAGAGAAGCCACAGGGACTAAAAGCCCAGGCTTTTATGAGTAATTCCTAACTTTCCTCAGGTACCAAAGCAAGGATTCTCGGACTGCACTTAACAGCAGCCTCATCCTTCTACCTGCAGAGACCCAACACACTCTCCCTGCCCAGCTCCCCAGACAGCCAGATGCCTCCAACAGTTCAAGCAAGAACCAAAATGTGTTGCAAGAGAAAGGTAGGTCTGATTCTCAAATCATTTATGTTACATATATACAAACTTTTTAAAACTACAAACATTTAAAGAAAGTGTTGCAAATGCATTTGAGTTTGTCCTAAGCTGCTAAACCCAAAAGAGACCATCAGAGTCCCAGAAAGACTCCAGTATACAGATCAAGACAATGCATGATTTCTCTCTTATACAGCATTAGGCAAGACCGGTACTGTATCTGAAAAAAACAGAATTTCCCTACCCCTGAAAAACCCCAGAACATAGCCCTGCAGATGAATATTCACAAGCCCCCACTGCTGGCTGCAACAAAGCTATGGATTGACTGCTGTTTATAAATATGAGCATTGAGTGATGTTTTTACATTCATTGTTTGTCTTTCAAAAACAATCTTTTAATATCTTTTCTTAAAAAAAATAATCTTCTTTTGATACCTCATATTACATTAATTCACTGTGTCATAAACCAGAACTACTAAGAAATGCTATAAGGCTATGTTGTTCCATCAAGTGAACATCAAGTGAAAAGACACAGCTCTCCTTCACCAAGGACTACAGCCTGCCCCCAGATACATGCACCTCCTTTCAGAGAATCCATGGAGATCCAAGCATCTTTTGCCTTGAGAACTGGCCACTTGAACAGGTGAAAATACACAAACCAACTCATGAACACGGGTGCAAGTCATGTGCTTGCCATCCAGAACATGTACTTCTGGAAGTCTTTCAACAGCAAGTCTGTTTTCTCCTTTTCACAAAATCTTCATGCAAAGAACAGCTTCATTTGCATGTCATAATAATAAATTAAATAACATAAGCCAGCCGTACAGGCTAGATAAATATTAGGTTTAGACATGTTGCTATGCTATTTAGAGAGCCACAGAGACCAACACACAGCACTCTCACATACACACACAAGCCTTTCCACTAATTAGAAAGGATTTTCTCCTGCAAAAGAGGATTTGTAGAAAGAACAACGTTCAGACAAGAGGAAAGGGGAGTTAAAACCCAGCCTCCTATATGCTAATAAATAAACTGCTCTATTGCAAGATTCAGGTCAAAGATTTAAAAAGGCAAAATTATGCTACTATTAGAGAATATCAAAATATTACTGTTATCATCACAAGTGGCATATATGCAAAATGCAGTTGCACGATAATGCCTAGGCAGGTAGAGAGCAACACTAAGTCTGCCGACTAAAAGTGAACAATACACCCATTTTAGTTTCTTTCTAGTCTTTTGGCATCTTTGCATATGGTGCAAAAGCAGAAGCTACCAAAGAATACCACATCTTGTATAGAATATTAAATAATTTCTTCAGATAAGACTGGTGCAATGCTAGCTAATTTTTAAATCTGCTATGAGTAACACAGTCAAACCTAGTTAGTATCCAAGGAACTTATCTCTTAACACAGAATGCAAGGTTATGATGCAACAGCATGAACAATCCCTGGTTGTCCAGTTTTCAGTATAAAGGTAGTGCATAGATCCAAGTTTCTGTTTCAGTTTGCTGAATGGAGAAGGTGCTCCCACGTCACTTTTGCTGGGCAGCCTGGAAAGCCTTCAGTTCCAGCTGGTACCACTCTGGTGCTTCAGGCCCATTCTGCCCCACAGGGCTGTGATCATACCCATAAGCCACTGTCAACTCCTCATCCTTCTCCACAGCCCTGATGGTACGGATACACTTGATGGGCCCAAAACGAGGATGAACAAACCTAGGGAAAAAACATTTTTGCTAGGCTCAGCTGTCAATTCCCATACTCTGCCAGCCCCTTGAACAGTTCCAGAATTCACTCACTTCAGAGCAATACTGCATAATCTGATATTGAATTAGCAGACTTGAGTCAACCTCTTAAATATTTAAGAATATGAGCAAAAATATTGATTTATCAAAGCATTGGCAGTGCAGCAAATATAGCATGGTTCTAGCCAAACTAGGATTTAGAGAGCTGTGATGATGCATTTTACAATCCAGAAGCAACTCAAAGTTCATGGCAAAATGAACAAGTTGCAAACTTTGAGATCCTCCATGGTAAGTCCCAACAGACATCAAGCACCATCATGCCAGCCCATTTCCAGCTCAGCTGAGGTGAGCAGGAACTCCTTCAGTGCCTCAACTCTTTACTCCCAGCCCCGCACTGCTCCTCATGCAGCTGCCCAGGGACCCCCTGTGAGCCCAGAGAGGCAGGCTGCAGCTCCCACCCTAAAACTCAGGGCTGTACTTACGGCTCATAGGTGCAGTTAGGAGTGAAGGAATGGTTGGCCTTGTGCCCCAGTGAGGCACAGTACTTGGCAGCGTGGTTGTAGGGCTCTGGCACGTCTATGACTGTTTCATCATCCAGGGATATTGTATTTCCATTGAGGGCCCAGTCTCTGCTGTCTACCTAGTTTGCAAGGTAAAAATCCAATGTCTGTGTGTAGGAGGGGTCAACTTTGTCAGCAGTTTGAAGACCAACATTCAAAATATATGCAAATAAAGCTTTTCATGGGCGTACGTCATTGAAAAGAACAACACACACTTTTTAAATCTATACATAGGCCAGCATGCACTTTCTTTCAAATAAACTCCATCATGTTAAATCTAGGGTGGGAAGGCAGTAGGTGTTAGATCCTACTATGAAAAGAAAATTTCAGGAGGAGCAATGAAAATTCAGACTGACTTTTTTCTTTTCTTTACCTCCTGGTGTGTAATTCGCACTCCGTTATAGAAGGACATCACTGTACTGGCTTCTGCTGCTATTTTTGAAAACAATCCTTCTCCAGCACTGGAAATGAGAGAGACATCCACATACACCCTACAAGAGGAACAGGGCACGGAATCGGTGACTGGCTGCAGTTTTAATTTTCAAGAAGTACAACACTACTGGGATAAAGCCCAATACTTCAGTATAACAATAAAGCTAATAACAATAACAAACCCAAAACATCATAATCATTATTATTATTATTATTATTATTATACTACAACCTCTTTATGGAACTCCTTTCCTTCCTCTCTTTCATATGTTCTTTCTTCCATATGTTCTCTCTATTTTGTCAAAACTGAGATTTGGTGGAAAGTTTGGGCTGACTTGGAAAACTTTTATTTTTTTTTTGAAGTGCCAATCCACTATTACTCCACAATGACGGCTTCAATTCAGGAACACCCTCAGTAACATATCAGAACCCCAAAAGTCCCCACCAAGCTGGGGTTGCTGGTATGTACATGCACTGAGAAGCAGGAGTTCTCAAGGTGATGCACCACATCTTCAAGTACTCAATGCAAATTGAAGCAAGAGTTTTACTAATCACTTATTTAGATATTTCAGAGTATCAGAAAGCACCTACAGTGCTTTTTGAGGTACACACAGGGCTTCCATTTTAAAAACCTTTACACATCCTTTAAGTTTTAGATGAGAAAAGGTTTGCAAAATTGGACTCCAAATAGGTAACAGTAAAGAAATATGGGGAGAAGAAAAACATTTACCTCTCTGATTCATAAGGATCAGGAAGAAGGGCATTTGTAGAAATGCAGGATGAAGTGGATTTGTCAAAACTGTACACTGGGCCTAAAAAAAAATCAGACATCAATGAAGGAAATGAACTAATTGGCAGTACTGAGAGTATGCAATCCTTAACTTAATCAAGACATTGAAAAATTAAATTTTAAAGGCTGTAAAAAATGCTACACTTCCAAAAAAAGGTATTAAACAGAACTACACCTGTAAAAAGCCTTAAATGAGATCCTGCTTCTTGATTATGTTTTTACCTTCAACATTCTAGAGTAATACAAAAAGATGATAAATATGTTCTTCAAACTACCAACTTGTAGAGGAGGACTGGATACTCCTCCAAAACTGACCCTCCTAGTGTCTCTAAATATAATTTTAAAGTAAAACAAAACTTAAAATGATATATTCAACAGCTCATTTAAAAATCCCCAAAAACCCACAAAAACTTGATTACTTCAAATATGAAATATTTTTTAGCCCAGATCCTGAAGAGACTTCAGCCAGAAGATAACATTTAGTAATCAGAAAGCACCCTTGCTACAGTCCTCTATTTTTTGTCATTAATAAGCAACTTAGTGGTACAGCTGTAATTATACTCTTAAATCCTTATCCTCAATGCCAGAGGACTATCTTGGACATAGATTAAGAAGAATGTGAAAATAAGATGGGGAAAACACCCCACAGAACAGAACAGTACAAAGTCTGATATAAGGCCTTTGCCCCTGGTGTCCAGGATCTGTTCTGGCTGAAGGCAACTTCCTCCTGAGTGCAACTTCATCCTGTCTACAAAGCACAACCATACCCTCCCACAAATTAAGTTTTAAGTTAAATTCTGACTTGCTATCACAACTGAGAGAAAATAAACTCCCATGCATTTGCTTGTCAATACCTTTTCACTGAGCTTTATGTGCCTATTTCCTGTCAAGTGAGACACTTTTTGGTGGCAGAGCAATAAATGCATTAGCAAGTCCCTGCTCGTTACTGCAGCTTAACCCACACTCCTCCAAACATCACAAACACCTCGGAACAACAAACCCACCCCAGAACTATAGGTTCAAGCAGGTGGAGAAGGCCCCACCCTACCCCTGTGCACTTCACAGCCATTTTCTGTCACCAGGACCAGACACACAGAATCAGACCATTACACAACGACTGAATGCAGGACCAGACACACAGAAGGGTGCTGGTGAATCAGACCATTACACAACGACTGAATCTGGTTCACTGATTCCAGTCTCAGCCCAGCAACGCAGGTGCCAGAACATTCACAGTACAAACACTGACTTGCACAAACCCAGCTGACAGCTACAAACTCTCCTCCCGCAGTTATTTTGTTGCAAGAAATACTGTAGCACCATTACCAGGGTGAATGGAGCAGGGTTTCCATCTGGTACAGAGGGTACTGGGATGTGTGACAAGCAGGACTGTGCCCATGAGCACAGGAGTGAGAGAAGGGCTATGAAATGCACTTGGGCAGGACCACACAGGGGGCATTCCCCATCTGTTTCCAGGACAAAGACCATCTTCCTCTATGACTTGGAGAAAGGGCCCCTCACTAACAGCCTGTGTCATCACAGCAGTGTCCAGTGAGGAACATCACAGGAACCAAGCTGTCTGCAGCAAAGGGCTGGTAGCAGGAATACAAGTTTGTGTTAGCGGAACTTACTGCCTGGAACTACTTCAAATTGAGGTTTCCCATCCTCAACAGCTGTCAGAGTTGCCAGTTTTGCTTCTATCATTTCTCCATCTATGAACCTTCCAGAATATGCAGTCTTTCCATCAGGATACACATAGGCTATTTTCTCTCCAGTCATCTCCCCATCTTCATTCACTTCTCCCACAAGGCTGCCTCCATCCTGAGAGCACAGGCAAGAAAGAAAAGGCAAAGTATTTAATTATACTTTACTATCCTTGATGCCCAAGATTTTTAGCTTTTTATATTTTTCATGCATTTGCAGCTTTGTAGATTACAGCTGCATGGCTGTAGCTTCTATCACTTTTCCTATCCTGTTCCCCTACATTTAGGAACAATATGCTAACCTCCTAAACACATTCCTAAAATGTTCTTTAGTCTTACTCCAAGAAGAGTACCAACTACGAGGACGTTCTGTTTTCCAACAAGATTCTGGACCTGACATAACAAAAGCGGGGCAAAAGAAGCCTGGGGACTGCTTCCAGTGGGGCGGAACCCATGCAATTATTACCTAATCAACTAACCTTTTAATCAGACAATACATGATAGTTACACTAATCAACGAACCTTAGAAAATTGTGAATTTACTGTACCATGTACAGTTTTTGCCATACTGAGTACCTGACAGCTTTCAAGTAAAAGTCTGCTTTTATACTCACTAACGCTGCTGGGAATTCTATTTTCTAGGCAACATTCAGTAAATGAAAAGGGTTTTCTCCAACTTTTTAAAAATGCACCAGTAAGTTCAGATGTGAAATTAGAAAATGAGAGAGAAACAGACACATGAAGAAGCTCGATGAAGTCATTCCAGCTAGGATAAAACCCATTTTCTATGTCATTTGGAATAGCCAAAACCCAAGGTCTTTCCTTCCATGTGACACAAATATTCAATTTCACTTGGCGGAAGTTTTATGCGTACAGTGTGCAAAACAAGGACCAAAGCCCCATAGATGTCCAAGTTTGATTACTATGATATTGTGCTGGAGGAAAAAAAGATGTAACACTACCTTTAACATGGTACCTCTACAAACTCGACCCTATTGAGGGGAAATGATTCCCAGAATGCCCCCCAAGGTCAGGTGGTAACCAGTGAGAACAACTGTTTATGGAAAGCACCAACAGCAACACTTTTCCTCTCCAAAGTTTACACATTTCAGCCCTGGGCTTTGCCACCTGTGATTTGCCTGCAGGTCAGGTTAGATCTATTTCCAGAACCGCAGAAATGAGATGCATACATTAGCACAGGTCTAACCACTTGTTGGGGGTAGGATTTTTTCCTTTGTATCTTTCTCTCGTGCAATTTTGTCCCATCTGTTGCTACAAAACAATAACCACTGATACTTAAGAGAATAAAAGATGTGGGCAGCTGCTCTGCTCCTGCACTGCTGCTCATGCTGATGGGGCTGCAGGTCTGCCTTGTTTTTATATATATATTCTAATAAAGAACTGTTATTCCCTTCCCCATATCTTTGCCTGAAAACCCCTTAATTTCAAAGTTATAACAATTCAGAGGGAAGGGGTCACATGTTTTCCACTCCAAGGGAGGTTCCCACCTTCCTTTGCAGACACCTGTCTTTCAAACCTAGACACCACTTCAAGAATTTATTTCAAAAAAGACAAGGAAGCATCTCCAAATACCACCCTGGAGCAAGACGAGCAGGTGTTCCGTGGAAACAAACACCATCTTGATTTATATCAAGACCACCGTGCACAAGCTCTATTTCAAAGAGACACCATTTTGTTCAACTCCAAGGATGAAAGAGTTTCAAGCATGCTGTACTAGGGAACACTGAACCTCAAGTCTGGGAAAAGAAGTGTGCACATAGCACCCTTTACAGAGTCACAAGAAAACAACTGATTCTACAGCAAAGGAGTTTTTTGGAACACCTCACATTCTTTAGTCTGGCAAGACAATAATGATAATCAACTTCTAATTATCAACATTTCTAAAAGGTACAGCAACACTTTGTCATCTAGAAGATGAAGCAGGAGATACATGAAGTGAAGGGTCAGCTGTGTGTATTTTATACACTAGGACTGAAAAACTTTTGGCAGCATACACCAAATTTGCTGTCCCCATACATGCTTAATGGCAATAGTGAAAACCAGTAAATAAAATGAACAGCCAGTGTTGGTAAGCATTTAGAAATCAATCTGCAACTAAAGCTTGTGCCATATGTAGCACAGAATTAGACTGGGTTTTGACCAGCAGCTGAACTACATGCAGACGTTACCTCCTCCTTGGCATGAGGTAAGATTGAAAGATTCAACTCTACTGTGTAAGGCTGAATAGGAATTATATTTTTTAAAAATTTGCATCAAAAACTCCCTGAAACCTATACAACAGTCACTGTCTTAACTAGCATGTTTGTAAAAGAACACCAAAATTCAGAAAGATAAAATACTGGCTTGTTTAACTAGCAAATCACTTGTCCACAGCTCTACTGAGAGGCACAGCTCCCACACTAGCTACATCTGATGTATTAGGCAAAGCCAGTCTTCACACCATATCCTGTGGAGGCCCATGAGCCCACTAGGGAGAGAACAACAGTGATGCCCTGGAGAGACGCACCCTAGGCTCAGGGCATTACTCGGAGTTCAGGGTGAGGAAAGAAGCTTCCCCCACGGCACTCTGCAGCACTGTATTAATCTGTCCCAGTTCTGTCCTGCCCGTTGGCCTTCCCTACCCCTTTTACCCTTACATGTTCATGTTCCAGAGAGTTCTCCCTTCCCTGTTACCCCATGGGTTTATGTAACCCTGCCCATCCACCCTGGCATTCCCTATTGGTCCCTTTCCTGTGTACTACCCCTGAGCCCTCAGACCACTGGATCCCTGATGCTCTCTCTCCTCCACCCTCTCTTTCCCCCGTGTCTTCGCTGCCGAGCTGCTGTGCGTGTCTGTCTGTCCGTGTGTCTGTGTCTGTGCTGGTGCCCTCCTGGCTCCTACCCCTTGACGCAGGATGCTCTTGGGGAAGGTTGCATCCACCACCACCATGGACCTCAACAATATCCTGCAGAAACGGAGACAAAGTCTCTCCCCTTACTCTAATAAGAGCAGTGGGTTGCAATAACTGGCATGGATTCCACACTCCTCACCTGCAGCCAGCACTACAAAATGGCAAAATCATTACTCCAGCCTTCCCAAAGAGATAATGCATAAATTATCACACATCCTATTTCGACATTGCATACAAATTATATATAAATGCACTTCCAAGGGGCTGGCTTTCCTGAAAGATGAAATTGTGGAGGGCATGTTGGAGCCTCACTGAATCTCATCTACTGGGCAAACGTTCAACACCAGTATCTTTTAACTTTGTGTTGGATTATCCAAAATCAGAATGCCCAGATCTTTTACCCAGATCTGTGTGTGCTGATTTTTGGACAGCTGGGTCGTGGTGGGTATTTCTTTCAGCTGAGGAAAAAAGAAAGGTACATAATTCTGCAATAAGAAGAGCAGGTGGCCAGGTTTACCGGGTAATAAATCCAGCAGATTCCATGCCGGATGTTGTCTTTGTACTGCCCTTTGAATATCAGCCGCCCATCACTGTCGTACTCCTGGGCTGGGCCGTTCAGCTCTCCATCCACATAGGTGCCATGAAGGACCACTCCATCCTCGTAGGTGTAGATTCCCTGGCCTTGCAGGGCATCATCAACATAGTATCCCTCCAGGGTGCTGATGAAGAGAGAAAGAAAACAGCAGTGGAAAACTGTTCACCTCTCAGGGGTGAAGCCAAAGCCTCAACGCACTGGAACACCAAGGTGAAAACCAGACACTTGTTTCTATGGAGCTCCAAAGGCAGAAAACAACTTACAGCACCCTTTCATCAGGGTGTGCTGCACAGACACTGAATCACTCATCTCAATCACATGCTTGGCAATTTCTGTAGGCTGGAATAGTCAGCAAATGGACACTCCTGGTCAAAGAAGGGATTCTTGCTCAAGCAGGCCACTCTCACATTAGGATTTTCTACCGTGCTATGTGTGGACCTTCACTGACATGTCTCTGGAGAGATGAAAGTGAGCTGCTGTACACAGGGAATGAACTGCAACCTGCCACAGTTCAGCATCAGCTGCCCAGCAATACACTCAGCAGCCATTCGTACAGGCCCTGCTAAAAGCAGCCCTTTTTCATGTATTCCTCTTAAAATCAAACACAGCCTGTCAAACAGAACCAGTGCTGCACTTGGATTTAAACAAAGAAACATTTCATTTCAGTTTTTACTATCACCATAAAAGAGGATCTATTCAGATATTTCTTCTCATGCTAGGATTAACATAAGGGAACACAACCTGTTTAGCTTTTACTTCAGCACACTTAGCTAACAGCCAGCTGTCAGCATACTCATATTTTCACTGCAGAATTCTTTTTCAGAGGCAGACGTCTAAGGTATAAGCTGACACAGTGTCTGTGAGCACATGACTCTACATGTTTTACCACACAGATTTGCAAGAGTTGTGGAAGAAATGTTTTTTCAGAATTCATTTTCTTGCTTCTAAAGCTTTGTGCTCTGTTTTAATGTAACTTTGGCAAACTGGATGAGGTTTCCATGGGAAAATATATTACAGTAAAAGCCTCAGTGCACACCAGATGCAAAACAACAAGGGGCAGGAAAATAATTTTACTTTTTAGTCAAATGGATTTCTTGATCCATGTTGCTACAGAGCTGCACAGATAGCTATGGCACTACAGCACAGGGGACAATGAGGGAACCACCAGACATCAGTGCCCTCACTTAACTATAAATGATGCCACTTTCCCCTCTAATTTATCACAGATCACTGGATTTTAATTCCATTGTAGTGACAACACACACAGCATGCACATGTAGGATTACTCTTTTAAAGAAGCAGCCACCCTCAGTTTTTGTAGTCAAGAATTCTGTCTTGTTACCTTTAATTGCACTAGTCGAAGTTAAAACATTGCTAATTGCAACAGTGCTTCAGCCCTGGAAAGAATATATTTTATTTTAGTGTAACTCAAACTTTTATGTTTTCTCTCTTTGTATTAAGCTCCAAACAGTGACCAAAAGATCCATCTCATCTAAGGAAATCAAAGGATGATACCTTAAGAAAGAAGTCTATGTCCATCAAGCTCACCTAAAAAGTCAGGTTCAGAAACACTTATGATGTTCAGAGTTTCTGAGCTATTTCCACCCTGCTCCTCACTTCACTGTAAGTTCCCAAAGTATGGTGTCTGCAGCCAGACACAATAATTGCAACTACGACCTGACCAGCACAAAGATGAATAAACAGCTTCTGTGTCTTCCATAAGCAAAACCTTTTTAATACAAACCCTGAACTAGCCTGTATTTCTCTGGTTTGCTTCTCAGATGATCGTACTTCTGACAACATAAATTCTACCACAGTCAAGACTGATCAGATGTACCATCTTCCCATTATCCACTATGCCTTGAAGGGATGGACGATACTTCTTATCTAACAATTAAACCAATTATATGGACTGGGGGAGGAAATACTTACTCCAATTTCCTTCCAGGGATTAAGTTAATATCAATAGAGACTGATCCATTTATCTCTCACTCCCTCTGTATGGGAACATGGAAAACTTTTTCCCTAAAAATAATAGTTTTCTACTGTGTTCTGGGAGATGTCAGTTTACGGAGTTTCCAATTAGGGAGGAAGGGCAGCTGCAGCTCTGTGCCAAGCACAGCTCTCATGCCTGCCTTTATAGTGCAAGGAGTTCTGCAAAATACATTCCAGAAGCACCGGCACCAAGGAAAGTTCTAGTCCACAATCCAAAACAGGGAGTATGCCAGAGGGCAAACTTCTCTCTCTTACAGAATATGCTGTGATTTGTTGCATTTTCTTGCAGGGGAAGGAAACAACTGATATTTCATACCACATTTCCATTCCCTTAAACAATCAACAGGAAGGGACCAGTTATTCCAGTGAAGGGAAGTTTCCTTTACCAAACAAGGCAGCCAGGCAGCCAGTCCTATTCCCCAATACTCAAAACTGAGAATGCTGACACTGCAGCCGGTCCTGTATTTGACAGGACTCAGCTGCTCCCCAACAAGAGAGAACAGCAGTACAGCTGTCAGCCTTTACTCAGCAGCCTGCCAGGGAAACACACCCACGAGTGCTGAACAGCTAGCTTACTGCACAGCATTCTGCAAAGGGAGAGCTGTTGAGGGACATTCTTGATACTTACTGCTCATCTTCGTGAGCACTCAGCCCTGCCCATGGCACACTTAATGGAAACAGCATGTCCTGGTTTATGCCAGGTCATTCTTACGACATGTCATGATTCCTGAACCATCCATTCCAGAGAGCAACTTAGCCTTGCAAGCTGGATGTAGTTAGATAAATGACATCTTCAATAATTAGCTCAGTTAAGGCTGCTTTAGCAAACTTAAAATATGTAAAAGTTAATGAAAACATCCCATTTTCCAAAACCACATTGCAGACTATTTTTGCATATTTTCATTCTGCTAGTTTCTGAAGTTATCAGTGGCCAGCTATTCTACTTTTTAAGGGTTATGAAAATTGAAAGAGGAAAAAAAAGAAAGAAAAAAGAGTTGGCAACACTCAAACAGTACAGAGAAGGCTCAGCAGCAACCTGACTCTTCCCACTAAATGCTGCCTGTACCCTGGATTACATGGAGAAGCAGGCCTACAAACAGAGTAGTGGGTCAGTTCCTCTGAGTGTACAACCAGCAGCTACTCTGCTGAGATCATCCATCAGCACAGAAACATTATGTACATGTGTCCATAGAGATGCTAACAACTTACACCAAAACTATTTCAGAGAACTCAGCTGCTGGGCAGCACTGATTTTCAGTTACTCAGAGAAGATTTAATAAGGCCTTAATCAACAACAGTGAGGATTTTTCTTCATCCAAGCTTGGAGACCTAATCCCTTTCTACATAACTGAATAAATATATTATCTTTCTCATGAAAAAACCCCACAATGCCCAGTATGAAGCAAGTGCAAAGGCAAGTACAGACAAGGAGCTGACTCACTGAGACAGCACAATACCTCTGCTCCTGCTCAGAATTTTGCTGAGCAGGAAGAGAGCAGACCCAGCACGACTGTCAGTTCAACAGCCGCTATTCAGAGCGTCACCAACAGCTGCAAAACCATGAAGAATCGTGTCATTTTATACATTTGCTGCTCCCTCGGAGGAAGTTCTGAGCAACTGCACACAGGAATGCTGCAGTGGTGGTGGGGGGAAGACTTACAAGGTATTCATAATGAGGATCAGAGAAGAAAACACATGTATAGGCATGGACTAGCCCAATTTCACTGTCTCCATTCCCAGTGAAAAGAAGGGAAATGATAGGGGGTTTTCTTACTTTCAAAAAATCATGCCACAAGCAACTTGCAGAGGATTAACCAGAGTTGCTAACAAACTTGTATTGAACTCAGTCCTTTAACTGACAAACAATTTGACAAAGCAGAAGGCAAACCTCACTGTCAAGGTCCTATATCTGTGTGAGGGCTGTCACAGGGAGCTCCTGGCCCAGTTGCACTTTCTGTGCAGTTCTATAAGGCAAACAAGTCCACCTGAAGTAACAACCTTTGATGTCCAAGTCATTGTCAGCATGGTTTTCAATAATTCTGACCACCTCCCATTCCTTATGATTTCTAATCAGCTCATAACTTTTCAGTGCTAAAAGAGCTCACACCACTGCATTCTTCCTCCAAGAAACAACTACAGGCACCTCATCACACAGAAAGCTGCCACAGGAATGGCTACAGCAGCAGCAAACTTTTCAGCCACAATTTTTAACGAGGACTCTTATCCGGAAACTCAGAAGTTTAAAATCAATGCAGATTAGTTTTGCATCGCTACAAGCAGAAGGAAGAGCACAGAAGAAAAATCAGAGTGTACCTTCCATCAAAAAAGAAGAACTTGCCGCGGCCATTCTTTTCTCCGTGCACAAAATTTCCTTCAAATCTGTCTGTCGATGAGTAGGTTACTGTACAGAATCCATGCGGCAGCCCATCGTCATCTAGATGCCCTGAAATAAAACCCAAACAAAGAGCAACAGAACACACTAATTATTATGCAAGATTTTATATCTGCTCTCATTAGGTAGCTACTTGAATTGCAGTAGCTCCCTAGTACAAAACAGTAATTCAGATCATTGCTGTTAGGAGCAGTGATCAGACATTCTGTACAACTGAAGTTTTGACTTGTGTTACACATAGCTTTAAATAAAAATAAAATATAAGGATAAAAGAAAATGGATGAGAGACAGGATAGAGAAGAGAATAATAAGCAAAACTGGTTTCTGAAAGAAACAAGGTTTATAGTATTCTAACTTGTGTGAATATACATCCTCAAAAGTATAAAAATTCTGTATCTGAAATATGTATTGGTGAGAAAAGGATAAGAAAACGTTCGATTTTTTTCTTTTGATAAACATATGCCTTATGACAATGTGGGTGTGCCACTATACAGCTGTATTCACAGGAATTTAAAGAAATAAAAGTATGTAATATCCATAATGCTCCACCCTTGCCATATGTCAGTCAACGTAGTATTTAATATTTTAAATGCTGCTCTCTAGTGCCTTTCCTATGTGTTCACTTTATATCCTGTACCTACCCCCAGCCATATCAGTTTTCCCTGTTACCACTGTTGCACAGAGGGAGAGCAGAGACAACTTGGATCCTCACTTTCATGGTTTGTGCTTCATTGAATATAAATGGCCAACTCTACTAAGTTAAAGCATAATAAGGCTCCTACTGCATCTCTAGCTGCCTCTTCAAAGCCAAAGGAAAACAACAGAGAGGTGTTTCAAACGATGGTTTTTGCCTGGTTTAGCTGTGTGAGCTCTGTTTGCAGAGCTCAGCAGGGCTGCTCTCAGCACAGGGACACACCTGAACGGGTGCTACAGCTCCCACAGTGACATTTCATCAGGTATGAATTGTGCATGAAAACTGTAAAATAAATAACAGCTAGCCTATACTTATGTTCTTCCATGCTTCTAGCAAAACTGATTCCCCCAGTCCCCTGGTGATGCATACACAGCCTGTTAGAGACGAGAGACAGTGTATGCATCCACTTCTGCAGGCTTTGGGTCAAGCTCTTCCCTGACCAACTTTGCCCTGACCTGAAAAGGTTCATCACCAATATGGAAAGGCAGAAACAAACATCAGTGTGAGTGGACTGATTTACAGCCCAGGCTAATGCAGGCAGAAAGAGGCAGTTCAGTACTACCAGACCTTGAGTCTGGTGCCCAGAGAGGGAACAAGTCGGGCACACTTTAGTGAGTATGGAAATGCACCTAGGAAAGTGTAGAGGAGAAATAACAGTGAGGAATCTGAACTCGCCCGAGAGCCAGGATTCCCTCCCTCACCCTTCCCTTGCACGCTCCACCAAGCTTCTCTGGCACCTGCACATGACTGTGCTCTCACTTCAAGTCCCTAGGCCAAAGCAGACTGAAATCTGGTTAAAAGTTAAAAGTTTAAGAAGCCAGTAAATCCAATCAGGCACTGATTATCAGTTCACAGCGAGAGAAATAACCGAGTAAAAAGAGGGAGCAAAAGGTGGAAGGGAAAAAGCTTCATCCCTAAAGGCTTTTAATTACTTTGAAGAGGAACTCTTTAAACAGAAACTGCTCTTTCCAAAGAGAAAAAAGGCTTTTTTCCCCTCCCATTCTGTCAGGACACCCCTTTTTGTAGAAAAGATAAATTTTAGCTGAATTTAACCAATTATTATTAATGGTGAAACATTTAATAACCAATAAATTAATGACCAATTTAACTAAAAGGTCAGTAACATTTCTGATATGGACACCTCTTTTAGACCAAAAACTATGTCAACATGTATAGTTTTAATTAAAAGCCATTTAAATTAAGTTTTATCAATATAGAAGGGTACACTGGTGTAAGTTAACAAACCCTAAACAATACTATTCCAATTTCCCCGTCACTACAGGGGCAGAACTTTTACAAAACACTTGGATTTAAAAAATACACTGATAATACTGGTACATCGTAAGTTTAAAAATAAAAAACATCCAAAGCAACAACAAAAACAAACTCTTGCAACTTTGTTCTCTGTGACTATTCAGCTTTGTCAAGATTTTGCTGGAATGCAAAGCCCAACACAAAAGCTGCCATGCCTGTACAGAGAACACACGTCAGGCCTTTTGCACAGTAGGATACAGACTACCTCGGAGATTTAAAATGGTCAGCTTTGATCCAGTGCCCTCTATACAGGGTCTTAATCTCAGCCACAATACAAAGAATCCAATTATTCTAATGTGCTAGAAGCTTCCCCTATTAAAAAAAATAAAACCATGCCCCCACCACTGCAACAAAACAAGAAACACAGTCTCTCTTAGTCAACAACATGGGAAAAATGCAATTTCAAGTTTCATAACATAAATACAACTTTTTTTTTTGTATGGCTGAGGCCTTTGCCTCTGTTTCAAATTAAGTCAACAGAAAAAATCCTCATTATTTCATGGGGAGCAGTGTGTTCCACTTTTCTTTCTCATCACTCTCCCCCATTTGCAAAAAATAAACCCGAAACATCTAAACATATTTTTAAATTATTGTAAAACCTCACGTTTGTTGCTTCATTAAGGGTCTCGCAAGACTTCCTCTTAAACTCAGCCAGTGATCTTTCCAAGAAAAGGAATTACCCTAATAGGGGCTAGTTCACAATGAAGTCACTTACTGAAACCACCATGTATACAAATCAAAGATAAAAGCCCTTTACTGTCAGTATCACTATTACTTAACAGATGACATATAACGTGCATCATCACTAAAAGATTCTGGCCACAGAGATGCCAGACGGACGTTTGGGGGATCACAACATAAACCAAACTCCCCCCAGCAAAAGGGGAAGTGCTGATTTCTGTATTTCTAACTTCCTTTGGGTAAGTGCAAAATCCTGTTCACCCCCAAAGAACATCCTGCTTCTGTCTCAGAGAAACACGCAAATTCACATACGCTGCTGAGAAAAAGATGCTTCAAAAATGTGTTTCCTTAGCCCCCAGAGATGCCAAACAGATCCAGGATACAGCAGAACACTTTGTCTGTGACATAAGGATGAAAACTGTGACTCCTTGCCTCAGACAACTGCAACGCACAGATTTGAGGAGCTGGGAGGAAAGGCAGTGGAAAACCACACCTGTAAGGGCACAGGGCACACCGCAGCAGAGCCTCGCCTCCCTCAGACCCGTGTTCTGTACAACAAAGCTTCTCTGGCTCTGACACGCACACCGAGACAGTAAATCCAGCTCCGAGCGGCAGCTGCTCAGCTCACATCTGCTGTCACACCAAGCTGCCGTGCAAGACAGACACCTTCCCTGGGGCAACCCGCTATGAGGCCCGATCCTTCTGCCACAGGAGGCACACGGCGAGCACGGCACTGCCTGCGCCTCAGGCAGCTCCGTGCTCCCTGCCCAACAGCTGAACAGCCCGCATTGCTGTTCCCGGCAGGACCTCGGTCCCCCCGCTGCGAGGGATCTTTGGGGAGCCGGCGCTTTCCCACAGAGGGAGACGCCGTGCTTTGTTTCCCTGCATCCCAGGAGCCCGATGAAGCGTGCTGGGGAGCTGCATCCCTGCCTGCTAAGGTTTCCATCAGGAATTCACTTGCAGAGAACAGGTGCCTCTGGGTTTAGAACTCTTCAAGGGTTAGTTATCCACACGTGAGAGGTGAACTGCACACAGAGGGTGTATATTAGCCATAAGGCGGCCCACCCCGCTCCCATACGGATGGCAACAGCGTCTTCTTGGAGTCGCTCTTTCTTTTCCCTTCTCCATTTGCACGTATGTGACTGCAGCCCTGGCTCCCTGGGCTCTCCCCGAGGATGGGCATCCCCATGTCCCTCAG
>NW_005054453.1:205621-223975 GCF_000277835.1 Geospiza fortis
TGGCGAGGGCAGCTCGGCACTGCGCCGGGGCTGGCTCCCTATGGCCCCACGGACGGCACCGAGGGCACGGGAACGCCGGCCCGCTCAGCGCTGCTCCTCCAGCGCGTTCCGTGCTGTCCATCCGCCCGCTGGCCCCGACTGGCGTTGCTGCAGTTCCCCTCACAAAGCCGGAGGGTCCCCAGCAGCTCCAGGACACCTCCATTCCCACACCAGGGACCGCTGACCGGCTGCTCTTACCACAGAATCACAGAATATGCGGATTGGAAGGGATCCATTGGGATGATCGAGTCCAGCTCCTGGCCCTGCGCAGGACACCCCACAAATCCCGCCCTGTGCCTGAGAGCGCTGTACAAACACTTCTTGGACTCTGTAAGGCTTGGTGCTGTGACACTTCCCAGGGGAGCCAGTTCAACCTGCTCAGCCTCTCTCTGGGTGAAGAACCTATTCCTGACATCCAACCTAAACCTCCCCTGACACAGCTTCAGGCTGTTTCCTCAAGTCCTGCCACTGCTCACTTGAGAGAAGAGATCAGTGCCTGCCCTGCCGCTTCCCCTCCTGATGAAGGTGCAACCGCAGTGAGGTCTCCCCTCAGTCTCCTCCTCTCCAGGCTGAGCAGACCAAGTGACCTCAGCCACTCCTCACACAGCTTCCCCTCAAGGCCCTTCACCATGCTCGTGGCCCTCCTTTGGGCCCTCTCTAATGGCTCCATGTCTTTTTTATATTGTGGCACCCCAAGTGCCCCCAGCACTCAGGGTGAGGCTGCCCCGGTGCAGAGCAGAGCAGGACAATCCCCTCCCTTGCCCAGCTGGCCATGCTGTGCCTGAACTGTCTACAGCTGATGATTGCCCATCTCTCTAATTTGTTGAGGTCTCTGGAGGGCTTCTCTGACCTCAAGGGAGTTGACAACTCCTCCCAGTTTACTATCATCAGCAAACTTACTTAGCATTCCTTTGAGTCCTGCATCCAGGTCATTAACAAAGATGTTGAAGAGCACAGGGCCAAGGAGGGAGCCGGCAGAACCCCACTAGTGACTGGACACCATTCCTATGTCACCCCGTTCCCTGTAACCCTTTGTTCCTGACCCGTAAGCCAGCTGCTCACCCATCCCATAGCACGGTTATCCAGCTGTGTGCTGGACATTGTGTCCAGACGTACGCTGTGACAGGCTGGATCAAAAGCTTTGCTGACGTCCAGAAGCATTGTCTATTGGCTTTCCTAGATCAGCTAGGTGGGTTACCCCATTGTGGAAGGAAATCCTGTTGGACAAGCAGGACTTCTCCCTCATGGTGCTGAAGGATTTAATTCACAAAACACACAGAATCACACTCTTGGATCTCAGGGCTGCAGGAAGGGTGACAGCCCCAAGCAGAGGGTGCAATTTTGGAGCTCTTACCCACGGGATGTAAGGATGGTGCTTTGTCACCATGTCTCAGTCTGCTGCAGGGACCTTCCTCTCCACCACAGCTTGACAATATGCAGGCATCGCCTTAAAGGAAAGGCAGAGTGTTTCTAGGTCTTCCAGACAGCTGTCTTGGGAGCACAGGAAGTGTCTCCATCCTGCTGGAGGTGACTTAGACAGTCAGGGCTCTGTGAGGAGGGACTGATGGAATGAGGCTTCTTCAGGCTGGAGAAGAAACAGCTTCAGGGGGAGCCAGCAGCAGCCCACCAGCACTTACAGCAGGGCTGCCATGAAAACAGGCTTGCCACAGTGCTCCACAAGAAGGACAAAAGACAATGGGCATGACTGAAACCATGACCTAAGACATGGCACACAGAGACATTTGCTCGCTGTGAGAGCAGCCAAGCTGCGCAGCAGATTGTCCAGAGAGGTTCTGCAGTCTCCATCCTTCAGGGCATTTAAAGACCGACCCATTAAAGCCCCAAGCAGCCTGAGCTGACCTCAGAGCTGCCCCTTCTGTAAGCTGCAGAGGGAACTCCAGTGGTCCCTTCCCACCTGAAGGTCTCACTAAGTCTGGGCTGAGTCAGCCACATGCTGCCAGGCAGTGCTGATGAAGGCAGGGACCGCATCCCACCAGGAAAACGGGACAGCTACGACTCAACTAAACAAAATAATTAGATATGTCTGCAGAAACAGAGTCTGGAAATCTTTGAACTAGAATAATGAGGTTAGTATTTGACCTAATTGATATGAGAACTTATTAATCTTGAGAGCCTTGGGGAGGATTTGATTTTTACAGAAAGCTTGAGCAGAACAGAAGGTCTTGCCTCTGTATCATAGGTGGTTATTTAACTGAAGAACAGTCAGTTTTGCTGTTTAGGAGAGAAGATTTGTGGTTTAAAGCCCACAAACCTGAAACAATTCTGACCTCAACCCTCTGAAAAGGGAAGAGTAAATATTGAGCACAATAGGAACCCCTATGCAAAGTAGCTGTTTTGTTTCAGAAACTGTGAGTCTCTGAAGAGACTAATTCATAATCAGCACATACACAGTGTTTGAATTATCAAAGGTGTTGTGCTTAGCTATGAACATTCCTAGTAGTCAGAAAAGAGATGAGGCTGTGGGGCTGGAGCTGAAGTAGGTATCCCTTTTACCAGAAGATAACAAGAGTTCAGGGAATACAGCAGAAAGCAAGGAAGAGGGCATGCTGTGACTTACACACACAAAGTGCAGACCAACAGGACCTTTAAACACAGTAGTGTGATGAGTACTCATGGGGATATGAGCCAGCAGCATTCAGACTAAAAGCAGACCTTTGGCCAAAATTGGAGAGTAAAAATGCTGAAGTTACAAGTTCTCCAAATACAGGAAATCCCCCTCCAGGTGCAATGTGCCCAGCTCTGTGCACAGTTCTTCTGCTGCCTTTATCTGCATGACCACATACTCTTCTTCCAGAGGATCCATGCCTTGCTCTATGATTACAGTGCTGCCTTCTGCTCTGACTGTTCCACATACAGCCTCAGGCCTTCCTTATTTTATTTCCTACTCTCCACTGCATGCAAGGGTGACAGTGGTGAGAGCTTCTGAGCTTCCCTCTCCTTGGCACCCAGCTTCCTCCCACATTAAATAACATATTTTTGCAGCAGTGATGGCACTAGGCCTGTTATCCTGCTGCAGCAGGAGAACTAACAGGCTTGGGCTGAAGCTATTAAAGTGTCCAGCAAATATCAAGTGCTGGTTGTCAAGAGTTCTTAGCATTACACAGCATCTTACATATTCAAAGTGTAATTTGCATTAACTTCAAATGCAGCTCTAAGAACAGCAGAGCAACCCTAAATGAAAATGATGGCAAACACACTGTTTTAACATTTCATGTTGGATATTAAGAAATGGGGGAAAGTTTAACATCAAACTAAGAAAAGCCCACCCACCCATTACCCAGAGCCAGGCTGCTGCAGGAGAACTCAGCCATCTGCTGAGCAGTTCCCCAGTGCCCCTTGTGGAGTAGAAAACAATCATGTTGGCCATCATCTGCCAGCAGTTTGGTTCAGCCAATGTGCCCACCTTGGGAGCAATCCCTAGCAAACTCCTAGTAGGCTGCAGCATTTAGGGGTCACATCACTTTAGACTTGGCAGACTGCAGAGGCACCTCTAGGCTGGTGTTTGCTTTATTAACTGTCTAAACAGCCAAGCAGACCTGGTGGGGCTCACGGTGTCTTCACATCATTGGGCATCGTTCAAGCTTCTTCCAGCTACTAGGACTGGCTGCAGCTGCCAGGACTGGTTGCCTCTTTTGTTTTCACCTAAGCAGGGGCTTGATGCTGGCTTGTCCTCCTTAAAAATAAACTCCACATCCAACAGTTTATGGTATTATTGTTTTAACAATCCCTTCCCTTGCCTACTATTTAATGACATCTCCTGGGAGGAAAAAAACACCCTAAATCTCCCTGCACTACTCTGACTTTGGTAAGGATCCTTTGGCAACAAGCTCATAAAGAAAGAGAGCAGCAAACCACACGAGAATGTGGTGACATTGCACATGGAATTTCTGTTCCTTTACTTCCTTTGTATTTCAATTTGGAAGATCGTTTTCTTTAAACATAAGTTTATGAGATTTCTAAATAAAACAACAAAAAGTATCACAGTGAATCCCAGCTGTGCTCCTAAGGTTATGGAATTCATACAGGGACTGGTAGCACCAGGACAGTGTCACCCACAGGAAGGAGACGGTTGGGCAAGGTGTGACTGTTTTCCAAAGGGCTGTTGGAGCTGGCTTGCTCAAAGCAACTAGAGGACCCAGAGATTTGGTATCTCTGAGGTTTTGGAAGATTTTTGCTGGTTTTAAATCAACAAAACAGTGTCTGTCATTATCTGCCTTTCTGCCCCTTCCTTACAGTTTTCCCCCTCTGTACTCTTCTGATCCTTTTGCCGCCCCTCAGCACTGAGCCTGGCCAGCTCTCTCCCAGGCTCCCTGTGTGCCAGGCTCAGCTGCCCATTCTGCCAGAGCTCAGGTCCTGACACCTCATAGCAAATGGCTTTTGGCATCTCTAAGTAGGACAAGCTTTACTGAGACAGAAAAGGGAATGACTGCTTCCTAAAACTCCTTGAAATGCTAAAATAAGGAAAACCTTTTTGTACACTCCACACTGTTGCTTATTTAACCTGCAGTGTGTTTACAAAGTAGTCTGTTTCTGGAAGGACAGTACTTGAAGGCTTAAATCAAGGCAGAGTGGATTGTTCTTTGTTTCAGAAACTGTTTCCTGACCTGTTCCTTCAGACATTTGTAATACACAAATGGCTCGATGAGCACCTTTTTTCCTTAGGTTTCTTGGAGGTTTATGGGTATTCTGCCCCAGGCACACCAAGAACTTTTTCATCTCTTGAACAAAGCAGCAATATAATTTATTAATCCAATTTACATTTAAAACACTGTAATTTTATTCTTATTGCTGCAGATGGTTATCCCTGCCCCTTTGTCAGACTTGTTGATATTTCTGGCCAGGGCTGTAACAGCTTGGGTCTCTGCTGAGGGGCTCCAGCGTTATGGATGTGCTATTGCTAAAGCTGCAACATCAGCACATGTAGAGGCAGCCATTTATCTCCAATTTTTATAGGAGGCTCCCAAATTCAGGACTGCTGTGGATAGTCGGGCCCTCAGGGCTGTCTGGGTATGAACACCTTGGGATAGTAGGTTTTACTGGACAGCTGGACAGAAATTTCCTGGTTTTCTGCTGTGGGAAGATCTGAACTATTCCGAATAATGCCACAAAAACCTGTGCTTCTAAAACCCTGGAGACCAGATAAGTCAAGAACTTTGTTATAAACCCTAGGAGACCCAAGGCTGAAAGAGACAAACATGTGTCCAAGTTGTTTATTTGGAGTGAACACTGAACTATTTCCTTGGCAATGTTTCACTTGATAGACGGACAAAGCTTCAATCTGCATGCCCAATTTTCAAGACACTTCCTTACAGCTGGGTTTATGGAGGTTGGGCTGATTATTCATGAAGCCTGAGCCTCTCTGCAGATAATTTACAAGTCCTGTCTCCTCCATGCCTTACTGGCTACCTGAGGTACTTAGGCAGGTGCAGTGAATGCTTTTTGCAGGTCAGAATTGTATGAGCAGCCGCAGCTCAGAAACTTGAAGGATTTATGTGGTCATTAGGCTTAGATGGAGAAATCCAGAGAAGGAACGCTGTGGGAAGAAGTACATAAATATTCTCATGTTCTTTCATCATAAGATCATACAACGCTGTCTCGTCCCGTTGTAAAAGTGGTGTCAGGGAGGATTCTTTTCGATAGATTTCTTGGACGAAAATAAAGCGCAAAAGCAGCAAATATTTATTGATAAATAAAAACAAGCGTTCCTACCGAAGTGGCATAGAAAGGGGAGCAGAGAGGGAAAAAGAGATGGAGAGAGAAACAGAAGGCAAGGACAGATCGAACAGAGAGACGGAGAGATGGAGAGAGAAACAGAAGGCAAGAACAGTTACCGCTGGTCCCCGGGGCGCTCCGTCGGTGTCAGCTCGGCGGATGGAGCCGTGTGTGTCGCAAGCTGCGAGCAGGCTGCGTGGCTCCCGTGGCGGATCGGTGCGATTTCCAAACAGCAGCAGGCTGTGTGTCTCTGCCATCAGCCAAGAACAGGTTGCCATGGCTGTGGGTGAACTCGTTGGGCGGCTGCGGGTTGTCATGGCCCGAGCATAGGCAGGGTGCAGGCGGCGTCTGCTCCGCCGGGAAACATCGGAGCGCCGGGCTGCCACGGGGTCCAGGTGCCTCGGGGGAGCGGCGAAGCAGGGCGGGCAGATGGGTGCGGCAGCCAGGTGTGAAAAATACGTATTTCATGATTGGTTTCTCACAAGTATTAAAATGAATATTTTATGTGTTATGTTAGAAAGTGATGCTGTATTAATTTTCTTAAGTAGTGTGTTAAATATAATGTTAAAATAGAAACTACGCTGTTGAGGAATAGTACGTGACCAGAGTCACAGACTTGGTCCAGGTGTCTGAAGCTAGGAAAATAATGAGCTCTGCTAACGAGTTATGATTATGGCAAGGCCGCTGTGCCCTTGAGCAGAGATATAGTGGCTGAAAACAGCCTGAGAAGAAGAAAGTTTAACTTTTAAGGTATGTAAACACAAGGTGGACCTAACATTTACAGAATAACCAATAGGTTCCTTAAGTTACAGAATATGCATTAGCTTATTAGTTACTGTGTAAAAGTCTGATGCTCTGATGAATAAACGAAGCTTGCTGTTCCCTCATATTGAGGGCTCCGAGTCTTCCCTCACCGATGTAACACTATGCTATGTAAGATACTTTTTTAAAAGAAAGGACTCGCACTGAGATAGCAGCCACAGGACACCTAAATCTTGCAGAGAAAAAGAATTTATTACTCTCTTATCAGAAGAAGCTAACTTCTCACCTCACTCAGCCTGAACACCCCGTTAGGATTAAGAGGAAGTTGACACTGACCAGACAGAATCCTTTGTTTGAATGGAATTTATGCATCATGTATGAGGTATATGACTGTGTAACAGGCTATCATTTTTAAGGGTTAATCCTCTGTTAAATTGTGTCCTTTTTCAGGCATATTTTGCCCAAAAAAAGGTACCCAGACCGTCCATAACTCTTTGTTCTTATTGTCTCGTATTGTCCTAAATCCTAACTGTCCAAATTTTTATTACTCGAATTACATTACTAATTTTATAACCATTTTATTACTATTAAACTTTAAAAATTTTAAAAACAAGTGATTGGCGTTTTTCACACAGGGAAGAAGCGGGACTTCGGGAAGAAAAAGGCATGCGGGGGGAGGAACGCCCATAAACCTCCAAGAAACCTGAGGAAAAATGGCACACATGGGGTCACAGTTAGCTGCTTTTATGTGCTAGGGTTCCTGCCATAGCCCCATTTCCCGGGCGTTTTTCCCAGGCACATAGGGATCTGTCCCAGTGGCAAGGCAGCGTCGCTTGCAGCCCGCCCATGGAAGCTTTCTCTGTCCTGGCTGGCTGTCCGGCAAAGCCTCCCCGGCACACGGCTCACAGCACGCGTACAGCCCCTACAGTATTTTTTCACCTCAGGTATAACGTATGTCGAGGCATAAATAAAAGTCAGATTGGTCCCTCTCAGATGCACAAGGCTTGTGCTGTACAGAGGAATATACTGCAGGGCAGAGACTGTGTGCCTCTTAACTGCTTGTAGAGTCCCATGCCCATCACTATGGGCAGAAGACTTCCCTTTGCCTCTATTAAGACATGACTGTCTTTAAATTGAGAGGGAAGATGTATGTTAATGCCTTTACAAACAATTCCATGGGTGAAGGAATGGGTCTTTGAAAAGGGTCTTAATGTCTTTACTAACTTTGGGCACCGGGTGTGTTATAGAGCCCAGAGAGCTTGGCTCCTGAACAGACAAGTCTGCACAAGCCTGAGTCTCTAACTTTGGGGTAAAATGACAGGTTCAGTGGGGAATGTGTGGTAGGCAGCTTGGGAAGGCTGTACCTTCCTAGTACCTCAGCCAATGCGAAAAGGAAGAGGGCACCATGCGGCTGGGCGTTCAGGATAAAAGGGGGCTGTGACCTCCAAAACCTCGAGAGAAAAAGCCTCAGAGGTGTGTGCCCTGTGGGGTCTCTCCCTTTATTCGAATTAAGTTGCAGGATTTCTCTGTCTCCAGTGTAGACACTGGCTTTTCATAGTGTGATTTTCCATACAAAGTGACATTCCTGAGCAGATGGCATGCAGTTTCTAGTACCAACAATATGCATCTTTTCTCTATAGCTTCTTGCTGCCTGCATCAAATAATAAATACTGCTGGATGGCTGCTGAGGGTGTCAGACTCTTTCTCTTCTGTATTTCAGTTCTCTCTTTCCTCAGAGACAGCGGAGGAATAAAAGAGATGGATCCCACATTGCTACAAAAACCCAAGCTACTCTTGAGATTCTTCTTTCCTTCATGTTTTTTCCTCCCAACAAAAAGTGCCTGCATCTTGCTATGCCCCAGTCATTTGCCAGCCTGTGACAAAACCTTTGAACTGAGTATGCCCAGAGAAGCATTCACATTGAGTAATTGAGTTGTTTTAGGCTGGAAATGCAAGATGTGGCGGGGGGTGTGTATTCTGTTGCCATCTGTCAGAGGTGGGGCAGTTACCTTCTGTTAATTGGGCCACCTGTTAAAACCAGGTGGGGTGGTTTGCTTTATCTCTTCCACAACCCATCCTCCCTCTGGGAAATATCTTCTGTTATGGGCCACTGAGTGTCACTGCACGGCTGATAAAATTCCATCATCCATTGGGAAATGCTCCACACAGGGGGAGGAGCCAAGCATTCTAGCTTCTAGGTATATAATCTGATAATTCCTGGATATAATCTGAGATTTGGAACACCACAGGCAGCCTTTTCCACGGGATTCCCAGAGGAGCAGCTTTATTTTCCACTGGATTCCCAGAGGAGCAGCTTTATTTTCCATGGGATTCCCAGAGGAAGTCCAGGCCCACCTACACCACCTCTGGACCTTCCTAGGAAAACTCCTCCCTTGTACAGGATCCCTGCTCCAACAGAACCACACCTGTCACTGCAGGAGGGCTGCAGCCACCATTGAGTGGGACTGCTCCCAACACCCTGACAAACTTTCTGACTCTGTCAGTGTTGTTTTGTATTACTGTGTTTTTATTTTTATTTTTTCCTAATAAAGAACTGTTGTTCCTACTCCCATATCTTTGCCTGATAGCCCCTTAATTTGCAAAATTTATAATAATTTGGAGGGAGGGGGTTTACATTTTCCATTTCAAGAGAGGCTCCTGCCTGCCTTCGCAGACACCTATCTTTTCAAACCAAGACAGGAGTAAACTGAGAAAAGGTTTCAGTGCAAAGCAGAGTTTGAACTTTTAGTCCATAAATTCTCATGGCTGATCAGTGGAGAAAGTCTTGTGTAACATATAAGGCTTGCTTGGTGTGTGCATTTCTTACTGTCCTCTTCTGTAACATCTGGAATTGCCTGCCATGTCTGAGACTGAAGAAATTTATAATATTTCCCAGCCTTTTGCATATACACATTACCTAGAAGCTATTCTGTCTTCTAAATCAAATTCCATCCTAATCTAATGGCTAAAGAGGCTCTGCCTCTGCTGGATGAACTCCACAAACCCCAGCATGTTGTCAGTAATGACATCTGAGCTGCACTCTGTTCTCTTGCTTAGTCTAGGAAGCTTCTAATACTCTTTTCACAGGCCACAGGACTTTAGATGGCAGTAAAATAAGAAATAAGGTAGATGGAAGCATAGCAGCTCTGGTGGAGACTTCTCTCTCCATTACAGGGAAAGGATGTGTCTTTTTGTCTTCACAGCCTCATTTTACTAAGTTCACTGGTGTTTCTATGCGTCTGATTTACAGCAAATTGTATCATGTTTAGACTTCTGAGAGAGGTAAAGCAAAAGCCTGTGGGGTAGCACAGGCACCTGAAATTCAAGTGACAATTAGTTTGAATCCAGTTTTCTCATCTGCCAAATAATTAGTGGCTGGCTCCACATAGTGGTTTCTCATGTAATTTCTCTGAGTAGGGGTTTGATATTTGGTATTTTCTCTCTCAAAATAACATTGCATTAGTTTTCCAGCGATGTGCCATTTGCAAGCCTGAACAGTCTTGCAGCCTCTGGACAGCAGTGCAGTGAAAGCTGGCAGGAGTCCTTCAGGTCACTGCCAGTCCCACTTGTGGCTGGAGAGACTAAGGATTACAAAGATGGTTGTGTTACTGTGCACATCACTGAGTTTATTATCGGGTGTCTGCAAAGACATTGGGTGGCATATCAGTGAGTGAGTTTGCCCTCTATTACCTTAACGGTCCCCTGAGATTTCTTATTTAAAAAAAACAGCAGAGAGAGAAATGTATGCAAATATTGCACCAACCCAAGCCAGTGTCTGGCACTTAAGAAATAATCATGCACATCCCACAGCTTTGGCTTAGAGCTCATATGGCAGACAAGCTTCAGACACATGGTTATGGAAAAGCACTTGACAGTCAGAACTCTTACTTCATTTCCCTCTCTGGGGCCTTCTTCCTGGTAGGAAAAAATCACACAAAAGTTTTAAAACCTCCTTTCTACTGCAGCTGTCTCATTTTCCTCAACTCTCATCTATTTAGCAGTGTCTGCAGACACAAAGATTTATCCTTCATGTTCCTTCAGTCCCACAACCATGACTGAGGATCCTGAGACAGAGAGAGAGAGGGTGTGTATGTGTGTGTGTGTGTGAGTATGTGTGCGTGTGAGTATGTGTGTCAGAGAACATACCTGCTGATGGCATGGAGCCACTGACCTGCACTCCTGGGGTGCTACAATGCCAAAGATATATCTTTCAGAGGCAAACCTACCTACCCCTAATTCAACTCATCTTGAGCCATTTTAGAAGCTAAAAGAAGATGAATAAGGCATGTGTCCATTTTTATTCCCAGCTTCCAGCTGTGTGTGTGACCCTTTTTCTGCACAGCACCTGCCCGTTGCTCAGCCAAGGCCTGAGTTGCTTACAGGGCTGCTGCACAGCTCCAGATCCAGTGTGCTAGAGTTTAATCCCAGCATTTCAGGGAATAGTCCCTGAAGAATTCAGAAGAATTCCCTGGTAAAGGGAAAAGGCCAAAGAGACTCTTGGACCTTGCTGTTTGTTTGTTTCTAAAACGCCCTTGCCAATATTTATTTGCCCATCTGAAAGTGAAGATTAATTTTCAGCACGGACTGAAGACTTAAAGCTAAAAGTCTGCTAGATCTGTCTGCTAGAAGGATCTCATTTCAGAAGCTGTGATACATGAGAAGTTTTCCTGTAAAGCCTTCGTTAGCATGTGTGTGCTGCACAGAGCTGTGTGATTTATCACCTCATTCATCTGTGGCCCCCCCTGTGCTACTCAGACGTTTTCATTTCAATTGTGTAAGCATCTTTGTCAGTCTGAGAGGAAGCCAAGCTGATCCACACAAATAATCCTGGACTTACCTACTGTAAAAAGCATGACTAAATTTCAATTAGAAATCTAACACTTGTTAACAGCAAGACGAGTTCCTGTCTGCTTGCAGTTTTGCAATCTGGTCTCTCTGAGGGATGTGCGGAGTTAATTGTAGCTTTCCATTAAAACATGATTCAGTAACTGGTACCAATTATCATTTCTGGGAACGATTTGTACTTCTGGGACCAGCCAATGAGAATGGAGAGACAGAGAGACAGGCTGATGCTCCTTTGAAGGTGCCAGCCCATGTGATTGGCTTGCAGCCCCAACAAACTCTCTCCTTGCACTGAATGCTGCTGTTCTCTCCTGCTGTTTCTCAGAAGATGTGTCACAATGCAGAGGCCATGAGGCTACAGGTGCAGGGAGTTTTTCTCATCCTTGGCCTGTCACTGCATGGACCAGTTGTAAAAATAAACAAGTCAATGCACAGGTGTTTGAGAGGGCAGTGGAGAAAAAGAGAGGAGAGAGAAATAAGATTCCTCCTTCCTGAGGATGCATGTGTAATGTATAATGGCAAACTCAGTCAAGATCTGATGGGAGGACAAAATCTTGTCTGCCTAGACTGTGTTAACACTTTCACCAGACAGTGCTTGCCCTCTGGAGACCCAGGTGCCAAGTTTGCAGTGGCGCAGCAAGACCGTGGAGTGGAAACAATGGCTGTGTATGTGCGTGGCCATGGAGTGCAGTGGGATGTAAGGAATCACATCTGTCAACAGATACTGCAGCAAGGAACACAATGGCAACCTGACGTCACACAGGATGAATGACTGGCATGGTTAATCTGTACATGTGTACAAGCATCTGAATGCTACTCTTTTAAGCTCTTATCTCCATCACAGAGATTTTAAATTATCTGTTTCAGTTGAGAAACAGATGGGGACACTTAGTACTTGCATCTTTTATTGATATAAGTAATGTGACGTGTGTGCATGAAACATCCCAAACATATATTCCTACAGAAAATCAAATTTTCATAACCTTATCCTTTTAAGGACAGCTAATGATACCTAAAAGTTGTATAGTCAGTTGTGCCACTACCTAATTTTAAGTTTCACAGCATCCAAGTGTGCAGTCTAAAGCTATTTATCTCTACATATTTCCCTCCCTTTTCACTGATCTTCAAAAGGACCAGTCTTTACAGAAGGTAGTCTGGCTTGCTAACAAAAGAGAAAGAAGGGCAAGGTTCAGTATAGTGCAAAACTCACTCTTAATCACATCCTTTCAATTCACTGATGTACAGGCTATTCAGACCTCAACAGAAAGAAAGTCATTTATTCCAGATATTTGTAGCTAGCATTTAAAATGGTGCTGCAGGAAGAAACTAAGAACCTGCAAGTTTCCTTTTAATCTTTGGTCTACAAACCCGTGCTAAAATGAACAAGGAAGTCTGATGCACACACAGGCACTGCCATATGGGGGTTCCAATTGCAGCTGTGTATCCTCACAGTGCGTGGCTGCAGCCGTGTTCACAGAGCCCAGGTGAAGAGCTGGGTTTGTTTGTTCTAGTCGTGTAGAATTGTCACAGCTTAAGCTCTCCCGGCTGCTGTGGAAAATAGGCCTCAACAGCACACAGTTTATTTGTCATCTTACGGAAGTGGGAACTGCTTTTGCCCTCCCATTGTTCCCACCTTGAGGTAGCCAAGGTCTTTGAGCAAACTACCTCACAGCAATCCACCATCCAGGGTAGAATTTTCCCTGCCAGTTTTCTCCTTCAATATTCCCTCCTTGTTTTGACATTGTTGGGACTGTCCTGACGCTGTGCAGACCCACAGTCAATGTGAGGTCAGCTGTGCCCTGCAACAGCAGAGAGTTGGAGGCACTGCTGTGAAGAGCTGTGCACGCTACCTGCTGAGAGCACTCCTGCTTTGTTCTAACAGGGATGCTTCCAGATGCTGCTGCCAGCGTAGCACTAATTGTTTTATATGCACACACCTAGTGCTGACAGAAGGGCTGCATTCTGAGCAGTCTGCACACAGAAGCATGCAAAGAAAAGACATTAAAGTAAGCCCTCTGCTTAGAGTAACCCTATCTTGTTAGCAAGGACATCCACACATCCACCTGCACAGAGACGGTGCGCAAAATAACTCAAAATTTGGGTGAACTCTAATTTAAAATGTAGATGGCAAATCCTGTCTTCCTCTGAAATGCCAGGTTGGTGGTATCCCTGGACCTGAGGGCAGACAAAATGCTCCTTTGATGCAGGATATATTCTAGGCTGTGAGACAGATCCCCTGGAGAGCCAGCTACAGGGCATTTCAGGCAATGCTTTCCATGACATTTTGCCCTGGTTCAGGTCTACTTAACTGCCATTGATGTCTACTTGTGCAGAAGTAAATCACTTCTAGTCTTTCTGTTAAGCCTGAGCTTAACCCTCCTGCAAGCCTGAACAAAGTCTTGAGCTTGACATGCTTCTCACTGACTGGAAAACTATTATTCTCTCTCTCTCCATACCTCATATGTGCTGTAGGTGTGAAAACGTGGGATCCCATTCACATACCTACTTTGAAGATAAATTAACACCTGTAAAGCATTGAGCTCCTCAGCCATGTAATTTGAAGCATTGCTAGAATATTAGAAGCTCACAGCTTTTTCTGCAGACCTACCAAAAGGGCACAGAAGGATGGCGTAGGCAGATGCCCACCAAGGGAGATCCAAACCTCTGTGAGCTTTCCCATGCTGCCAGTTTCACCTTGGTCTGCCCCAACACATTAGCTGCCTGCCACCATGAGCTTATCCAAATGCTGCCCTAATACCCGAGAGCTTAGGGCCAGCATTAGTAATTCTGCTGGGCCAGTGCATCGGGGAAAACCAGCAGTACTACTCATCAAATGACCTGAGTCATTCTCCATGCATATCCTAAAAGGATTATGACCATTGCTTGTAATTGCTTGTAATAAACAGGCACCCATCTTTTCCAAAAGATTGACTTCCATTGCTCAGCGGTGAGGTAATCTGCACAGGTTTATATCATGCTCCTTATTTATGCCCAGCTCAATTTTAAGGTGGATCTTCTCCTCCAAAAAGCTCATAAAATGCCTAACTCTTGTCTTTGTTTCTGAAGTTCCAGTGCTAGACAGATGCATGGCTACAGGAAAAGGCTGTTTAATGCACAAAATGCAAGGCAACTGGCTTGATAACCCCTGGGGCAGGAAGAGAGCTCTCTTGGCAGGGAAGGAGCTGTTCTGGGACATGGAGGTAAGAGTTCTGTCAGAAAGGCCACTGCACAAATATGGGATATTGCAAACCCTGACTGAGAGGAATGGCAGGTTTGTGTTTACATAACAGCTGTGGGTCTGCTGGGAGATAAAACCAGCACTGGGAGATAAATGAAACGATGGGAAGGATTCCACTGATTGATGAATGGAAGAAGATATTTGCTTTTACAAATGAACTTTGGGTTTGCTGATAAATGAAATTAGACATTGAAAGAGTAAAGAAACAATGGGGAAGAAAAACCCCTAAATTCCATCAGAATTAAAAATTAAAAGGGAGGGTTCTACATTAGAGGGAAATCTTCGGTATCAGGTGTATGGGGAGTCTGTACCTCTCAAGTACCTCAGCCAATTGGGAGAGAAGGGAAGTGGGGCCAGGAAATTAGGAAAAAAAGGAGGCTGTGTCCTCCAAAAATTTGAGAGACCCCAGGAGAATGCTCCTTGGCCTCTCCATTTATTTGAATAAAGTGTAAGGACTCCTCTGTCTCCTTTTTGGACATAAACCTCTGGTGTTTGTGGATTAATTTTCCTAACACTGACCATGCAGGAGGGGTAAGTCTAGGCACACCTAACACCCAGCTTGCTCTGGCAACTCTTTCCTCTGAGCATGCCCTGATACAGGTAAGGAGAACGTTCTTTGATGCACCTGCCCTGGGCAGAACCTTCTGCTAGCAGAAACAAGGAAGGCTGGTGTCACTTCTGCAGCTCCTGATCTCCTCATGAGGGTGCAGAAAGTCAGCTGCCACACATTCACAGGCTCACTGCCAGTGTCCCACAGGGTGCAGGCTGGAGCACAATCCTGGGTGTGGTTTGCAATCCCACATGGCATTCACACGGTTTGCTGCTGGGCAAAGGCAGGAGTGAACAGCAATGGCTGCAGATGTTCTGTGCTGCTGCAGACAGCAACTAAGGGCTGCACATCTGCATGCCCAAGGACCTTATTAAATTGTACCAGAACCTACATCCCCCTCAGTGATCAAGGCTCTGCTGGTAGTTTTAATTACAAACTCTCTTTATCATAGGTTAGTAACTAAGCTGTAGGCTTTCAGCCTATGGCAGCAGTCTTGGAGCATTTTGTTTTTAAAGCATGTGCTATTCCTATGGGGTTTGTTTTTGAAGAAGAGAGATTGCAAATAACAGAAGAAACAATTCCTTGCCCCCTGGCCTCCCTCTTGCTTCCTGGCTGCTTTGTGCCTTCACCCACAGGAGCCCGGAGAGGCAGAGCACAGAAGCTGCACACCAGCACACGCCAGTTGTTGTGACCTGTTTTCCTGAAGTCTTTTGGGGTCACTGCTTTTCCATGCTAGGAGATTAGGCAGGGAAGGTCACAGGGCATTTCTGCAGCCATGCAGCCACACATACACTCACACACAAGTGTACTTCTCTGCAGTAAGGATCAGGACTAAAGTATTTAAGGGCTCAGCCTAATAAGCTTTGGAGATTCCCTAAGTTATGGTGTGTCTGGAGGGGGCTTATTTTTCAACTCCTAGCAAGTGCCATAGCAATTACAAGAGGAGGGTTTTATTCAAACTACTGGTTTTGGTTTGTGCTAAATCTCAGTATTTGCCTGAAATATTTAATAGGAATAAAATTACCTAAGTGTTTTGCAATTGGAGTCAGTAAAAGCAGTGGCATCTAATTAGTTCCTGTCACCAGAGGGCATTGGAGGACAAGCTGATTTTCAGAAAGCATGAGCCCTGTCCCTTCAGCTGAACCAGTAAATATCAGTGATGGCAGGGAACCTGAGACCTCCCTCTGGATGGAATAAAAAGGAGCAGCTCTGGCACAAGCACTCAGGGAACAGGCTCTGGCCTGGCCCCGTGCAGAGCTGCAGGCTGAGGAGCATCTCCTCACTCCCCCCCCTGCAGCTGTGCATCTGAGGACAAGCTTGAGCACAGATCAGGAGCAGAGACCAAATGGTGCTTCAGGGATGGCCACGCAGCAGTGCCAGCCCTTGGCAAGCAGCCTCTTGAGCCCCACGTGGGTCATTTGGAAGTCAGTGTGCAAGAGAGGCAAACAAAGTGCCTGGTGACCTTCCTCCTGGAAACAAGGAGCTGGGGAGCAGATCTGAACTCTCTCTCCATGGCTCCCCAGGCCAGCAGCCTTGTAACACACCTACAGCACACATGGAGCCTCTCCAAGCCTCTCCTGGGCTCCAGCAGGTTCCTTCTAGCTCCTTGCCTGATTCATTCAATTCATTTCCATGTTAAATATAGGTTTACAGCAGGAGAGGATTTGCTTGGACTGCTTCACTTGACTCAAGAGTAGTTCTTCAGATTAGCAAGGAAATAAAACCTGTGCCTGGAAAGAGCAACGGGAAGTACTTACTTCGGTGCCAAAATGGATATTTCAGTTAGCAGAAAGAGATGCTGTCCATTAGCATCAAACAAGGAGCCTCTCTGTGCATTATAAACACTTTTAAATGGGAGGGAGCAGGCCAAGTGGCCCTCTTCTCTTATCACTGTATAAAAGTGATGCTAATTTATAAACTACAGCTGTGGCAAATTTATGGCCCCTGTCAGAGCCCTGCGGGGATGAGACTGTTGGTTTCAGTTAGAGTGGCACTGCTGTGCAGGTATCAAAGCCCTTCCAGCCAAAGGCAGGGGTGTGCTTTTCAGGCAGGGTCAGCTCAACACCCTAATAATAACATTCCAGGTTGTATCAGGTAATGGTTTCATTTGGATTACAGTTGACTACCTTGTTTTTCCTTTAGACGTGTATCTTTTTTAATTCCAATTTTTGCCTCGCTTCATTGTTGAAATGTGCAACCACAGGCAAGAGAAAGAGGGAAAGCAATGAGGTGAATTCATTTATTTGCTGTCTTAAATTCAATGCCTTGCCAACTATACAAAATACAATAATCAATGTATGGATTTTTCCAATACATCACATATTCAACAGCATGTCTGCTGTCCAAAAATGCTAACTTGTCCATTTCAGTTTAAAAGGCAGGTGGTCTCAAAAGAATGAGTATTGAACATTGTCACATTGACATTGTTTTGGATCATGGGGAAAAAAAAGGAACTGAATTAATCCTTTACAGAGAAGTTGTCTGTGAAGTTTGAAAGAAAATGGATCTGACATGAATTCATGACTTGTGTTGATACCACAACATTTTGGTTGATAAACCAAAATTTATCCCATTATCTTTTCTATACAAATTATCTTATTCAAAGTTTATAATCTGGAAAGACACAATTTTTCATAAATACTACAACCTTGATATTTTTATATAATTAATAGAACAAAGTCAAAAATACAAAAAGCATAGATTTAACAACAAAATATGATTAATACCTGTTTTTTTAGCACTGTTAAAACTTTCACTAGTGTGCTTTTAGCAGTAAAACTATTTTAAGAAAGCCCAATTTTAAATTTATTTTTTAACTAAATTTTTGCATTTTAAAGTCCATTAAAATATTTTTCTCCATGTAGAATTATGGGTTTAATTTCAAAATAGACAAATGTTTGTAATATTGACCTTTTGGTTTATATTAATTGCCCATTAAATAATTGGGCCCTCCCTGCTCTCCTTCAGGGAAATGTGGGATTTAAAGTGACAGGTAAAATCTGAACTAAAATCTTCAAATAATGCTAAGCTAGCTGAGCTAGTTTTAAAAGGCAGCTGTCTGCCAGGGAAAGTGGGAACTTTCCTGTAATGGAAAAGATGACCCCCTCCCTCCAAATTATTATAACCTTGAAACTACAGGGCTTTCAGGCAAAGATATGGGGAAAGGAATGACAGTTCTTCACTAGAATAC
>NW_005054453.1:223985-253774 GCF_000277835.1 Geospiza fortis
ACAAACAGCATGTATATGTATATATAGTGTTATAAATGGATAATGAGGTGATTGGCTCTTGCAATTAAAAGATAACGATTGTGTGAATATTAAGAAAAGCTTTAGTGATGTACAGTTATGTTATTGTAGTTTAGATGGCCTCTGTTCTCCCCACAGTTCCCTTTCCCCCTGTATTGTTGCCATCACACAGCCTGGGCTGTCCAGGACAGGTACAAAGGAGCTGCACAGGTGTCCCTTACCTGGGGCAGCTGGGAATGGAAAAGCTTGGGGGTGCTCAGGGGGTGGGCATGGCAACACCTGACCTCCAATCCAGTTACAAAGCAGTCTGCACTGATAAATGGCACAGAAGAGCTGCCTGACAGACTTTGGGAAGGGCCAGGGCTGGCAGATGCAACCCCAGGGGTATAAAAGACTGAGCATCCATCTCGAAGACAAACTGACCGCGTGGTGTGCACGAGGGGCAGTTCCCAGTGCTGCAGCTTTTCCCTTATGTAGTCCTTTGTTGTATTTTTGTTAAGGTTTAATAAACCTTTTTAAATTTTCAAAGTGACAGTTGTCTCTCACAATAGGAGGACAAACAACAACAACATCAGCAACAACACACACCTGTTGCTAATAGTTTCTCTTCAATTACCTGTTGTTGATGGTTAGAAATCCCTCTTTGTCGAGTATCACCCTGCCGCTTCCCAGAAAATGGCACCCGGGACTGTGAGGGGGAGGTGACATCGGGGCTGGCATGCAAATGAGGAAACCCCTCACCAAATCTAGCGGGAAAAACCCCTAAAACAATCAGCCACCATGGAATTCAGAGATCTAAGTGATGTCTGGAGGTGAGGAACAGAATCCAGACCCTTTCACCCTAACCTAAAAGATGTCGGCTGGAAAGAGGACCTCGAATGTCAAACCGAAAAAGCGGGAATCTCCTGGTGCTCTGGTGAGGAGGGAAGCCCCAGCTCTGCCTGCAGACCAGCGGACACAGCTGCACTCCTCCTCCTCCTCCGTGCCACTCCTGGGAGCAGCAGCAGCGGTGTGTGTGTGACTGGTCGGTTCTCCCCACCCGAGCTCATCTTTAATAAAGGCATTAAAAAGGAGAAAGATCTCCTGCCCTATTTGTTTCAGTGGCCTCGCCAATACGAGCTCAGGGAAGACTTCACAGCAGCGCGGAACCCCTGGGCAGGAGAAGTCCAGCACCAAACACTAAAAATGTGGGTGTTAGAATGGTGGGTGCTGCTGCCTAATTCGTGTCCCCAACAAACCTCTCCTGTCGAAAGGCAAGTTGAGTTAACATTCAGGCAACGCAGTCAAACCTCCTCTCATCACTCACCGCAGCTGGCTCAGCGACAGAGGCAAGAAAGGCTCTTTTGGCAGGGTTTATTCCAGCAGAGGAACACAGCAGGTGAGGGGAAAGGGGCGAGGCACGGGGAGCAGGCCGGTTGTAAAGGGGAAGGGCTGGGGGGCAGAGCCAAGGGCTGGGCAGGGCGTCTGGCCTCCAGGGGAAGCGGGTGGCCGCCAGGGATGCCGAGCCAGCGACAGGGGATGGAGAAACCAGGGGAAGCTGTGGCACTAAAGGTCCATTTGGGAATCTGTTTTTCCCCCTGGGAGGACTAACTCCAGAGTTTCCAGGACTAACTGATGTTTCCAGGGCTGAGGGCTTGGGGATTGACCACGGGGAGAGAGTTCATGGCATGCTACAAAATACCACAACCATTGGCTCTCCAAGCCAGGAGCACCTCCAGCTAAGAATCTGCCAAAACCACACTGCTTTACCCACCCCCCTTCCCCAAGACAATCTGAAGGGTATGCCAAGGTATTGTCTCTTAATCGACATCCATTTGCCGTTTCCATGACAACAAATGGGAAGAAAATTCCTTGAAGAAACCTGACCGCCAACACTAGCAAATGCCCAAAAAATTAAATTTTAATTAAGAAGTAACATCACAACAATGACCCTAAGAAATTTAAAATGGACACATTTCCAAAATGATCTAAAATGCTTTTGTTTCCTTTTGAACATTCCCAAATCATGAATAATGCTGAAACTGTACAACCTGAAGTACATTCTGATATTCTCTGTCCATGGTCACACTGTGCTTGTTTCAGGTTACAAGTGTTTTATAACACTGCTTATTCAGTCATGCCCATGGATTGTAATGCACCCATGCTCCATCCACCAGGGCAACTAAGCACAATTTATATGTTGATGCACTTGAAAGTTAAGATAGGTAATAGGAAATGCTACTTCCCTATCTGCATCTCCAGATTTTGTCAGATAGGCATTGCCTCACCAATTTATTTATTGCTCCATTTATTTTCTCCAGTCATTTTTCTTTTAGATTACCTGAGCAAGGCTTCCTACAGGAACAGTACCTATCAGAGAAAATCGACCAAAAGGTGAGCCTTGGTCCTTCTCTAGGGGAACAATGGGTTACAAATCTTTATGGGATCTGTCACGAATTTGGAGAGCAGCATGTAAATTTGCCATTGACACACTTTTGGTTCTTTTTTTCTTGGTCCTTTCTATTGACAAATAAAGTGTTGTCATGTCTGAAGTGCCATGGGCAAGGACTCCATGTGAAAGCACCAATAAGCAGAGGGCAGCAAGGACAGGAGCACTTTGCACAGGTTACTGATTGCACAGACAAGAACCAGGCCACTGAGATCCAGGACTGTGAAAAGTGTAAGGCACAGGCAGAAATGGGACACTCTATTTCATGTTTACACAACACATAATAATAATGCAGTTTTCCACATGCATCCTCTTACTCCTCAGGAAAATAACGAATGGATTTTGCAAGATGAGGGGCTTTTTTCTGTCAGAAGAGAGAGTGGAATGGAAGGAAATATGATTGCTGTGTGCAGCAGGCAAAAGTGCTACACCCTCATCTCAGAGACCCCAGATCTCAGTGGAAGATACTTATAACTCTGTCTCTGAAGAAGATGAAAGTAGTTCTTATGCTGAGAAAGGGAACAAAAAGCATTACCTAAAAATAAATATCTCAACTCAATGCCACCTATTTCTACATTCCCTGTTTCAGAGCTGGCTAAATTAACTATATCAAGAAACATTTGGCTTGTTCAAAGAGTAATAAGGCCTTTCTGCAACTGGAATGGCTTTTGCCCTAAAATCTGATAATTTATCAGCAGTTTTCTGTACTCTGCAATATCATCTCTCTCTGAGTTGAGAAAGGCAAGTCAGTCAGCACAACATGTTGGCTGATTCAGACAGGGACCGAGGTGAGGACAGGGAAATTGCACTCTCTCGTTACCTGGTTTAATTCTTGGGAGCATCCACACGAGACTTGTCAGGTTATGAGCTGAACTGATACTGCTCCAATTCTGTTTCCACCAGAAAACACAGAGGGATTTTCAAGATGAATAGGACTGAAAACTACCCCTGGCCAGGCTATGCTCATTCAAGGATTTCAAAGCACTCTTCAAATCCCTTTTTAGAGTTTCACAAAACTCCTGATTTGCAAGCTATGGCACCCGACCAGCATCCAGCGTGTCCACAGCCACTGCTGAGCAGGTGGAACTGGGAAACTCTCTCAGATCTCTGTTTGGCTCTGGAGCAGTCTGTGCTTAGAAAGGGCACAGGGTAAAAGAAACAAAAAACCCCAAAGAATATACTTTTCTCCTGGTTGGTGTACATTCAGGAAAGAAATGGCTGACAGTGGGTCATTACTGCAGGTCTCTTTTATTCTGGTTTGATTTCAGAGAACGCCCTCTTAAACAACCAACCTGCCTAGGCTAAGTGTGCCTGATTTGGGGCTTGTTTTCTTTCCCTGAGGAACAGCAGGTCCACAGTCTCCTCTTCTTTCTCTACTGGTGCAATCTCACAGAAATGCAAGATGCCCCTTCCTTGCAGGTACGTAGTGCCTCAGAACTGAGCCTTCATTTCTGTAAAGGACTTAATTTCAAGGCCTTTCAAAGGTCTTAATTCCATAAAGCCATTTCAAAAAGGCTGTCCTCAATAAGGCTGGTTGTGGGAAGACTGGATCTTTGAATGGATTCAGGATCACCCCCTAACTGCTTTTAGGCTGAGATTTGCAGTTGTCTCAGTATGAAGATAAGTGGGTGGATGTCGTGCAGGCAATATGCTGCAGAGCTGTGGTCAGAAAGCATCTCTGCATCCAATTCCAACTGTTTATAAATACACAAACAATAAGTAAATATACTGTCTAAGTGGTGTAGTAACAAACTGACTCTGTGTGATGGTCGCTTGCCGAACAAAACCACAAATCTCGCTTGCCAGCCAGGCACCCCGAGCTCCCAAAGCAGTAATTTCACAGAATAGAGGAGAGGCTTCTCCTCAGGAAATCCCGGGAGCTCCCGTGGCAGAAGGCCACACCAGCAGTTCTGGCGTGCCCCAGCAGAGGGCAATGCCAGATGTGCATCTGAGTCTGGCACTGCAAAGCGCCCCTACGATAGAAAACTTAAGTTTTCCCTTGCCTTCCAGATCTTGTCACAAGCTCGGGAGTCACAAAGGGAATAAATCCTATCGAGGGCCCAATCAAGGCCCAGTAGAAAACCTGGCAGTGTGTAATTAGCCAGCAGCAGGCGTGAAGCTCCCCAGATCTGTCCCGAGTGACTACAGTTTGTTAAGTAAAGAAAAGCCTCAGCAGCATTTTCACTGCAAGATCAGAAAACACTTGGGGTCTGGCTTTCTTACTGAGCTCGTTTGGAGAAAAGGGGTAAGGGAAGCTGTGTGTCTTCTTTGGTGCACCCACAAATGCAAGCCAGAAAGACTGAGCTGGAAGTGGTGAGTGTGGAGGAGGAAACGGCAAACAGGAAACACCCTGGCAGCTTTATCTCTGTTAATAGAAGCGTTTTTGTTCTGAAATCTCAGTGTTAGACCTAAGGTCCTCCTGAAGGGGACAGAAGCAGCCTTTTTTAGGCATATGTGCACCTAGACACGAGAACCACAAATTGAGGTGGTTAAGGCAGACTTGCTTACACTGGATTTTTTCACTTCCGAATGTAAAACCTTGTATGTCTCAATTTGGGGCTGAAAAATAGAAACACTCAGAACAAGGAACCACTTTAAAAAACCACCAATAAAACTGTATGTCACATACACTGAAATGCAGTGACCATCCATTAATTATGTAGGCATGCTACAGAAGCATAAAATGATATCTGTTTTGACCGAGGAAGGAAGTGAAGAAATATTTACAAATCCTTTCACGACAATAACCATAAATAACAAGAAAACAGCGACAGGAACAACTGCTTCAGTAATATTGCTGTCATTGGTTGTGCCGGCATCAGCAGACACTGCAAGGGAAAATCGTGCTGGAGGAGAGAGAAGGAGGTTGCCAAGCAACATGAGACCCCATCCAGGGCACCCCTCCCCTGCTCAGGAGCAGACAAAGCTTCCTGGAACAAGGGCTCTGAAAGCTGAGCTGGCATCCATCGGGGAGAGTGCACAGTTGTGGGGTGAGGGAGCGGAAAAGGGGAAGAGGGCAGAGATTCCAGCTGGCAAGGTGAGGCTGTGGAGAGCGAGGGAAGAAATGGCAGCTGTGCCAAGGAGGGGGGTGAAGAAAAGAGCCGAGGACAGACAGGGTAGACAGAAGCCAATCCAGGATGAAGTGGTCAGCCTGGGAATGTGGCTGCTTCAGAAGCACTTGGATCAAACCCTGCTCCAGTGTGGAAGGGCTGAACGTGAGTGGGGCTTTCCTGGCTGGAGAGAGAGATGGAGGAGCCTGGTAGAAGGACTCTGGAGAGGTTTTATTCTTTTTAAACCATGTCCATGTAAATATGGCACTCACAACATCAGCTACTTGGGTTACTTTTCTCAAGGAGATGACATCTGTGCCTTGCATGCTCTGCAGCCTGCCTGATAGCAGCGTGAGGGTGCTCGACAGAACATCATGAACCAATTCTTTCCTGTCTCATATACAGTATTGATGGAGGTGACACAAGGCTGCAGAAGGTGCAGTTCAGGGAAAAATCCAAACCTCTGTCTACTACTCTGTTTAATCCTTCTGGATTTGCTCTGCTGCTGCCATCATGCACGAGTTCATCCCCAGGGGATGGGGATGACAAATGAGATCAGTTTGGTAACACTGCCACAAAGCAGAGACTCTGGACAGCCACACCTTAAACTGAACTGGATGAAATGGATTATTTGTCCTTCCTCTGAAACCCCACACAAAGTACGCATGAAAAGTCACCAGACATGGATTACAAATGGTATTTAGGGGGCAGATAGAGGGAACAATTGAAGGAATAAGCATATTTTCTTCCTCTTTTACTCATCTTATAGTTCTGATAAATTTAAAGCTATGATCCAGTGCCACACAGGCCCATGTTCTTTGTAATGTATTGCTGAAAAGCCAAGTAAATTAATAAATTGCAGAGCCCACCACTGTTATTGCTGTAGCTGAACTGATTTAGTTACACGAGCCAGCCTCATACATTGTAGTGCATTGATTTACCCTATAAACATTTCCAGTGAAATACATGAGTTTAGGTATGTTTTCCCTTCCACCCAGAGGAGCCTCTCTGTTCTTCAGAGCCTGTCTTCTAGGAGGTGCTCAAGAATAAAAGATGCTGCACTGCCACTTGTGACTGATCTTCAAGAAGTTGCACCGAGCACAGGCTCAGCATTGCCCTTTGCAAAGCTCTTTTCAGCTCCTCCAGGGTCAAAAACTGAACAGCTCTGGCAGTGTAATTCCATTAAAAGTGCTTATTTGATCAGTCTGGTTTCATGCTTAGAATGCTTTTGGTGTCACTACCCCAGCCATCTGCTCTCTCATGACAGCAGCTCCTCCTGAGGGAAGAGCCAGCCTCTTTGGCATGGCCACCAAGAGGCAATAAAATACCGCCCTTTCCAAACAGGACAGACGTACATCTGGCCAGACACCACCAGTGTCCCTGAATTACATGACATTTCACTGCTCAGAACCTCTGTTCCTGCCTCCTTTTATGTCAATCTTTGCTGGATTTTATGTCCATCACCATCTTGAAATTTGCATCTCCTGAATAATGTCAGAAAAAAAATACATCTTCAATGTCATCTGGCCTTAAATTGTTTAGCCCTTGTGTTTTTAACTTTTCAAATGACCAGCTCTGTTAGAGTTTTCCTTCACATTTATCTGTCAGTAAGGTGACAATACTTTGAACACTTCTGTTCCAGCTCCTAAAAACCACAGAGACTGTGTGGTCAGAAAGTCAATCCATATTACACCAAGAGCTGCAATTAAGAGGCTTAAGTCAGCAATTAAAGAGTTACTAAGTGTAAACATCAAACGTCTGTTATTACAGTATATCTACTTTTCCAATCTCTAGAAAGAACAATATTAACACCCAAGAAAGTAAAATTTGGCAAGGTGAAATAACTTCTTTAAAGTCTTTTTTACGTTAGCCCTTAAAATTAGCCAGTTTGGTGAAAGGCAATGAAATATCTCACTTTAACATCAGCTATAGGAAGTCAAAATAAACATTATATTGGTTTTGTTCCAGTGGTCTTATGGGATCGTAAAGGCCAGTGGCATTAAGATTTCTGTTTGTTAGGTGATGAAAAAATGTCCCTTTAGAGAATCTTATGCCTAGCCTTAAAACCAGGCGATAAGCTGTAGGAGGTGTGTTCCAGGCAGCAGGGTGAGGGGAGGCATTCCTTTCTCTCTTTGTCACTTGTTTTACCCTCTGAACCAGCCCGAGCAGTTCCTTTCTGCAGGCTGACTGCTCGTGTCCCTTGTGCTGCCCGTCAGAGCCCACGTCATGCACGTCCAGCAGAACCTGCAAATCAAGAGTGGGGACAGCACAAAGCTCTGCTCCTCCCTCCATGTCCCACACCAGCTGCTTCTGAGGGCCACTGCTGGTGATGGACACAGACCCTGCACAAAAACAGAACAAAAAGGCTTTGCTCCCAAAGAGGCTGCAACTGAAATCTAAAGATAAAGGAAGAGCTGAATCCACAGAGGCAAGAAAGGCTGGTTTTGTTCTTTCCATGCTTTCAAACAGGCAAGAAGCAGGCAGGGCTGAACCTTTTCAGGAACAAAACCTGGGTGCAATTTTGCGCTCCTGCTTTGAGAAGCTAGGCTCTTTTATTTCCGGGGCAGGCCTTTGTTGCAATGCTGAGCAGCACTCTAAGTGCCCTACCTATTGTTTCACCTTATTGCTCACGAAGAGCTCTCTCCCATGCACACATCCTGTTGGCACACAGAAGCTGCTGGGAACATGGCTGGTGATTGAATTTTCCTTGCAGCTGGCAGCTGTCTCTCTTCTTTCTGCCTTCCAGCGATGTAAGAAAGAGCTGTGGCTGCATGACTGGGGTTTGGGGAGGTTTCCACTGGTTCTGAAGTATGGGAATTATTTTATGATAAACTGGTTGCTCTGCAACTTCTTTAATTTCTAAGAAATCCTAAAATTTTTCTCACCAGAGCATTGTTTACTCTCTCTGCAGTCTGAGAGGATTTGGCTCAGTGGGACAGATTACTTTTCCCTGTTGGATAAACGAATTTGTTTTCAATTCTCTTCTGTTTGTTGACTTCTTGGAGCCATGCTATTATCAGAGCTTCTAACTAGCTGTAAAGTTATCCCAAAGCCATGTTGTGTCTTGATTTGAATTGTGTTTAGGCACCTACACAACTGAAAACCTCAAAAATGAGAGTAAATCTGTGAAATCAAATACACCAGTACTGGACTGAAAGTAAAAAATGTTTCCAGTAACAAAGACACATACTCAGTATCTGAAATCAAATAAGAAAGCAAATCTTTACATCAGGCAACACAATTATCAGATATCACATCTTATGTTCTCATCATTACAGTTCCTGAAGAGGTAAATGAACTTATTTTATGCCCTGCTGATATGCCTCTCAGAATCAAGGAATAGGCTGCCCAGGGAAGTGGTGGGATCACCATCCCTGGAAGTGTTCAAAAGGCACGTGGATGTGGCTCCTGGGGATACGGCTTAGTGGTGACCATGGCAGCGCTGGGTTCAGGGTTGTACTCAAGGATCTCAGAGGTCTTTTCCTACCTCAGTGGTTCTATTCTATTGTTAGAAGGGGGCAAGTCTGAGAAGGTCCTTTTGCTGTGCATCAGTCAAAAACTGCAGTACAATATTTTAATGCTTATTTTCTTTAAAATATGTTGATTCATATAGTTTTGTTTACACCAGGGAACAAGACACATTTTGAAGGCATTTGTGCTATACTAGCATGAGATTTAGAGCAAGTTAAAAATAATTACTCTGCCTTTTTTCTGAGATAGCACTGCCACCTTATCTAGCAACCCATCGATGTGGCTTGATTATTTGCTTGTTTGTTCTCAAAGCCTCAGCTACTGAAAAAAACATTTGTACCCAGCAGAAAGAAAAAGTTTGAGAATGTGACCCTTCCAGTTGAAAAAACCCAAAACAACACAACAGAAGGCAAATAAAAAGCACTGAAAATTCACATCCTCTTTTTCTGTCATCAGATCAGCTCCAATATACCCTGTGATCTTAATGTTTCTGTCTGGTGGTAATTCTTATCATCAACTTCTGAGAAAGTTCGGCTTGCCTGCCTTGATTTTTACCCTGAAAGTGTGAAGGATTTCACACAACCAACCAAAAACCCAGACATTATTCAGAAAAGTATCTTGAAAACTCAAGGAGTTCTACAGATACTGACACTGTGAAGGGAGGTGAAAAAGATGTTCTTTATGATGGATAGCCTATATTAGTTAATCTTAGTTAAAATCACAGAAAAGATGATATAACCTGGAGTTGCATTTACACTGGCAATCTGACTTCAAGCCCAAAGAGAAACTTGTGCAAGAATCTGACCAGCTGACCTGATTCAAACTATCACAGCTTTCCAGACCACAGATTAGTTCCTGGGAGTTCAGGTGAATGTTGTGAAACCAGAACTGCAGGCACGTGTTATAACCAGTCCATGTAAAGGGAGCAGCCCAACCTGTGACCTTTTCCTGGGAACTAAATGCAACACGCAGAGCACTCAGTGCTCTGTTTGCTCTTCTGTTTATCCTTCTGAGCTTCCAGTCCTGACTTAGAATGGTGCTAATGGGCAATACCACCTCCCTGGAGCGGTGATGGAAGTCAGGCTTCACTTAGCAGCCATCAGAAGTACAAGATTAAGTGTCTCAGAACCAGGAGTTGTTCAAAGAATCAGGTCAGTCGAAGATTAAGTTGTGCAAGAAATGTTCCTGGGTAGAAAAAAGGAACTGAAACAATGCAGGAACTGGTTTCCAGTCATGAATCTAGTTTTAAACAGTTGAGATTTGCTTGAGAGATTAGTGTTTCATAGACTGATGGGAAAACAAGAGACTCCAATGAAAGAGCAGAATTAATCCCAGTCATTGATACAGGAAAGAGCAGGGACACAGCAGTCCCATTACTCATCTAATCTGAAGGATGTCACTGAACTAGCCACCTTAAAATTATTTTTTAGTAATTCTAGGACCTAGGAAGACATTATTAAAAAGTAATTGCTTTGATTGAATTGATTGGTTTTTTACAGGTTGTTAGGCCAGGCCATGCAAATTAATATGCATTATCATACACTGTGATACAGGTAGCAGCTTCTCTACAGGCTTTTTAAACATATAAAATATTTGAGAGTAATGTTCTTTGAAAGCCTCTTTTGTCCCATGTTTTCAGAGTAAAGGTATTGGCTCAGTAACCATAAATGCCACCTGAAGATGAAAACAAAAAAATGGCATACAAAGGCACTGCTTCCAGAGACAGAGAGAGAGAGCCCTGCTTCCAGAGACAGAGAGAGAGCCCTGCTTCCAGAGATAGAGAACCCTTGCTTCCAAACTAGAGCGGCCTATCCTTAAATGATTGCATGCTGTAGACAGTTTCGGGGAAGACTGCCTGTGGGAGGGACCCCATTGCATAGCAGAGAAAACTCCTCTGCCTGAGCAAATAGAAGATCTCGAGTGATGAACTGACCACAGTTCCCCATGCCTGTCTCCCTGTGTTGTTGGTGGGAAGGAGGGAGGGGCTGGGGGAAAAAAGCTGTTTCAGGGCTTATTTTACTTCTCATTATCCTCCTTTGACTCTGTTAATAATAAATTTACTTTATACCTTGAAATTTGAACCTGTTTTGCCCTTAGAGTGTTTTTCTCCCCATCTTTGTCTCAACTCATGAACCCTTTGTTAATTTGTTTTCCCCTCTCCTCTGCCCAAATATAGCAGGACAGGGTGAGAGAATGACTCTCGTGGGTGTCTGGCATTTGGCCAGTGTCAAACCACGACACTGGGGCAAAGGCACACATGGTCACAAGCCACAAGGCTAAGATACCAGAGATGCACAGGGCAGCACCACTAACATTTCTGGCTGTATTTCAGTGCCACTGATCCCACAAGGGAATACAGAAGGCATTTCCTAGGCTCCCCCCTTAGACAAGTGTTTCTAGTGGGCTCAGGTGGGTGCCTGGTTTCTGGATCCAGGTAGGTTAGGTACAAGGCAGGCAGTGACCTTCCCATACAGGGTGGCTATGACATGGCCAGGAAAATAATAATATTTACTCCAGGTAACAATAACATTAACTCCAGGTACCCAGGGAACTTAAAAGGCAAAGAAGGTGTTTCCCAATAGCTCTGCTGCATACAGCCAATAGCTATGTATTTCCTTTTGTCCCTGTGACAGCCTCTGTTCAGCTTTCAGAGCGAGACCTCTGCAATGAGGGCATCAGTAAATGAGGTATGCATATATATATATATATGTGAGATGTGTTCTTAGAATGCTGGTCAGAAGTGTAGGGAGAGCATGTGATTGGTTTGGGAGTTTTTGGTAAGTGACTTTATATTTAGTCACTGTACACAGTAAATAATCTCTTCTTTTCGTGGCACTACCTCTGTTCTAAAAAGTGATTTTTACAAGACAGGAAAGTACTATCAGCTCCAGACAATAGAGGAAAAACAGCATAGGTCCTCCAACAGATAGCTCTCAGAGGTCTCCAGCACATCAGACGGAGAGCAAGGAACATGCTACAGCCTCCCCAGCTGCAGCTCTCTGCTCTTTCCAACAGACTGAATTTTGAGAGTCCAAGACAGATGGAAAAACCAAGCGCTGTAAGTTATGGTTAAACAACTTCAAAAAGGCAGCTACCAGATTTTTGTTTCCAAAGCCTGTAATGCTGCCCAATACTTCCAAGCCTCAATGTCACTAAACAGAAATATGTCAGTCCCAGCAGTGGGGCAGTGACCCCCACCAGTGCAGTGGTTACTGAGACACCTCTGGGGCACTGCTGTGTGACTAGGCTGTACCCCAGGGCTCTGTGCTTCTAGGATCCACATGAGGCACAAGGATATTTAAGCCATAGCTAGTGCAGCAAATGCAAAAATAAAAAAAAAAACCAAAAAAAAAAAGAAGAAAAAAAATTCTGAAATATCCATTTTCCCCCTTCCCCATGAATCACAGAAAATGCTGAGTTGGAAGGGATCCACAAGGATCAATCATCGAGTCCAACTCGAATATCACTCTTGAAGATAAAATCTAAACTTCTGTAAGAAAAAACTAGTTTGTCTAACATTGGTCTTTCTCTGGAAAAAGCTGTAGAACAATGGCCTCCATTAAAAAAATAAATTAAAAAATTATGTGTTAGAGATGCAACTGAGCCAAAGGAACTGTGTCATGTGTGAGCCCTTATTTTGGTTTGCAGCTCATTTTGCTTGGCTGGTGGGGAAGTTAAGAATGAAGCACAAGGTCATGTCACTGGAGCTCCAGAATGTGACAGAACATTTCATGCACACTAAATCTAGAGATCATTAAGATGGTGGCAGTGAATAACAATTCAGTCCAGAAGAGAAGCAAAAACTTTCTCTTAAAAAGTCAACTTTTCTTTGCATCTTTTGCTAAAAGACCAAACAAACAAAACCAGATGGCTTTTCAAATGGTTCAGCTATTATTTTAATAATAATGGGGTAAGTTCAGCTCATTTCAAAGCCACTGCTCAAATTCTGATTAACCAGGCAATCAGATGACCCAAACTTAACTGGGGTCTGAGATCCAACACATTGTAACCTAGGGAATTCAGGTGTTCTGGATCTAGCAAGCTGTGCTGTCAGTTCTTGGGCTGTGGATAGCACCACAGATGAAGATAAGCAAAGAAAACCTGTGTCTGCAGTGGATAATGGTGGAATATCCTATCTAAGAAGACTATTTTCATAAAGAGCTTCAGTTTTTAGAGGGCTTCAATGATCAACTCATTACCCTGTGCAAAATTACTTATATTTATTTCAAACAATCTCATCTGCTGTAACTGTAGTTGTAGTGGATGACAATGATGAGATATACTATGCATTAGACAACTTGTTAGATAACGTGATTCATTAGACACAGAAGTTTGCCTAATTCCTTAAAAAGAAATTAATTCAGAACCACTGAAAAGAGGCATACAAACAATATATTGGTGGGAAAACTGATGTCCACAAATAAAGGTGTTATGGTCCTTGCCATAAGAAAATCTATGATGTGCTGTCTGTGCCTTCATAGAGGCAGCTGGCCTCAGCAGAGTAATCCAGATTCCTCTGGCAGCCCCAGTAATGCTGACACACAGAACTTGCATACCAGCAAGTGTGGAGATAAGTGATTAACATCACATCAATGAACTGGAATTCCTGCCTGTCTCTGCTGCACAGCCACTTGATTGAGGATTATTTGTCCTATTTATTTCCACGTAGTTGGGATCCAGATCCATGCCTAAGTTTAAATGCCAGGAAAATACTTTAAACAGCTTGTATCAGAGACTTCAAAAATGAGAAATTTTAAGAGTACCTAGTGCTGGCTTGACGGTACTCCCACTGGATATGACTTTAGCATTAACTTTGGTGGCAACAAAACAAGGCCAAAGATGACTCTCCTTGAAAATCCCACCCACAGTTCTTTTCCTTTCCAGACTAATGTTCTTTCAAATTTATTCTGCAGACAAAACTGTGTGGTGTTTTACCCTATATTCCTGACTGGCCTCTGGACTGCAGGATGTTTTTCAATCAAGGTAAATACTTTCTGCTTTTATCTTGGACTGACAAGTTTTACATAACTTTTCAAAATGTTGGGATTATCAGGAAGTAATTGACTGTAGACATCTTTTCCCCTGGTTTTAATTAACACAGCCTTCCTAGAAGAACGCTCAGTGACACTGAAATCCCCATGGCATTTCATAGACCTCCACCAGCTTTCCCTTCTCTCTCTAAACCAAGGAGCCCTCATAGAGTAAAACTTGTGACAGTCATTATTAACCCTTTCCCAACTAATGGTTTAGAAGCATGAAGTCTGTGGGCTGGAGAAAGGATAACCAGCTCATGTCCATCACTCCTTCCTAAACAACTTCTCAATTTTCTCTCTGCTCCAAACCAGTAATTTTTTGTTTGGGGCTTTCCTACAGTCCCATCTCCACTGCAAATCCAAAGAAGCACCACTTAAGTCAACAAAATGATATGAAATGACACACATGCTCATGGACAGACACTTGAATCAGGGAAGATCACAGTTGCTAGCCAGCAGCACAGGTGCTGCCCCATGTAAGAAATGAAGGATCACGATAACCTTCCCTTGAAGTAATGTTTCAGCTCTGTCCCACAGGTATGTTTACAGGAGTTAATCCAGCACACAGTGAAAGCTGTCCTCTGTAATACACACACAGGGTTTAAAGCCACAAAATTAACAAGTACTGCTTAGTCCTGGATAATACAACTGACCTCCATACCCTGCTATCAATCAAGTGGAGGTGCCTTTATACTCTTCCCTCAGGGAGGTCAGAAAGCTAACTTCACTACAGCTTCCTTCCATGTCCTTGGATAAAAGCTGCTATATAAATGCAAAGCAGGTTATTAACAACATAAACAGGATTCTCTTCCCAAAACAAGCACCCCCCTTAGCACAAACTGCCATAATAATACACAATGACAGAGCCAGGTCAAGCCACAGGACAGTGCTTCAACCCACTGTCCTGTTTCTGGGATAATCACCAAACTGGGGGGATTAGGATTCCTGTCAGTTCCTGAGATGTCCCTTTGAAGGAATGCTTTTGGATATTTTTGGGCAGTCCTACATCCACCCCTATGTGCAAACCCATAGGAAGAGCCTCTTGCAGTGACTGTGTGAGAATACTTGTATCTCTTTTGAATGATTCTTTCCCAAGGTAACTTCCCAAGTTATGGGTAGCTGTAAAATTTCCCAAAGCAATATAACTAGAAAACATAACTAGAGTGGTTAACTGTCTACAATCCTCATTTTTTTGTTTTCTGACTGTTTCCCCCACTATATTAATCTTTTCTTTCTTAGAATTAGCTTCCTTTTGGGGTATGCTGTACATGCCTGCCTGCTACAAGTACTTCCATGGTTCTGTCCAGTCTGTGAAAGGAAGGTAAGAAGTTACCAACGGGATGCAGGTTAACAGCTCCAGGCTGTGGTCTGAAGCTGGGCTGAGAGCCAAGGACTGGCAGTGAAAAGTGATTATAATTGAATGCAACATGTGTAAAGTGCCAGCAATGGGTCTGGAAGCCCTCATGGAAGAGGGCTGGATGTTACAGCAGAAGCCCAAGTTGGGATGTGTGACTGTGTTCACAGGTCATGAGGGAAGAGACGGGGATCTGACTCCATGTTTCAGAAGGCTTGATTTATTATTTTATGATATATATTACATTAAAACTATACTAAAAGAATAGAAGAAAGGATTTCATCCAAAGGCTAGCTAAGAATAGAAAAAGAAAGAATGATAACAAAGGCTCTGTCTCAGACTCTTTGTCCGAGCCAGCTCACTGTGTTTGGCCATTAATTAGAAACAACCAACATGGGCCAATCATAGATCCACCTGTTGCATTCCACAGCAGCAGATAATCAATGTTTACATTTTGTTCCTGGAGCCTCTCAGCTTCTTAAGAGGAAAAATCCTAAGGAAAGGATTTTTCATAAAAGATGTCTGTGACAGGGATGTTCATGTGCTGCAGGCCAGGAGAGAGAAGAGTTGTGATGCTCACCTTGTGGACACATGCTTTGTACTGGGTGTAATTTACAGCGACGTTCCAAGAGATCTGGAAACAGAAGCACAGCTTTGCATATCAGGACTGCTGTAGCATGGGAAGCTGCTCATGCAAGGCTTGCACCATGCCTGCCTGTCTGCCAGCTGCATTTTCCCTCTGTCTGTCACATTAAGACCTCTTCTGTAGCCACACAGGTTGCACTAAAGGAAGCAAACAAATCGGGCTCTGCAGGCTGATGGAGCTTCACCAAGCAGGTGAGAGAACAGGGCTCCAGATAAGCATACATTAATGAATGCTGAGTGCACAGCAGCTCCTGATATGAGTTCTGCTTTGACAAACATTGGCAGTACGGCGTGCTCCATTTCACTGAAGGCACTGCACTGTCTTCTGGGTTCTGATCTAAGGCTCTCTTCCACCATCTGTCATCAGTCACAAGAAGAAAATAGTGCAATATATGCTTGCCATAAAATTAAGAGACTTGCAATGTCTTCTAGAGGAAGATACAAAACAGTCAGTCAATTCTGTAGTGAACAATCCTGCAGCAGCAGGCACACTGTCCTACAGGGCTATTTTCCGTGGCTTGTGTACTGATGTTCCCGTTCTCCTTCACTACAGCTCCACCAATCCTTTATGTTCTTTGGAAGAGCTGCTGCTGGGGAGGAGGGGAGGCTTTTTTCCAGAGCAAATATGTGGAGTTAGTTTCATAACTCCCAGTAAGAGATGCAATAATTCAAATAGTGCAATGAACACCAGCTAGAAGACTTGAAGCTGCTAAGGAAATTGGGGGAGCAGAAACACGTAAATAAACAAGCAAGCAGAGCATAATGGGCTTTTTTAAAATCAACACATGAAAAAGTCCTTTGTTCAAGAAATCTTGGCCATGCTTTACTTCAGCACTCTTAAACCAACAGATTCAGCCTCTCAAGGAAACTGTAGAAGAGTAGCTGGCTTCATTATTAGACAGAGCATCACACTTTGGTGAAACTGAATTTAAATCAAACAGAGGATGTTAAGAGCCAGCCTGGCAGCCCTGGGAAATGGTTTTGCTCCAAGGCCTGCTGGTTATAAAGACAAGCCTGGTATGCATCCTCAAAGAAGGGCTGAGCTAAAGACTCTTCTCATGCTGTACCTGCCAGGGTACCTGCCCAACAGATGTGGATGTAAGAGAGGTGCACACCTCTCCCTCAACTCCTTAAGCCTTCTTTCTCACATCCCTACACCTGGAGTTGCAATTAGGTGCGCAAGATTTTCTGTGGCTTTACCTACAAGTCTTCATGTCACAGGATGAGGTAGCCTCATCTTGGAGCCAGTTCTTAATTCCACATGAAAATTCAGAAACACTGGGGGAAAGTTTTCCTTTAGAGAGGGTATTAGGAACACCTTGTCTCTTGCAAAAGTCATGCATGGGAATGGTTTATTACTGAAACCCCCCAAGGCAGTGTTCCAGCTACGCTCCTTTCTGATTCCATAGACTTCAACTGGTTTGGACCAGCAGTTTCACCATAACATGGACAGCTCATAACTTTCTGCATTTCACTTTGAGGTTAACAGGGTTTTATTTGAGTGTGATAATTCTGACTTGCTTGATGCAGCTGGTGCAGCTGGGATTGTCAGCAGCTTTCTGGATGAATACCTGGAGTTCAGCATGATGGAGAAAGTCCATAAGTTGCTTTGAAGGTGCTTTTTAAAAAATAAATAAATAACATGGATGTTTTGTCTGAACCTCAAAAAGATGATAAGCTGCATATGAACAAAACATCAGAGCTCTTTCCTAACAGCCCATTGTAATATAAAATGCATGTTTTTTCCTGAGCTGTTTAAACCTACACTCTTGGGAAAGTTAGTAAGACAGAATGCCACGTCACATCTACATTTGCAATTCAATGTTCTCTTTCCCCATATAGTATTGCAACCCCACAAACAAATCACATAAAACTAAACCCATCAATTTACTAAGTAATTTAGTTGCAACTGGCACTGCATGCATGAGCCCATCTTACCCATTGTCCTTCGGTTTTGCCTTCTGTATCTTCCTGCACTGCTCTTCATTTCCCCCAGCTGTGCCTTCTGTTTTGTGCAAATGTAAAAACACTTCCATGCAATAGGCTGCTGCAAGATCCCCATTTTCCAAGTATATCCAATCCCACTGCTGTATAAGCACGTATGGAACCACTGCTTACTTCAGAAATATGTTTAAAGCTTCACTTGGCCCTAAGTGTCTACAAAGGACTTGTGGATTTTATATTTTGGAATGTGCCCACAGTTCAACACATGCTCAAATATTCCTGTGGAAGTGGGGCCCTCCGTGGGCACATCCCAGTCCTCCCAGGAAAGCTCCTGAAGGGAAGCTGTGCCCAAAACACAACACTTGTGACGGGGAGAGCCAGCACAGACAAAAAGAAAACACAGATGCTTGTGTTACAACTGGGTGCACTGCATTGTTTCCCACCAAGGCACACACAGCTGGGGTGTGAGAAAGAATAGACACACATTCCCGGATTCCCAGAGACTGACCACAGCTCTGGGAATCATAAAGTCACAGTGAAAAGTGAACTGACTTTAAAAACAGTTTTCTGCCAGAAGGGAGAAGTCATGGCTTACCACTGTGAGCTCAAAGTACGCCAATGACCAATTTAAACTATGTAGAAGAACAGAGATGCAAGGCCATGCTTGTTTTGGCAGCTCCTGATAATTCATTTATTTAGGCAATGGTGATTATACTCATGAGAGAGCCAGCAGGAAGAAATTTACCTTGTCATGCCTCTGAAGACATTATTTGGCCAAAAATGCTGCAAATTTATAGTGATGTTCAGCCAAATCTATATAATGAACATGCTTATTGTCTCTCCATAGTGTAGTGAGGTTGATAACCAGACCACAAGATAATTGAGAGGTGGATTAGATTCATAATAACCTTTCATATTAAAAAAGTGAACGTGTGTGGACACATGGAAGTGGGGCTGGAGCGAGATAATCTTGAAGATTCCTTCATCCTGTGATTTTATTAAGTCATGATAGAAAAACACAACCTAGTGCCTGCAGGCAGCAAAGGCTGAAATGGTATTGGAAACCATAAGGTGAAACACGTACAAAGATGTGAGACCTGAATCCAGCAATGTTTGTTGAGGGGAAAAGGACAGATCATGGTGCTGCAAAGCTCCAAACTGTGTAACAGACTCAAAATACAGACTAGAGGAGGTCCAAAGACCATCTACTGATTCAAATAGGTCTTTCTTTGCCTCTGAAAATATTCCAAGCTTACCTGTTACAGTGCTTTGATGTTTTACCTTCTCTCTTCTCTTCTCTTCTCTTCTCTTCTCTTCTCTTCTCTTCTCTTCTCTTCTCTTCTCTTCTCTTCTCTTCTCTTCTCTTCTCTTCTCTTCTCTTCTCTTCTCTTCTCTTCTCTTCTCTTCTCTTCTCTTCTCTTCTCTTCTCTTCTCTTCTCTTCTCTTCTCTTCTCTTCTCTTCTCTTCTCTTCTTCTCTCCCTCCCCTCCCCTCCCCACATATGGACAGGCAATACACGTCCATCAGATCTATGCACGTTCCTAAAGGCTTCTGACAGCACAATTCTCACACTGTTGTAGTGGTAGGTGATAGGGAATTACCCTAAGCCTGTGTCTCTATCCTTCTCCAGTTTTCCAGTTTTCTCCAGCTTTTATGTCCAGCTACACTTTCTCCCTTCCCCACCTCCTCTTCATCTTGTTTCCTCCCCTGGAAGCAGCTCCCCACTCCCTGTTTTTGCTGATTCAGACCTGCCTGCATGCAGCTTCCCTCCCCTCCATGGAAGATTGCTCACTGAGGCGCAAGGGTGGGGCAAGACATGATCCATATACACCAGGTATATGACTCATTTAACCATCTTTTATTTGTTTGGTTGGTTTTTTTCGTTTCATTTTGTTTGTTCTTGTTTTGTTTCTTTTTCTTTAAAAGCAACATCAGGTATTTTTCTACGTTTTCAGACTCTGTACAGGTCTTAAAAGGAAATAAGCAATGCTTAATGTACAAAGTAAAACCAGAAAACTAGAAAAATCTGAATAAAATGGAGCAAGTTGCTGTCAGGGATACAGTACAAATTAGTAATTAGATGTCATCTGAAGTGCAATACCACTGCAGTAAGGATGAGTCAAGGAATGAAATAAAAATACTCTATTTTAAACAAACAGTATATATATATATTTATATATATATATTTATATGTATATATTTTACAGATAGTAGACCCAGTGATATCTGTAGAATTGTAAAAACATATTTACAAGTGACTTTTTTTAAAACATTACATGTACATCAGCACCATAGTAAGAAAGGAAAAAAAAAAAAAACCCCAATCAACCCAAATCTAATAAAATCCGTTCTCTAGAACTTGATCCCAGTATGGAGTATTTGGAGGGAGCTTTACAAAGACAACAGAGACTCGTCTTGACCAGCATTTATCACCAAGGCCTGCGTCTCCCCAGTGTGTGGTGGGCGTGTGTTTCTGAGCTCCCCTTTCCCCTCTGTGCTGAGGTGAGCCCTGGTGGCTCTCACAAGGAGTGGGTGCTGTGCTGTCCCCAGCAGGGTGGCTGCCCTGCACCCTGCCACAGCCCTGTCACACACGTGTGTGCCCCGTGCTCGCACTGACACACACGGAGCCACGGCCCCTGCTCCCTTCAGGGAGCCTGCTGCTTCTCCCAGGCTCTGCCCTGCTAAGCCGTGCGTCCTCTGGGCTTTATATGAGTCCAACCCAACACTGCCTGTCCCTTCCAGTCTGCCCAAGACATGCTGGCCCACAGGATGAACCAAAAACTTTGGCTGGTGCTCCCTTTCACGGAATTAGGGCCCAACCTGGCTCCTACTGAAGCAGCAGGCATGCTAATCATGCTCATCATCCTCAGCAGGAGCTGGAATTGGCCCTTGTGCTGTATTTTATAAAGGGGTCAGCTGAAAGAGATGAGGTTAAAGCCATTTAAAAAAATGTAGCAGTCAGGGCAGGTTGGATTGATGGCTCACCTTTAACACATTAAAAATGCAGCTTGTCCTGCTGCATCGCAGCATTTAGAACAGGTAATTCCCCCCACTAGGCAAGCCCAGCAAGGGAAATTGCTCAAAAGGGAGCCTCAAGGGGGCACAGAGATGGTTCCAGACTCATTTGCTCTCCCTCTTTAATGTGATGCATGTCTGTGCTCCATGGGAAAGGCAGGACATGGAAGAGCCAAGTGCCAAGGCTCAGCACCTGGCATCACTGGGCCCAGGGAGAAGAGCACAAGAGGAGGTGACCAGGAGCTGGGGAACTGGGACTGGCACTAGTACACTGCTGCAGGGCACGACTCATGGCTCTCAGAGGCCAGCACTAGGCCAGAGGGTGCTACAGCTCTGGACTGTGTGTCATGTCAACAATTTTATATGCACAACTATATAACCTGATAAGCAGCCCTCAGCTGAAAACTCTAAAGAGGTAATAGGTTCCAGAAAACAGCCTCCAGCTGCAGTTTGGGAACCCTGCTGTACACACTCAGAATGGCTGGTGACTTCAGTGTTGTGTGAGATCTATCACAACTTCATCACAGGTCCAAACAGTGGAGACAGTGATGCATCCCTATTATCTAAAACCTTATTGGGGCAGATCCCATGTTTGCAATACCAATTATTTTACCCACTCATGAATGTTCTTTACAGTATTCCTTCACTGACTCCTGTTCTTCAAATACTGCAGTGAATTTTATTCCAGCAAACCAGAGAGATTAGAGCAAACATCTGTTAAAAACTGAATATATCACATCGAGAGCCCAGACACCCTGGGGTAATACTACCCACCAAACCTGGGCTTTTCTAGAGGGGAGGAGAAAGTCTTCCTGTGTGCCAAACCCTCACTGTATGTTTTCTCATGCCTGTTTTGTCCTCCCCTGCCTGGCCCTTTGTGGCTTGCCTGAAAAAGAAGTGCAGCCAGCTTAGCTTGCTTCACACTGAAGGAACAGGAGGGGAAGGGAGTGAACTGAGAACACCCTGGGGAGGAAGGAGAGGGAGGCACCAGCTGAGGAGCTCTGCTAATGTCTCTTGGTACCCCTCAGCCCTTCAGCAGCCCAGACAGCTGGGCCATGCCAAGTGCTCTGACTTGGGAAGCACTATTTCAAGTCCCGAGGGGACTAAGCAGTTCATTAAGTTAACCCAGCACTGGGCTGTCTCCAGCAGCAGTCACATAATCAATCTGCCCTCACAACACTGCCAAATTCATGTTCTTCTGCACTTGTAGTGGGGTTTATCACTCTGCAATGAAAACGGTGACCTGCCTGTGATTGTTCAGGTTTGCCATGTGAGTGTTGTGCATTCCCTCAGGACGGCCCACAGCCAGCCCCATGGCCTGGCCATGGCTCCCCCAGACCTGCCTGCCCCGGGGTTAAGCCCATTTCTGACCAGGGCTGTGCAGTCACCACTGAGTGTCTGTAGGCTTTGCTCCCAGCTCTTTCCTCTGCTTCCCTGGAAGCTGCAACGTGCACAGTCCTAAGAGGTGGGACACACTGGGACCACCCCTCACCACTGTGCAATGAAGCCTTGTTTTAAGTGGCGGGAGAACGAATCTTCCCAGCCAGACACATCAGCTGGCTTTTCCAGTTTCTCCATTCTCACTCACACACACACACACACACAGACACACACACACACACAGAGTGGGCGCTGGCCTGGAACAAAGATTGCTTGGTGACAGTTTTGGGATGTTGATGTTTTCATCGTCCCCTGAATCTTCCAAAGCTGGCTACAGATCAGCTTGGTTTGCACAATTAAAAACAAAAAAACCGCAAAATAACCCCAAGCCAAACCAACACAAACAAAAACCAACAATCCAGGGATGGGGAGAACATCTGACTTCCTCTTTGCTTGTTCAAACGTAACAAAACATAACCAAAGCTCCAGACTGTACAATCCCATTCACTGGGGGTTTCCAAACAACTCATCAAGTTCTTGAATCCACTCATCCCCTGGTCCGCTTTTAATAATGGAGTCCACAAGGTCTGTGCCCTCTGCTAAACTGGAGAACGACCCCCCTGCTCCTCCATTACTGTAGTTGTAAGAGATGTCCTGAGTGGGATTCCTCTCATAGGCCTGGCCTTGGCTGCTCTGAGCAAAGGTACCAGCTGGCATTTGCTGCGTTGGGGGCTGGCCGAAGCCTGGCATGGCAGGGACCCCTTGGCTCATTCCTGGCACCACCACGGGCCTGGCCTGGCCGCCTGCCTGCTGCCCAGGTAGGGGCTGCAGCAGCTGCCTCCCCAGCGCAGGGTTCACGGCCCTCACGGTGCCGCTCGTGTCCAGCACTGTCTGACTGAGGCCCTGTGGGAAGGGCTGCTTGGGCAGCAGGGGCTGCCCCGAGGGCATGGCGTACGTGGGGCCGTTGCTGAAGGGCCCCATTTCACCACTAGTCCTTCCAGGTACGCCCTGCAGGCCTCGCTGCTGCCAGTTCTGTGTTCCCTGAGGGACAGTCCCCATCAGGTTTTGAAGGCGTGGCGCTTGTGGCCTTGGCAAGACCTGGCCCACAGGTCCTTTCATCTGCTGCTGGTGCTGGGGAAGAGCAGAGTTTACCAGCATGTTCTGACCAAAACTGCCAACCATTCCCACTGCTTGTCCAGAGGCAGGCTGCCTGGTTCCCTGGCCCGTGCTCTGTGCCAGGTTCATGCCACTTTGGTTTGGGTGCTGCAACATTTGGCTCATGCCCGTGCTGATGCTGTACATTCCTGGCTGGCTGGGAGAGGCATTGCTGTAAGGAGTCACGCCCATGTCCGACTGGCCCGCGGTGGTGAGCAGCGTGCTCGAGCTTGGGGAGGGACCCATGGCCATCATGCTCGCGTTCTGGGCCATCATTCGGGATGTCCTCATGCTCTGCAGCGCGGCCTGGTTTCTCACAGCCACTATATCCTGCGGTGAACCTGCACCAAAAGGGGACGAAGGTAAGAAAAGCCCACAAGCCTGCAAATCTTAATTAACACAGTTTTGCATAAGAGACAAACTGTAGGAGCATCCTCAGCAGCACTTATCTTCTTCAGCTACACCTAATCCAGCTTCTAGTAAGCAAATGGAAAAACTTCCACTGGTCTTCTTGGTTAGCAGCAAAGCAGCTGAACTTCAGTTTACCATTTGAAGCTCTCCTTTAAATATCTCCATTGTCTTTCAAAAGTAAGCCTTGAAAATGGAAATGTCAGTCTCAGAAGGCCAATCAATTCTTTTAATAGCTCAGGAGGCATTAATGAATGGATTTTCTATAGCATAGCTACTGATTCATTCTATGGAAAGAAGAAAAATCGGGTTTTTGTGGACATTTAAAGCAGGGAGAGTGTATTAGTGAATCAATACTATAAGCACATTTTACTTCACCTTAGGCCAGTGATGGGAAACCAGAAAATCCTAGCCTTGTTAAATTCCACACCGTGACAGATAACTTAACCATGCTTGTGTCTTACTTTCAGGGGTAGGGGAGAGCTATTGATTTCTGGGAAGCCAATATGCTTCTATATTTACTATCTTTAAATAAAGACAGTTACCTGGAGCTCAGATTATGCCACGGGTTCATTGTGGATTTGAGTCACTACCAAATACACCAGTCAGAGTCACTAACTAAATAGTCAGATGCTGCAGATTTGAGTCACTGACTAAATACAACACTCAGCAGGGGAAGCTCAGTGTATGAGGCACACAACTGTTCCAGGCTCAAATGTAATTAAATGCCAGGTGTAAATATAAAATCATTGCTTAAGAGTTCAGAACTGTACAACAGAATCTCAATGTTCTTTAATCAGCTCCTATTTGCTGTCCCTCAGTGGCAGACAACATCCCTGAACATCCGTGGGGAGTGGAGAACACTGGTCCCTGTTATTGATGTTGGCTTGGTTTCCATGAGAAACAGGTGGACAAAGGAAGCACCATTTCTATACATGTAATTCTATTATATAAGGCAGAGGTTGGCTACAACTCCATTTTCTGGAGCACCACAAGCTAATGGTGGATGCTTTTAGCTCCAGCACGCAGCTGGAAATGAAACATTTTGTAGCATGAAGTGAGACCATCTGGATCTCACTGGAACAGGCCACGCGTAGTGCCAGCTTTTACTTTATTCATGCTATCAAACTGCTTTCTTAATGACTGGCACTGGGGTTCCCTTGATTTTTCTTAACTTAGATCAGCTGCTTTCATGATTAGAAACAGTCTTTTTATGATGACTCGAGCACGTGCTTAAGAAACAGATAATGTTAAAATCTTAATGCATCTTTAGCTATTTTTTAATTGAGAATGGCAGCTGAAAAGCTCCGAAAGAGTCACTAACAGCAAGTGGCTCACATACTACTTTTGTTAACTACTGTACATGGCATAAGTGACAGGAGATCAGACAAGGAGTAGTTAAAAGAGAGATGCAACAGATTTCAAGGTTTTAGGCCACCTTCTGGTCTCATTTACACATAACCTACTGCACTGGATTACGTTCATGTGACTAAAAAGGAAAAAATGGTGAACTATTTAAATTAGTTCATTTATGAAAATGAATTCATCGCTCTTTCAGATTAGCCTAAACTCTTCTCTCTTTAATTTAAATAATACATTCAAAGGCAGTGTTTCAAAGAAGCATGAATGCAGAGAGATTGTATGTGTGCATCTCAGTGGATGGCTGTGCACACACACTTCTCGATTTTGGAAATGAATTATTGGGGGAAAAAGTAATTCCATACAGAACTTATGGTGCCAAAGATAAAAACGAGGAGGTGATTAGAAGAAGCCACCCTGATATATGCCAGCAGAAGATGTGGCTGCCTGTTCACGTCCTGGGAACCAGAATGGCAATGTGGAATGTCCAAACTGCCTCCCTTGTTTTCTGTTGCATCTACATGGTATTATCATGAATATACAGCACAAGTGTGTGTTCATTTCATGTCTATCTAGAAATCATGGTTGGTGAAGACTTCAGCTGATGCTTTTCACCTAAAAAGCTCAGAATTAACTTCTTTTCCTAAGCCAAAATGAGTGCACTTACATTCTTCAGTTACCTGGGAGCACATCAAAATAATACTTGTAACCTCTATTTACATCTCATATATTTTACTGTGTTCCCCACACCTGACATTTATCAGTCCCTTCTCTAGATAAGGATGACCTCTCTTAAATTCTCTGCTTATTGAATTAGATAAAGTGGGGAATGAAGGAGGGGCAAAACCAAGATACAGTCAGAAATGCTAGCAGGAAAAAAACCTCATAAGAGTAGAGGTCAACAAGATAAATCCATGAATGAATCGATGACATCTGGATGTTAAAGAGGCAAAACAAATGTCATTAAAAAAAGGAGGCGAAAAAAGTGTGAAAAAAAGAAAAAGCAAGCAGTTTTCACTGAAGAGAGCAGAAAGGAAAATACAAACTTAACTGAATATGCAAACTTGGGCATTTGTCTTTGGTAAAATATGTGGTGTGTGCAACAGCCTGTATTCCTCTTCTGGTACACTGCTTTAAACCTAGTAGTCACAAACTGCACAAGCTTTCACACAGTCGCTACCTTTAGGGCATTGACTCCAAAACAGGGAAAACAATTGGATTTTTACCTTGGAATTGGCTGACCTGTTGCACTGGATATGGGCTTCGCTGTTGATGCAGATGCTGCCGAGGCAAATGTGACTGCTGCTGCATCTGCTGAAAATGAAGACAGAAAGAAAGCAGAAGAGAAAGAGATGATTAATTAATTAACAGGCTGGTGGCAAAACTGCAGAACCTGCAGTGGTTATTTGGTGAGGTGTTCTGGAGAGACGGGCAGAGTCATCTGGAGTCCTCCTCAGAGCACTTGGGCTACTCAGCACCCAGACTCTTTTTGGCTCAAAAAGGAACATGCACCGAGGCCAAGATCATCATCACTCCTTGCTTACAGCCATTTCACCCTGACCTCTACAGCATGAGCTGAACTGTCTTCAGGCAGAAAGGAGAACTAACTTTGCCCATCTAGGTCTAAGGGCAGCTGTAGCCACACACCCTCAGTCCTGCCAAGGTCCAGAGGCTTGTGCTCCTGGTGCAAGACTTTGCTCCATGGCTGCACTTATAACACTCAGCTGCAAGGATTACTGCATCCTGACCCAAGCACTGCAGCCTTGGAGCATTCCTGAGCCAAACCAGAAATGGATTCCTAAGGCACATTCCCTCTTGTGCTTCAGTGAATGATATTTGGGGAGTGGTGACTGCAAAATGCTCCCTTGATCCAGACCACGCTGATCCTCTGTGGTTGTTCTCTACGAACACTGGTGAATATTTTAAAGTGGAACCAAGGGCTGATTATAAAAACAGAGCTTTCAGATGCTACAGTGTACTCAACGAAGGGCTGAAAGGGCATGTCTGGGAGCATCACCTGCAGCTGTACAAATACTGTGTCCAAAACCAGGGATGTGTAACAAAGGCAGGAGAATGGCAGAGACAGGAAAGAAGGAAGTGCTAATCCCTGTGTTCATAACTATGTGTTACACACTATCAAAAAGAAAGAGGGACTCTTGTAAAGCACAAACTACCCCAAAGCTGGGAGCCTGAGGACTGTGACTTCACCGTTTTTCGTGTCTGAAAGGTGAGTCAGCACACCTGACAGCCTCAGCTTGGTGGCCTTTTAACACTTTTAGGCTTGCATTCAGCATCCAAGTGGCTCTTGGCTCTTACTGGCTCTTGGCTTTATGCATGTGAATTGGCTCAATCCAGGGGATGCATTACTGCATCCTCACTCTCATGCACTTGTTCATGCTTGAATCAGCTCAGGCTTCTTTATCCTAAATATTTCTAGGAGCATCCTTCCTGTTCACTGAGAGTAAATTTTTCTGTTTCTCAGGGGCAACAAGAGAAAGGGGGGATTTCTGTGGTTACATGGCATGCATGTGTTCTAACACAAATTTAAGCAGATGGTCTTAAGCTGTTTTTCCTTAGCAAGAGAGGAGAAGAGGAGCTTAAAGGAACTGCTGACCTACCAGAGCATTATCTAAGTAACATTAGGGGGCTGCAACTTTAAACTTGGGTATGATCTTGTAGGAACTCAACAGTGTGACTTTCCACTGGCTTTCTCTTGGGCTGCTTTAAAACGACACCTGAATTAAGCACACACCACTGTTCAGACTGCACAGTTTAACATCCCTATGGCAAAGCCCAGGAGCTCAGGTAGCCAGGTTATAGCTCCAGTGCAGCTCTGCCACACTGCCACTGCCAGAGGCGGCTGTACTGCTCTCCCACTTCAGTCTCTGGTTCTCCCCTCGCTGCTGTCTCTCCCTCATCTCACCTAATTGCTCCTCCTGGCACTCAATAAACTGGATTAAGGAATTGGCCTGGGTAAACAGTAACATTTTTCTTTGCGAAGTCTTCTTTTAACCCATGTCCATTCTTTGTCCCAGATCACTGTGCAGCTGGGCACAGATTTTGCCAATGCAAGACCACAATTAGAGCTAAGGGGGAGCACCTGTGACTGTAACTGCTCCTGAGTCTGCTTCTGCTGGACTAAATGCACCATCAGATGCCAGGTTAAGAGCTAACTTTTCCAGTGCCCAAAATCCAACGTGACTATTAAGCGCACCATTGGAAACAGGGGTAATATTTGCCAAGCTAATGGTAGGACTGATTGTTGCCTCTTCTTTGACAAGCATTGCTGAAATACCCTGACAGGACCCACAGGGAGAGAATTCCCAAATCTAGAAGGAAGGGCTGGTGCTGCACTGCCTGCAGTGCTTGTGCCCATCCCAGATGCACTGGAGACCGATGGATACTGTACCTGCTCCGCTAGGATCTGCTGCTGCTGCTGCTGCTGCCTCTGCTCGCGGAGAAACTGCTGCTTCTGCTGCTCCATCGCATGGAGCTGCGCTCTCTGCTCCATCAGCATCTGCTTCATGATGGCAGCCTGGGGCTGGCTGCCCAGGAAGTGTCCCCCGGAGCTGCTGCCTGTGGCCAGACCCCGCCGGGACAGGCGGCGGCAGGGGCCCCGCGGGCCGCGACAGTCCCGCCTGGTGCTCCTGTGCAGGGAGACAGACACACAGACAGGGAATGCCTCGTTACTGCCTGCTCCAGGGGCAGGGAATGCAGCTCACCAGGCTGAGGAACAGACAGGGAATGCCTCGTTGCTGCCTGCTCCACGGGCAGGGAATGCAGCTCACCAGGCTGAGGAACAGACAGGGAATGCCTCGTTGCTGCCTGCTCCATGGGCAGGGAATGCAGCTCACCAGGCTCAGGGGGCACAGAGGCTGTGCGTCCCGCCTGGAGCACGGCCGAGCCATGGACTGCTCCCCACAGGGAATAGGTTCCTCTTTTCTCCTGCAATTCAAAGCCCCTCAGGTAAAGCAGGAGCGCTTTATAATTAATTCCTAGTGAAATAATGAAGTTGTGAGCTAAGTTTTTTTCCTGCTTCAGAGTAGTGTTTTTCTAAACTTTTTCTCCCTTCTCAAGGAGACAAGTATATTTTCTCTTCCTTTCTGTTTCCCTCTCTTCATTTAACATAGCAACTTACCACAGCCCTCTGGATTGAGGAGCCAAGGTGTTAGGTGCACACAATGAATAGTGGGAGCTGGCAGCACTAATTGTTCCCCAGAACCTCAGGATTTAACTCCATTAGGTGTTTATCCCAGATTTCCATCCTGCAGCACTGCACCAGTGTGTGTGGCTGGAAGGAATCAGGGCAAGCGCCTTCCCTGCACACACCCCGCTCTCTCTTCGTGTTCTAAATCCAACTTGCTGCCTTTTAGTGCTGGGAAAAGCACCGAGGAAAGGTCGGAAAGGAAATCCCATGTGCGTCCTGGTGGAAGGAAGGAAGGAAGTGGCAGAAGAAAGTGGAGGGAGGGAGGGGTGGAGGAAGGAAGGAAGGAAGGAAGGAAGGAAGGAAGGAAGGAAGGAAGGAAGGAA
>NW_005054453.1:253919-294338 GCF_000277835.1 Geospiza fortis
CCGAGCCCCCCCGGGCTGTCCCAGGGCCTCAGGGAGCATTCCCAGCCCCAGGCTGTCCCGGGGCCTCGGGGAGCATTCCCGGGACTCGCCGAGCCGCCCCGGCCCAGCCCCAGGATGGCTGTCCCGCGGCCAAACCGGGCTCGCCGCCAGCTCGCCCTGTGGGCCGGCTCGGCACCACGCCGCTCTCGATGCCGTGTTCGCAAACTGCGTGCCCGGTCCCTATCTCGGGTGATAAGAGCCCGTAGAACCTCTTTAACCGATGAACAGAGACGGCAGGTACTTATTCAAAACCACCAACTCGATGGCAAGGACCTGTATCGCTTTAGCATCCTTTGTGCAAGGCCTGCCCGGGTGAGGTCCGCATTCACCTGCCTCACTGGGCGTTTGAGTTCTGTCATCCCTGTGTGATCTGGGCGTACAGAAAGGGGATCTTGCAGCACCCACGCCCACCCAGTCAGGGAAAGGTTAAGTTCAATGCTGGAGTGTAGCTTGGGAAACGAGGGTCAGCCTTTCTGCAGGAAGGTCGGGTTTTCAAGGACCCTCCCGTGGAAATAACAAATACAATTTGTCCATATCTCTGCTTTTCGCACATACTCCCTGAAGGGCTCTGTGAAAGGCAGCTCTCCGATATTTAGGTTCTTTCCCCTTTTAACATCTATATTGGCCTGAAAGTTCTCTCGCTGTTCCTCTCTCCATTCTCCCCCAGTCCCATCACCCGCTTTGCACCTTACAGCCTGGTCAAGCACAATCCCTGCAGCACCCTAGGGCCAGGGCTGCAGCAGGGGCTGGGTCTCCCCCAAGCTGGGGTCAAGGAATCACTGAGGATCCCTCAGCTGCTCCTGCTCCCAACCCTTCACCCACCCCTGTCACTGAGCTCCTGCTTTCTTTGCTTGGGGGGGACACACACATTTATTGGCTGTCTCCAGCAGAGCTGATGGCAAAAGCCTTTTCCTACCACCCCTGGCCCTCCCCCGGCTTCTGATGAAGCCGTCAAGCTCCCAGTTGCATAACTGATGCACAGGACTATCCTGTGTTATACTGGGATAGTGGCCAACTGCTTCCATTTATAGACAAAAGCAAGGCCATGCTGCCAAATAATGGAGCCTTTGCTGCAGCCACTACAAGGTGAAGAAGGAGGGGGAAAAGCCCAGGAGCCGAGGGGCATGCTGTGACATCCCTTGGAGCTTCCTCTGCAAGCTTCAGTGCACAGCTGCCTTTGGGGCTGCAGCCCAAGTCCTCTCTGAATTGCCTTAAAAAAAATCTTCCTACAGAACTCCTGTCCTGCTCCTAATGCACACACAGGTATAGCTGAGGGACACCTCACCCCACACAGAAAGCACTCCATTCTCTGGTGAATTATGTTATAAATTAATGCTGGAGGTTAAAAGGAAGAAAGTTTTGAAAGGAGCCCCACCAGCTGACGTGAGCCTGGAGAACTGTGCAGCAGCTAAAGGAAATAGAAGATTAGCACACAGGTGTCACTTCCAGTGTTGTGTGTTCAGTCATTTCGAGGTACATCATGAAAACTTCCCGTTGCTCCTAAAGCCAGTCCTTCATCTAGACCACCCTCCTGCCTAGAACATTTCTTCTCCTTTCCTTTTTTTTTCTCCTTGGAAAAAACTCTTCCCAGCTGATGATGAAAGGCCCTTCTGAGATCACTGGGAGCAGCCCTGGGTTGTGTGTCCTGCAAATAACAGCACGGCCCAGGCAGAAAGTGTCTGCAGGAAAACGCTCCCGAGCACCTGGGAGCAGAGCTCTGTCCCCAGAGCTGTAGCCCTGCAGCTGGCACTGCTGCTGTTGTGCTCTGAGTGGAGATGACACCTGGCAGTGTGGCAGGGAACTGGGCACGGAGGAAGCAACACTGCACTCCACAGGGCTGCTTCCTCCAAGCCATGGCAGCTCCAGACCCAGACGCAGTCTCACCACAGGGGCCGAACACCAAGTCAAACAACTCAGGCTAAGTGCAGCACTTTCACACTTACAGAGCTTAAAAACCAAACTAATGCAAGCTTCACTGACAACCCTCTTTGCTCCCGCTCTGACTGTTCCCTCATCCTCCTACTGCACCCTGAGCCTTCCTGCTCCTCCTCCTCATTCCTTGCTATCCCTTTCTCCTTCCTACACCCTCTGCCTTTTCCTTCCTCTGCATTTTCCTTTCTCCACCAACTGGCGCCGCTGCCTCTTGCTTCACTCTCCAGACACCCCCATCGGCTCCCAGCCTGTAGCTGCATCTCACCCCTCTGGTGTCCCCAGTGGCCCACGCACACAGCTTGGCTCACCCTGTAACTCCGGGGATCTGCAGCAGCAGGGGGACTGCCCAGCTCCTTCCCCCAGGGCCCTGTGCCCAGGTGTGCCCAGGGCTGCTCTGTGGGCAGGTGGTCCCTGAGGAGAGTGGCAGGATGCCCTGGAAGGGGAAACACAGATTGTATTCTCAGGCTGTGATATCTGGGAAAATGGTACGATGCGATTTCTCACTTTTCACTCGGGCTCTGTTTAACTCCACTCAAAGCCACTGTGTGCTGCTCTCAGGCTGCAGACAGCCCTCTCCTGCTCGCAGTGGCTCGAGCGGAGTCACAGGCATTCCGGTGGGGAACAGCGGCGCTGCAGCTCCACTGCCGGGTCCTCGCCCAGGGACAGGTGAAGCCAAGAGCTGCTCACATAAAGGGACAATGGTGCCAAGGCCCCTCAGCTGTGGCACAGACCAAGTTCAAACGCAGGCTGGCCCTGCATCAGCCTCCTGGGAGCCCTCCTGCCCCTGCAGCCTCAGCTGTCCCCTTCTAAGGCAGCCCGGGACAGAATTAAGAGTTCGGCCCCTGGGAACAAAAGCAGGTATTGACGGAGCCAAAGAGCTGCCTGTTCCCAGAGCTGAAATGTGACCAAATGGTCAGCATTTCCAAATGGTCAGCATAGCACACCTGGACGGGCTTGTAGGTTTGGACAGGTGCAGGGCACTGGGTGAGATGAACTTGTGCAGGGATCTGACTGCTTACTTAATGCCTCCGCAGGAATTGCCCCCTGTGGATAAGCCAATCCTTAGTTAAGCAACAGGAAGATAAATCCTGTGTCCTCCCAGTGTATTTCCAGGGCTCTGCTGGAGTGGTGGAATGCTCTGCAGGAGCTCAGAGTAACATGTGTGATATGTACAGTTACGCACAGTAAAATGATAACAAAGGGGAGTGGAAACGAGATTTTCCTCTTTGTCTCAAATCTTACGTGCCTCTTCCTTATCATGCAGTGATTTATTCCTTGCACATGTCATTCAATCCCCCAACTGCAGCTAAAAGCAATCACACAATTTCCTTTCAGAACAAGCAGAACGACCACCAGCTGAAGCCCCAAGAACCAGGGGGGACACCCAAGGCTGCCCATTATCCATCCCTCTGTGCACAGACCGATGCATTTGGAGGAGCCAGCTCGGCTCCCGCTGAAGGCCAGGGGGCCAAAGTGGCACCTCAGGGAAAAGGGGGCTGTTCCAGGCAACTACTGGCAGGAATCAACAGAGGATGGGCATTCCACGTCTCAGAGCAAAGCACTGCCCAACAAGCTGCAAGAAACACAGCCTGGAAAGCAGGGTTGGGAATGTGTAAAACAGACAAACAAACATAATTTTCTGTGCTGTTCTGTGTCATGTGAGCGAATGGATATTGAATATAAAAAGCAAACAGAAGCCAGGAGGTAGCTTATCCTGCACACTGCATCAGAAGAATGACACTCAAAAAATGTACGCAATCAGACATCTACATTTTAGAGTCAGAGCAGAAAAAGTAGACAAAAAAATGATTTGTGGCAGAAAATGCCTGCCAGCGAGTGACTTAAAGAGCTCAATCCATTTAGCTTACCACAAAAAGAACGGAGAGATGCTTTTGACCATGGTGGATAAAAATACCTTCATGAGGGAAGAAATTCCTTAAAGAGCTCTTTTATCCAGCGAAGAAGGCAAAACCAGATACAAGGACTGGAAGCTGAAGACAGATTCAAATCAGAAAGAAGAATCACATTTTTGCCCTCTGATTCTGTTGCCTGTCAGAAATGGCAGATCACCACCATTTGAAGGATGCATGCCCCTCTGGATAAACACAGCACCAGTGCAATGGAATGGGTGTGATGCTCCAGGTGATGTGCAGTGCTGTCTGCCCTCACCTCTGCACAGCCCTGGGCTGCTGCTGGGGACACAGGCACTGCCTGCATGTCTCTGTGTGTGTGTGGCTGTCTGCTAAGGAGGGGGATCTCCAGCCTATTACTGGGATCAAAAATATGACTCCATTTCCATACACTAGGTCACAGTAAAACATCATCTCTGGCCAGTGTTTTCAGAGCAGCCTGAAAGCACATTCCTGTACTCCCTCAGAAATATTTCTATTGAATTCTTTGTAATGTTGGGACTTATTGTGTCTCGCAGGGATCTTAATCCTCTCTCTAAATCAGACTGCCCACAGCAAAGCCACCTTTCTCAGAATGGTACCATCTGACAGACTAAGGAAATTACAAATCCATTAATTTCAGACTTCTGGGGGTGTTTTTTGCCTCAGAAAAAACAGTGTATGGGAGGAAGGGATGGAATCCGCTGGTTCACAGCTCCAGCTCCAGCAGCAGGCTCAGCAGAGCAGATTGCTTCACCTATTTCCTCTGCCATCCAGCCTCAGGGAGGGGCTACAAACCTCTCCTCCCCCCAGGCCCCCGGTTGCCATGGTCTTTCATGCAGCATCTGAGCAAACAAGATCCCTCTGATGTTTGACACCAGACCTCTGCATGCAGCTGATTTGTTTTCCTTTCACCTCTCTTCACCTGCATCTCTCCTCCCTGTGTTTTCCATACAGTTTATTCTGCCCACAGAACAAACTGGATCTGTCAGACTTTGGTGTATGTTTGTTTTCTTCTAGGAATTTTCCAGCGTCTTCATTTCTGGTGATGAAGTAGGTAACAAAGGCTCTAAAAGGGGCAGCTGTTTTTCTAACACCATTTAAGAGCTAAAGGCCAGCAGAAGTTCTTCCCAAAGCCTGTGAGGAGAAGGGGCTTTGCTGGCACCTCCCCACACACCCACTTCTGCTCCAGCCCAGGGGTTTCACTCCACAAACCCTGAGCACAACCGATGGAATTCAGGAATGACGGATTCGGGAATGTAGCATTTCAACAGAATGCCACTGAACTTCAACCAGCTTCATAAAACCAGCTTCATTTTCTCTTTTACAAATAGTAGCTCTGGTGATCTCTCCCTTCTCTCAAGAAAGAAACCTTTGCAGGGGAACTCAGTCCTACTTTCAGTTTTGTTTACCCCCAGTTTCACCAGCATACCACAAGACCATGGTATGGAGTGTAAGGGTATAATGGGTGGGTTTGTGCACTGAGAAGTATTCATTTATCTCAAATAACTATTTTCCTTGCAATTGCAATTTTAATTGGCATTATTATTTTTAAGAGGGAAAAAAAAAGTGGATCAGCCCAAATTCAAACCAAAATACCCTCCTTACATCCATATCTTAAAAAAAAAAAGGAAAAGAAAAAAGAAAGAAGCACTGGCCTTCAGGCAAGGCTGGTGGCAGGGAAGAGGGCGAGGATTTGAAGAAACACTGAAGTGCCCAACCTTCTATTTTAGGCATATTGTGAAGGCTGTAATTACTGCACTCAAAGAGTGCTGTGTGAAGCTGTGCCACCATGGCATTCCACAGTGTGGTCTAGCACTCAGAAAGCAAGGGGGAACCTTCAGGGAGCAAAAGGCAGGGGAAGGGAGTTGAAAACCTGGCCCATGCCAAAGCTTTTCCATGCCACATCCCTGCTGCCTTCTCCCAGCAGGGAGGGCTTCCAAGGGTACAGATCAGCCCCTCAGGAGGAGCTGTGGCTTGCCATTTCAGTGCCAGCTCAGCCCTGTCTTAGTAGATTTCCTGGGACTTTGGAAACTGATCCTGGAGAAAAACGAAAAGTGAGGGCTGAGCTCATGGAAGCCACTGGACCCTGAAGCTGCTGCCTGGTAGCAATTTTCCTGCTGCAGGTTTTAGCTTTAATCAATGCCTCCTTCAAACCCATCCTGGAGCAGGAGGGAGGAAAGCTAATGTGAATTGCAAGGATAATCACAGCTAGAGAGCTCCTGGAAAGAGGGAGAGAAGAAAAATGGAAGATGAAAGCAAGCAAATGGTTTAAACAAACACTCACACAGGGCCAATGAAAAGGGGGAAGAGAGGGAAAATGGCACAATAAAAATAAGTGATGTAAGAGAAAGAAAAGCTTCTAAGCACACACAGGGAAAAATATGGGGCTTGGAAAAAGCAAAAGTGTAAGAAAAATATGCTCTAATGGAGCTCTCTAGAAGTTAACATTCTACATTATCAGACAGCCCCTATCCTTCTAATGGCCCGAGCCTGTAGCACATTATCACCTTGGACCCGTGGAGCTCCCTGGTTGCTGAGGTATTTCGAAGAGCCTGGCTCTAGCTCATGCCTAGCAGAAGCTGCCTGAAGGCTCCTGTGGATGACTGCAGAGATTTTTTTTTTTTGTTACTCTAGCTGAAATTTTTTTAAACTTCCTCTTGGTTGTTTTGTTTGAGCATAAACAAAAGGTATTTTTTCACACTTAAAGGTGTTTTTCAGATCGTTTTCTCTGTGCTGTGATGAATTAAATCTTTCATTTTTAGAAATTCCAGCTTGGCACTTGTGTTGCTCCTCAGCAAGCAGTGTGTAATTTGCCAAGCCTGAAAGAACCCTGGCTGAGAAATAAACACACTGTGGGCCATATGCTCTCCTTCCCCTCTGCAGAAGGCACCTTACCTCAGAAATTGGGAAGAAGCTGCACTCACCCCCATGGTGTTGCTTCTGCCAAGGCAAAAAAAAAAAAAAAAAAATCCACAGAAAAATGGCAAAAGGCAAAAACAAAAGGCAAATGGGTACACAGTGACTCAGAGCCCTGGTGGCCTTCAGCAGATTATGATAAAAGCATTGGTGCTTATGAAGAATGTTCATCTGTACCTATTCATGCATAAATTCCTTGATCTTCCTCGGCCTGACAGTGACTTCAAAGAGCTGGAATAACTCCCTTGCCTTGTTTGCAGTGTGCTTGTCCGTGCAGCCCCTCTGGAGCTGGGACTTCCATCTCAAATCAAGAGCCACATATTTCCATAAGGTAGCTGGCAGGCCCAAGGGAGGTGCTCCAGCTGCCTGGCAAAGCAACAGGAGCTTTGCTGTGGTTTCACATAGCTAACTGCTGATAAACCAGGCTGGTTGGGATGGCACAACCTGGTGTAGGGTTTCATTAGCTAGTTCTTTTAACACCCTTGAATCCAAGCAACCCAGACCACCTGGTTCCAGCACTTGAAACTCTTTTGATTTTTCCGCCCTCTTGGATGTTGTTTTTGTGTTTCCATTAGCCACCTGGCCTTTACTGTGACACAGTCATCTTAGCCTTACTGAAAACTGAATAAAGCATTCTGATTTGGGCTATGCCTAGCAGTCTTTAACCTCAATATGTCCAATAATGTATGGCTCCCTCTATTTATAAAAGTAAGGAAAACCTCACCATTGAATTAATTTCCTTTGCAAGGCCTAACTCAGTTCAAGTTTTAGAAGAACTGACTTTATCCCAGCACAACCCCAAATGCCTTTTCGCAGCGTTGGACTCACTTCTGAAGCCCTGCCTTCATTGGACTTTGCACAGGATTGTGTTGATCCCTCCCATAAGAGACTCAAAGCAAGACATGATCTCCCTCTACCCCCACTTCCTGTCCTGCCCAGCTCCCTGCTCCTGGCCACAGAAGAGGTGGCCTCATCAATGGTCCCCAGCCCTTATTCTTGTCCTAGCAACATCACTGGGTCCTCTCTTCTCATTTCTCTTGCCCCCATCTGCCTTCTGCTTTCGTCTATCTCTCTCTCCTCTTGCTCTTTCCCATTGCAGCACAAACAGGCTTTATCTTCATGTGTAAAAAAAAATATCCAAACAACCTTTGACTCCTAGTGACTCTCCAGCTCTCTATTTCTTCTCACTGTCAGCTCTAAGCTTATTGAGTCTGCTGCTGCTGATTTATATGATTTAGACTGAATTTAGGCCCCATCTCCAACAGATTCTTTCTCAAACGGGCTTTCACATCTCTCCTGTCACAGAAGCAGAGTCAGAGAGTTTCTAATTTTCTTTGTCTGGCTGCAGCTCTGCACTACACCAGGCTCTCTGTCATAGCCTGTCAGCTCCCTCTGGAAACCTGGTCCTCCTTTCCCAGTGCTCCTACTTGACTCCAGCACCTTCCTTTGCTTGTTCAGGGTTACTCAGAGTAGTTTGTCACTGGTCACCCTCCCACCTGCTGCTGTTCTTTGCCTCTGTGTCCCCCTTCCTTGTCTCCTTTCTTTCTCCTTCGTGTCTCAGAGTGAGTTCTCCCTCTGCACATTCAGGAACCTTCTCTGCACCAGTGACTCACCGTCCTGCCTCTCTGTCCCTGGCCACTTCCTGTCTGTTCCAGCTAAATCCATGCCCTGCCTCTGGGATTCTCTTGTGGCTATCTGTCAGCTCAAGCTCAAAGTAGGCTCTCACTTTACTCCCTAGGCCTGCTGTCCCTCCTGTCCTTCAGTGCCCATGGCCTGGCTGTCACTCAGTGCATGGCCGGGCTGTTATCTGTGCCCCCATGCTCTGTGCAGTCCCACAGCCAGGCTCCTGCTGCCTCACACCCTGACACCTGCAATCTTGCCCTGCTTGTAGACTGCCCGAGTTCTGCTGTCCTGCTCGTGTTTTTGGCCTGTCACCCTGCCTGTGCTATCTCTCTCCTTGCAGCCCTCTCTTCGACTCCCTGTGCTCTGGATTTCTACACCCTCCCTTGCTCTCAAATTCAGCTGCAGCATATGCCACCTCACACATCATCTCTCTTTCACTGCTGAGACTTTCTGTCACCCCATCACAACCCACTCTTTTCCACAAGTTACATTTTAGCTCTAAGTGCCTTCGTGCTTTCCTCCCTGCTGGATGTCATTCTTGGGAGGAGAGTCTCCAAACCACCCAAATCTGACCCTGAACCGTGCCCCAGTATAGTTATATTTGTAGAAGTTTCTGTCTCCATGATGTCCAGAAGTCTTCTGTTTCCTTGTACTCCCTGGTGTGTTTGTCTCCCTGCATTATCTCTTATCTTGCTCTTAGGTTAGGAGTATTTGTGGGGAAGGAAACATATTTACATCCTGCATCTGCAGAGAGCCCAGAACAATGAGACTCCTAAACTGGGACTACAGCTCAGAGGTGCAATAAATAGTGTAACAAATCCAACTTCAATCTGCATACAGCTAAATACACTATTTTATATTCTGTAGGTATGAAAATACCATTATTTCACTGTGCCCTTGCTTCACTACTTCTTCTCTTAAAGAACACAATATAAGGATGAGCTATCATGGGCTGAAAAAGCCAGGAAATGTTAAGTTACAGTTCCCATGGCAATTGCACCTCAGCCCCCTCCAGTGCTGTACAAAGGTTATCACCATGTACAATAACAGGGGATGCTGAACACATGCAAAGTGACCAAATTACTGTTGTGGCAGATAACCAGGTCTTTGAACTGCTGTGCAGGTAAAATCTTAGGCATTTACTGGGCTTTTAGCATTTAAGTCTGAAAATGTGAAGTCCAATAAGCTATAAATAAAAGTCAGAATTATGTTGTATAGCAAGTAGCTGGTGCTGGCTTGGAGTCCTCCTTGAAAAGACACAGCTAATGCCAATAAGAAATATTTTCATTACTTTATGAGCTCTGGTAGCTGTCAACTGAGAGAGGGATCTGCCGATCAGAGAAATCTGGGGAGACATCAGTGTGTCAGAACAAGTGAAAAGACTTGACACAGAAGGCACATTTTTGTTGAGCAATTTGCATTAGCACTTCTGGACAAATTCTACATTTCACATGCAATTCACAAACCAACAGCAGCATTGCTAATTGGTGCAGTTGCCAGTCAACTCTGGTGCCTTGTTTGAGCTATCACTAACGGGAATGAAGACTACAGTCTTTCTTTAGAAAAAAATGCAGCAATTATTTTCCAGACTTTGACTTGCGTTCCCCCTGCCCCCACTTTCATCCTTGTAATTTCATTATCTCAGTAACTTAAAAAGGACGTGGAATAGAAAAATGCAAATCTCAGAAAAGTCCTGCTGGAGTTATTAATTAAAAACACCACTGTTTGCAAAGAATGATGCCCTTCATTAATACAACCTGCCATCACTGTGAATTCGACCGTGTCTCAGGGTCCCAATGCAAAGCTGTTTGTGTATCTGAAAAAAACCCCAGGAAGTGGCAGAGCACTGGTGACTCAAATCCCAGTCACCAAACCAAGGCCGGGCTCTGCGAAAATCTAAAATGCTGATGGAATGACAGAATCTCTCTGCTCCCTCTTAGGTGATATTAGAAATTATTTAACTGAAAACAGGGCAGATCTCCCATCCATCATTCTTTATCCTTTGTAAAGTTGAGTCTCCTGAGAAAAGGAAAAAGCATCCACAATGCAGCTATTACCACTGCTCAGAATGCTCAGGCAGCTGCAGCTCAGCTGAAGGAAGGTTTGGCTGACTCATTTTTGTAAGTTAGAGGGCTATTTTTAGGGAACATTTCCTTTAGGTCTCTACAGTGCAAAATCCAAAGGAGCTAATGACATTGGCAGGTGCCTAGGTTGTCGGTGACCTCCTCTAGCTAGCATTCACATTTCCTTACTACATTTTTTCATAATGTATAGTGAAAAAGGGAACAACCTACAATTAAAGATATTCCAAAGCAGCTTCAATACCTTTTCTATTCAAATGCTCAATGAGAAAACAATGTGCAATAGCAAAAAAAGGAACAGCACAAGAAAAACTCGTGTACGGAAAAACAGATACACCTAAAGCTAAATAAACCTAATTCTGAAGAAAGTGGTGCCAATGGAGTATTTTGATTGCTTCTCTATGGATGAATAAGTGTCTGTAATGCACCTGCATTCTGACCCTGATCTTTCTGCAGCTGCAAGACCCCCATCCCCTTTCTTGCTTCCCTTGAGATCTTCTTGGCCCCACCCTGAGGTCCAGCCTGGCTGTTGTGGCAGTCACTAGCAAAAGCCATGTCTTATCCACATCTCCCAGCTGTGCTCTCCTCAGAAGGAATAAGAAAAGCTACAGTAAAGCCAGGAACTCCCAATCCTGATCATGAGAGGTCTGTCCTGGACACTGATGCTGCTTTATTTTCTGCAGTGAGGCACAAAGCAGGTTGTTGGGCAGACTCCTGTAGTACAACTTTCTGGTGTGAGTACCTCTCCTTGGGCTTCCTTCTGCTACACCCTGGGTTACTGGCACAGCAGTCACCTTTCCCTGTGACTAAATCCTGATTGGAGGCCCAATTGTTTTGAGTCTGACTGCACAGTCCTCTTGGCAATCATGCTATGCACACCCCCTGCTCCCCAGGCTGAACCAGCTGGTATTTGGGGAAACGGGCTGGCTGGGAGCTCGTTTGTGCCTTGTCCCAAACCTGAGTCCCCCTCTGAGCATCCCACCAGTGCTCACCCGGTGGACCATGGAAAAAGGGAGGCTCTGAAATCCCCAGTGATATGGGTGCCTCCTTCCTTCCAGCTACTTCATCCTTTGTCTGTATTCAAAAGACCTTGCCCAGAGAGCTGATACCTCAAACCTTTCACAAAGCAAAGCCAAAGTGGCTTTGTGAAACCACGGGCTGTACTTCCCAATCATAGAGCAGGGCTCCAATTTACCAACACGTGGTGTGGCTGTCAGCTGTGAGTCTACAAAAACTACAGAAGATAGCTTTGGACCTCTTAATACCTTATTTCTGATATGTGGAGGGACTGGGGAGTTTGCAGCTTCCCACCTGCTTAAATATAATTCACTACAAAATATCAAACAGATGCATTCAGCCCTTTGTAGACATATCATTACCTTATGTGTTGATGTAACACACATCTGTAGCATATTGGCAGTACACCTGGTTGATGTGTGGGAGACTCCTAGGTTCAAAGTCTCCAGTGTTTCTTTTGTTCTCTAATGAATCCTTCTTTTGTTTAGCTCCACCTCCCCTTAGGTTTTAGCTGTAACTCTGTCATTAGCATCTGAAATTTTCTTTCCTCCAAAACTACCTACAACACTGCAATAGACTGGGTACCTAGTAGGAAACACCTAAATGAATCACAATTCTTACTTCAGACAGGTTTAACAGGGCTGGGTCACTTTTTAGCAGTACTGTTGCTCCATTAGCAAACTTGTTAACCAAATATTCCCCCTAACACCATGTGAGGTGAGATTCCTGCGCTATATTCTAGCTGGGAAGCTGAGTTCATAATGTTTCAAATAAAGGATGCAGTCATCACTGCTAGGAGTGTCACAATTTTTGTGAGTTTCTGAAGACTCTCATCTGCTTCTTAGTGTCCAAAAATCCAAGCACTCAGACATCTCCACAGTAGCTCCTGAAAATGTTGACCTGTATCCTTTGGGTGCAAACATTTTGTTGAATTTTCACTGGATTTCAACCTCCCACACCCGATTTTCTAGATATTATGTATGAAAACACATGTAAGACTGAGATATCTCTGGCACACAGACTGGCAGCTGTGGTGTCCATCAGAATCACCATCCATCCTGGTGCTGGCATCTTTCTGGGCTTCACCAAAATCTACCAACAAGTTCTGGGAAATAAGCAGCTGAAGATGCTGCTATGGATTTGCTACCACAGATAGGTACAAAGACAGAAAGTCTTCACCCATTTGGCTGTGAATGAAATGCAGTGGGGGTTTTGCTTTTAGAAAAATGCCAAGTTTATATCCACTGAGTTACTGTGCTGACTCAGTGGGCTGACTCCAGGTCTTTCCAAAGCTGCCAGGCCTCTTCTCCAAGACATCCTAGGAGCTGCCAGAGATGGCCAATGCTCAGGGTGTGAGCTGGGGCATTTCCTCTGTGAGCAATCCAGCAGCCAGGCAGGAAGGCCCCCCCACTGGCAGAAGGGTTGGGACTCTCCAGTGCTGTGCTGCTTTCACGTGTCACAGACATCTCTGCAACGCAGCCGCCGTGCTCGCGCTTCCTGGTCCTGCAGCCAGAACACCACCTGAGCACCCTCCAAGGCAGTTCAGCTGCACAGAAAGGATTGGGATTTTAGCATGATGACACACGTCTAACTTTGCCAGACGTCTCCAAATTGTAACAGAGTCATCAGACTTCAGCGTTCAGTTTGTCACTGCAAAAACATCGGCTCTTTAACAAGCACAACACAGCAGCAATGTGCATTGTTGCCCTATACTCATCAACCAGAAGTATTATTTTTATTTAACTGTAAGTGGCATGTTTTCTTTGCTGGCTTCCTTCCAAATTATTCTGTTACTCTGAGCTGAGGTAGTAGTGCGTGTTTTCACTGCTTACAATGAGACACTTCTCTTTTAAGAGATATAAACACACCATTGCCAGAAAAAGGCATGGTGACAATGATCAGGAAAAAAACCCCAAGCATAAGTAAACCTCATTCTTCCTCTCCCTAACATTTCAGAAACAATCCTGCAGCAAACTCCAGCTGCTTTGGCTAGCCACTAAAATCAGCAAAGACGCAAGTCAAGGCAGAGCCACAAGCCTTCAAAAGCTGCTGGGGGAAGTGGTACAGGAAGCTCGTGGAGTGGCTCTGTCTTCCTGCTGTTTGTCCTCACAGCACACTGTGAACCTCTGTCCTGTAGCCCTCCACGGTGACTGTAAGTGCAGTGACAGCCACAGTTGTCACCTGGAAGCACCCTTCCTTTGGAAAACCAAACAGCTCCACACTCACACAGATCAAAAGCCAAATGCAAATGCAGAGGAGGAAAGCTGCTGCAGCTTCAGTCGGTGCTGGGCACACAGCTGTTTGCAGGAGAAAATGACTGAAGATTTGTAATGGCAAAATCAAGGTGCACAACCTGAAGGACTAATTAGCTTTGTTTCATTCCCTCAAAATATTTCCTTATGATCTAAACTGTGTGGCAGCGATTTGGCAGTTTGGTGATTGTATGTGAAACAAACCAGTGTTGTCTGTCTCATTTCCAGGTTTTTACTGTTATTATCCCTCACTAAACTTGGACTGCTTCAAAATTTATTTTCTCAACTTTCTTAAAGGCTGTGGCCTTATACAAGTGAAAACCTACAACACTGTTTTGCAGCCAAAGTCTGCCTGGAGGGTGAGAACCTTCCTCTGCAATGGTCACACGGCATTTTCTGGAGGTGTACAAACAAGATAAACACAGAGAGGTCCAAAGATTGGTTAAATACCAAAACAAACTTAATTGCCTCATTAATTGAACTAGGCCTCACCTCCTCCAGAATGATTCAACCCTTTCAGCACTGGAAAAGGCTGGTGTTGACACTGTCCCTGTTTGTCTGGCTGCATATCAGCTCAGGAAAGTGTATTTAGCTCCAGTGCGCTTGCAGGATTGCATCTTGCAGCTCCACAGGAAATCTCTGGAGTCAGAGCTAAAGATATCACTGCACACGTGGAAATTCATGGCCAGCTGTAAAACTGGGGCTTCAGTGGTGGTCAGAGTGCTCAACAGCCTCCTTTCAAATGAGCGAGGAGGCTGAATAAAACGCTTGACTGTGCTGGGTTCACGGCAGGCGGGATGCACCCTGGAACCCAAAATAGCAACAGCTATCTCTTGCTGGGACAAGGCTGAACTGATACATCCTGTTCCCAATCCCATGCCCACGAGTAGATGGGAGGGGGAGAAGTCTGAGGAGAGAGAGCTAGAGACTAGTGCTGAATAAGCACACAGAGATCTCTTCCTCCTCCTCTGAAGCTTTCAGAAATTTTAAGAGTTGTCAGATCCATTTCAAGAGAGAGAAATCATAAAAGAGAACACACATCTAACATAGGCTTTCTTTTCCATAAAGAATATCTGCATGTGGGTTGTGGTACCAATTCCAGGGCAAGTGAACAGACAGAGAATCCCATCAAATCCTTGTCCCTAATGTTTTTAAATGGCATTTTGCCTGATGCTCTCATGGCGCCTGAGCAATCACTCCAGCCCTGGGCAAGCACAGGGCACCTTGGCCACAACCTCACCTGCTGCCTCAGTCTTGGAGAAGGATCAGGGCCCGTCACTTCACTGCAGATAAGGCATGAATACAACACAGACCCTTTTCCTACTGAGATAATGAAAAAGCAGGATGCGAAACCAGCTCCTGTTTTCTGTTTCTTTCTTACTCTATCTTATAATTTTTTCTCAAGTGATGGCTAGCTGACTGTTTGCATTTCATCTCAGCTTTGGGAATGCTCTGTAGTGTCCAAGTAATTCCAGTCAGCCAGAGCACACCTCTCTATGCTCAGGGACAGGACAGCTCTGTGTGCTTATGAAGCAAGATCAAAAAGGAGCAAATGTAAACAAGTTGTCCCTCTTTGAAGAGCTCCTTGGGATCCAGAGCATTCTGTCAATAGCAATGTAAGGAAGTATAACTGTGGCCTTAGGGTCTTGCATGTGTTTGATACGGGGGAAAAAAAAGGAACTTATTTCAGAATCTTATTTAGATCAACCTGTTTTCTTTCAGGCAAAAAGCCCGGGGTGCCACCTTGCCTACAGCTAACTGGTCTCCCAAGAACAGACACATTTCTTTGCTTCCAGACAGGTCATTAGCTGGTGGAAAGGGGGCAGGTGGGTGTATGCAGCTCTAGGAAGTGTGCAGGATATGTTTTTATTAACCCTACACAGGAGAAGATGTTGTAAGACTGGCTTTTGGCAGCCTGATATATTCACAATGCAGATTTTGGACAAATCACTACTGTGCCTGATGCCTTAGCATCTCCACCCCTACAGAACAGTGACAGTTCCTCCAGTTCCAACAAACTGCCCCAGCCCCAGCAAGGCAACAGGATCCAGGGAGCTACAGTGCCTGCATGCTTTAGTTACATTCTCAGATAAAATATTTTCTCCAAATTAAAGCCCAAAATTGTATTTCTTTTCTGCATGCACCTAAACAAATCAACTGAGAAAAAAGCCTTCCTCAAGACTCAAGGAAGAAAATAAATTTCTCTATCCTATGTGATTTCCATTTCCTTTGAGCAATGTCACTAAAAACATAGGTTAAGGAGCAGGCAGGAGAAGGACAACAGGATTCTTGGCTAAAACTGAGGGATTTTCTGTGGCCCAGGCAGTGCCACAAGCATCTCCTTATATCTGCCAGGGCGACATGGAGCAGCAGAGCCCCACGAATCCATCGTGGTTGTAGGGAGCTGACAGCTGTGTTCCCCCTTCAGCAAAGTGCTTCCCCTTTGTCAGGTGTCACTATAGGCACACACCTGGCCCCTCCTTACGGGCGCCTCTGCCATGCCACAGCAAGGCTCAGTGCTGTCAGGAGATTTAAGGGAGGATGTGGAGATGAGGGCCAAGGCTGGGCACGGTTGCTGCTCTGGGCTGCTTTCAGCAGCGCTGATGGCTGTGCTGGTGTCTCTTGGGCTGTGCTACACCACCAGCACTCACTCCCTGCCGTGTCCATGGAAGTAAAGTTTGGTGAACAGGAGACCCCCCCAAGCAGGGAGTAACCGCAGAGGTTACCCATGAGTGGAGGAACTGAGGAAGGTATGGAGCCCTTGTGCAGCAAGGCTCTGGTGCAGCTGCCAGAGCATGTTCCAGGGTATGATGCTGCTCAGCAGCCTGCTCTCCCGGGGCAGCTCTTCAGTGTGGTGACAGCTCTGCAGGGCAATGCACCATGCTCTCAAAGAGCTGCCATGCCAAGTCACAACCTGAGTAGCAGACAACGAGAGTTGAGCCACAGTCCCCGGAGTACCACCACATGCTTAAACTGCAAAACCCCTGCTTTGGTTAAGCTGTCTACACCTTCCATTATGTGATTTGCTTTGAGCTAGAAAGGCTCTCCTTGCATAATCCCAGCATTTCAGACCCGTATTGCCAGCAGTGCTCTCTAAGGGCAGTGTTTAGGGAAGTGTCACACACAAACGACGGAATCACAGAAGGCACTGATGGAGAAGATCAGCTAGCTCATCTCCTAGCTCCCATGAGGACTTTTTAGTCCAACACACTGGAATTACTGTAACGAGACAATCTTGCAGCACATCAATGCTCCTTAACAAACAATAAAAAGCCTGGGAAGAGGAGGTGATCAAGAAGTTTGTGATATATGCCCATTAGCAGACAGGTCCTTCTAGAGACAGCCTGGAGAGTGCTCTTGTTAAAAGCCAATTGGATGAGTGACATTTAAAAAAAAAAGGACACATGTGTCACTTCCACAGCTTCCCCCTGGATCAGTTCAGACAATTATGGCATAACTACCAGGGCTAAGTTGAAGCTTTCCACTCTGTCAGAGTATAAGATAGAGAGGGACACTGTCAACTTCTTTGGGTATTGAAATCTCGTTTGCAGGAAGGGAAGGCATCCTCTGCCAGCTCTTTCTTTCACATCTGAAAGAAGAAAGGCAAAGTCTGTACAAAGGAAAATCGTGGTGGGTGTTTTTTCCCAAGTACCCTTTACCTGTGGGCTTTCATTCACGTGGCTGCTGGCAGAGGAGCCTCCTCAGAGGCTCTCTGGAGTAAAACTGCCTTGCCATTTCACAACAGGGAATGCTGTCTTCCCTACAAGCCTCCTTCTGATGAGCTTCATCAGAAGCTCTCCAAGCTAGTTTCTGTCATGCCACAAGCTTGCTGGGTCCCAGCCCAAGGAGGGGGTGACATGGCAGCGGGTACAGGCTGCTTGGCAGTGAAACCACATCCCTGCATGTGCAGCAAGGTGCTACCTGACCACCCTCCCTGGATGCACTCCCTGAAGCTGCCACTTGGCACTGAGAGGGCATCTGGGAGCTTAACTTTCACCTACTCAGACATCAGATGCCTCTGAGTTTCACTCAGCTCCAAAGTGCTGCTTGGGCTTGGCAAACACATCCCAATGGGAAGGTGAGAGGATTGGTAAGAAAGTGATCTGCAAGCTTCCACAGCCTGGGAGTGAAATGCCCTACTCACAGGACTGAAGGGAATAAGAAAGTGGTCAGGTTTCTAATGACTTGTGCCATACAATCAACATCAAGCTGAAAATACCACTGGAACATGCATCTCCCTTCTTGGAATCACTGCTTCTGCAAGAAACTCACAGAAGGACAGGATGCTCCTGGTTTCTGGAGTGCTGCAAATCTCAGTGCTGGAGCTCTCTCATGCTTCAAAATCAGGAGCTCATCTTGCCTTTCTCCACCAGAGAGTTAAGGACAGAAAGTACACCTGCAGCTGGTTCTGCTCCAGATGTGGAACTTTAGATCCACGGAGTACAGAAACTTGCTTAAAAAAATACAAGAACTGTAGTGAGACATTCAGTCATCTGACTCCAGGAATCCAGGTCTTGGGACAAAAACCAGCAGTTAAAACCCCACAGTGTAACAACATTACAGCTCGACTTATACATGGCCAGATTCCAAAAAGAATAAACAGAGGAGACACCATCTTCCCCGAAGAAGTCTGGGAAGGCAGAAATTTAAAGCCAAATCATTTACAAATTGATTAAATTTATTTCTAGAGTTGCCAGTGTAACAAAATGTTATGATGGCATTTAGTTATGTTTAGAATTGGAAAATAGGTTTTGCTTCTTGCTTAATACCCATTTCTTAAGACTTTTCCCCCCAAAGTTTAAGTGGCTATCTGGAGCACTACAAACAAAGAAATACAAGATGCAGCAGCCCTTTGCTTGCCCAGAAACCACTATGAGATTCTGAATGTATTACACAGTGAGGATAATATTTTCAGTGAGTTGTGACACAATTGCACAGTGCCACTGCTTCTTCCACACACATCTCATTGCTTCCAGAGCAAAACTTGCTCTTGGACTCTTGCAAAGAGACCATGCCAAAATCAATGGATGTATTTGTACACTTTCAAACACCAGGTTTTGGCTTCCTGGAGCTAAAGTTTTTGTTGTTGTTTGGTTTCACCAAAGACCTCTTTCCAAAGGCACAGGGAACCATCCTTCTGCAAAACAACAAATTAGGAGTGTTTCCTCAACCACACATACACACTCTGTGGAAACTTAAGAGGATTCCTTTGGGAAAGCAGGGATGGTCTGCACCAAGGTCTGGAAGGAAGCATTAATTTCTTTTTCTTATTTTTCTCATTGTTAAATGATTTCTCTCTCCTCCAGGCCATGGTACACATTGCATAGCTTTAGCTTTAATTGCTGTCCACGTACATCTCTGCTTGTGAGGTTCATGTGATTACCTCAGTTCATGAAGCATATCCCGAATTTCACATCATAGGAGATATGGCAGGAAGCAGTAATCCTTCATGAAGAAATAACACTTGTAAGGAATTTTACTGCAGTGCCCACTTTTGATGGAAAGAAATAGAAGGGACAGCTGGCTGAGGGAAGGGGAAAGAACAAATTTTTACCTTCTGGGGCAGCAAAGCCACAGTAATTTCTGTTCAAATCTTCTACATGATGGTTTTTTTATGCTGACTGCTCTCCATCCATTCTCAACAGCTCCCTGTTTTAGTGCATGGCCCATCCTTGCTCTCTTCTACTTTTCCACATTAGTCTACAGCAGCATGTAAAGTGCTCCAAGATTCTCAGCCTCAACATGTTCTATTATTCAACAGAAACATCTGTTTTCAGGGACTTTACATGCAGGCACACACATATCCCTCTCCCTCACACCAGCTTTTCTACCGACCCAAATGAAACTTGTATTGTACAAACCAGTCCCAAGAAAATCCAACAATTTTAGATTGCTATTGTGGTTTGACACTGGCTAAATGCCAGGCACTCACAAGAGTTGTCTGCTTACCCTCTTTGGCTACAGTTGGGCAGAAGAGAGGGGGAAAAAAAGGGAATTAATGACAGGTTCATGAGTTTAGATAAGGATTGGGAGAAAAACAGTCCAAGGGCAAAATAGGTTTAAATTTAAAGGTATAAAGTAAATTTATTATTAATAGAGTCAGAGGATGATAATGAGAAGCAAACTAAGTTCTTAAAACACCTTTTTCCACCCAGGTTTTTCACTGTACCTCCTTCCCACCAACAGAGGAGGGAGACAGGGTGTGGGAGTTTTGGTCAGTTTGTCAATCCAGTTTTCTATTTGCTCAGGGAGAGGAGTCTGTTCTCTGCTATGCTGTAGGGCCCCTCCTGTGGGCAAGCAGTCTTCCCAAAACTGTTGCAGCATGGGTCACTCATCCACAGGGCGCAGGACAGGCTGCTCTAGTTTGGAAGCAGGGCTCTCTCTCTGTCTCTGGAAGCAGGGCTCTCTCTCTGTCTCTGGAAGCAGGGCCCTCTCTCTGTCTCTGGAAGCAGGGCCCTCTCTCTCCATTCAGGTCTCCCCCTGGATCACAGCTTTCTCTGGCATCCACCCGCTCTGGTGTGAGCGCTTTTCCCATGGGCTGTGAGTGGATCTCTCCATTTCCCATGAACTTCATGCATTACAGGGGCTTCACCATGGTCCTCACTACAGCTCGCAGAGGAACCTTGGCTCCAACTCTTGGAGCACCTCCTCCCCCTCCTTTTTCCCACTGCCCTTGGTGCCACCATGTTGTTTTCCCTCTCGTGTCCTCACTTCCTCCTCTTCTCTGACTAAAAGAAAACTGCTGCTTGTAGGTACCATTGCCAACAAGCTCCACAATTCCAGGATTCCTGCAGGATCCCAAAGCACTGAGAGGTTGATCTCATCCAGGTTCCGTGTCGGGGAGTTGCTCGTCACGTTCCCGCTGCCGGCCCGGCAGCCCTGCGGCCATGGATGGCCCCAGCAACGGCGCTTTGCCACCCCTGGAATAAACTGTGCTTGTGATGTTTTGGTTTTCTTCCTAAATATGTCATCACAGAGGTGTTACCAGCCTCTGTAACTGGGCCAGCAGCAAGTCCATCTTCAGAGCCATCAGAGATTGGCTCTGTTGGCCATGGTGGAAGCTTCCAGCACCTTCTGACAGAAGCCACTTCTGTGGCCCTCCCCTGCTACCAAAAACCAGGCTGTGCCAAACTAACACACTCACAGAGATTGCAACCAGAGCTAAGATAGTAAATGAGCCAGTAGCACCCAACTATTTCTGTCACTAGAACGTCTTCACTTTAACCAAAAATGCCTCTCAGAGAATGTCTACCCTCATCATTTCAACACTGTAAACTGCTGAAGTAAGTTTCTGATGCTTAGCATTTTTACCAACACCTAACACTTTTTTCTGTAGAAAATGGGGTTTCCCAGATACGGCCATTTCAGAATTTGAGGCGCCAGGAGAAGCCGGTTAGCTCAAAGCCCTGTTGCAGTACTGGGCTCGTCTGAAGTAATAATCTCACTCATAACTCATGTTTATAAACATCCTTAATCACTGGGTACAGCGTTAAGCCTCTCAATAAGTACCTGTGTCAGCAAACAGAACTGTGCTTGTGTTCAGGTCCAGGCTACTGAAAGTTTCAGCAGCCAGATTGGTTAGGAAAAAAATCCCACCAGCATCTATTTACAGATCCACATATCCGCCAGCTGGATTTTATTTTCATCCACAGTGGGATCTTCCATCTATATAGCCTTTGAAATGTGAATTTCAAACTTTATGCTGGAGGACAGAATTCAAAATCATTTGTTACCCAGTGTCATGCTCTTGAGTTTATTTCAACTCTTTTTCCTTAACTGTGCTAGAATAATGAATAATAAATACTGGTGGCAGCGGCAGCAAGAGCAGATGAGCCAAGGAGCAGATCCAAACCAAATCCAAGCTACAAAAGGAAACAAGTAATAAAGAGATTTGTCCAAACTCAGCCCAGCTGACCACAAGTTAGTACTTCCAGCCTACAGCCCAGTGCAGGAGCAGGAAGTTGTCAGAAGTGAGACTGGGGAAAGGTAACTCTATGGCCGAGCCTTGAAAGGCAGACATGAGAGTGTCCAGGAAGGAAACAGAGGAGCTCCTAGTTCTGTCACTGTTGCAAGTCTTGCTTGAGATTTGGAAGCTTCAGAGAGTTAACTTCATTACAGTCTTCCACTTAATAAATGTACAAGAATTAGTGTGAGGGATCTGGAGGAAGGGAGACGCCAGTTGTCATCTGGGGCACATCAGGGGGCCAGAGCCCTTCCTTAGCCATTGCGTGTGGCTTTCTTTGCACATTAGTGTCTTATGTTACAATGTAAGATGGAACACAAAAAAACCAAACCAAACCTAAACAAAAAACCCCCAAACAAACAACAAAATGCCCATCAAAAACAAACAAAAAACCAAACCGAAACAACAACAACACTTCCCCCCCAGGAATGACAAAAAACCCACAAAACCAACAAAACAAACAAAAAAGTATTCTATCATCATCTCCATAAGCTGTTAAAACCAGGTGGGGCAGTGTTCTTTATCTCTTCCATGACTCATCCCTGATAACTCCAGGGGATATCTTCTGTTAATGGGCCATCAGAGTCACACTGCATGACTCTTAAAGTTACACCATCCCACTGTGAGATGTTCCACCCAGGGGGAGGAGCCAAGCATTCCTAACTGGATATAATCTGAGATTTGGAGCTCCACAAACAGCCTTATCTATTGGATTCCCAGAGGACAAGAGCCACATAACCACCACTGGACATTCAGAGGAAGACCAGGCCTTTCTACGGGATCCCTGCTTCAATAGAGCCACGTCTATCAATCACTTCTCAAGGGCTGCAGCCACCATTTAATGGGACTGCTACCAAAACCCTGACCCACAGGGTGTCAGGTGACTCTGTCAGGTTAAGCCAGTGAGGGTTTTTTGCGTTTATTTTCGTTTTCCTATTAAATTGTAGTTCTGACTTGGAGTCTCCCACTGGTTTGCTCTCAATTAGGTACAATTAGGAAGGCTGACAAGAGCAGCTTTACTGGTGAGTTATACTTTTTTTACCATGACAGTAGTTTGGAATCAAGTTACCCTCTGAAGCTGGCAAATACAGACAATGAAAATAAATGTTCTGCTGCCCCTTGCTCTCTCACAAGTGCTGTTCTCTATAGACACACAGACACATTTAAAAATTAGGCAAGAAATATTGTCCTACATTTGAATTTTATAATCATCAAGCTAGGGGACTTGTGCAAGGGCATTGTGTTTATCAGAACTAGATTGTTGACAGGAAAATGCTGTAGCTGATTGGTTTCTTTAAAAAAAAGAGGGAAGGGAAGGGAAGGGAAGGGAAGGGAAGGGAAGGGAAGGGAAGGGAAGGGTAACATGCCTGTGCAGCAGAAATTATAGAGGGAGTTCTTCATAGCAGGCAGCGAGAGACCTGGCAGTTTTCTCTGGCTGTGTAGCTCAGTGTGACTAACATGACCAAATGTCAACACATGCTCTCTAAACCCTCAACTAGCCTAATCCAGCAGGGACTGTCCTCGGCAATGAGGAGCTCCTTAAATCAAGGATGTGTGCTGGATGCGCTGCTCCGAGCGATGTGGAGCATGGCCACACTGGGTGAGCTGACAAAGAGCCAGCCAGGGCTGATGGGACCTGCCTGCTCCTCTCTGGCACGGCTGCAGTGCTGTGTCCAGGGCTCACAGCACAGAGGTGTGCTGCAGAGCCCAAGCCTGCACTGGATCCCTCCTCCTGCCTGAAGTGAAGGGCTGTAAGAACCACTTTGCCTCCTCATTTGCAGTCAGGCTCTGCTTTCCCCTGCTGCACAACTATGTCCCTGCCTCCCAGCTCTCCATGACGGGACAGCCAAAATTGACAGGTTGCTCTGCAAACAGCACAGAGGGGGGCAGCTCTCAGCTGCCACTTGCTGCAACTGCCAGGGAGTGTTTGTTGGGGTGGCTGGTGGCAGACCTCTGCATAACCGGGAGTGAATGCGCCTTTCATGCCTTTGTGTACAACTGAAGTGTGGGACAATGAGAATGGAAACATTTTTCCTGTTCTTGACATCCAACTGCCTCCTGGAGGATACAGTCTCCACCAGACAGATGGCTAATTTCTTTACCCTAACCTCCTCCTCCAGCACTCCAGTGTTAGTATGATGTTCTGCCCTGGAGTGAAGCCCTAATTGCTGTCAAACGTTCAGAGACAAAAGTGGTTGTCTATATATCATTCATGCAGGTGTTGTTACCAGGGTGTGAATTAAACAGCAGAAGCCACTTGTCAATTGACTCCAACCTGAGCCATTTTGCTCAAAACCTGGCTTGCCTTTAAAGGATCAAGGTTGACGATTTTTATTTCAGTGCAGGCAGGGACTGTGCGCACCAGACGATGCCGCATCATTCACTGAAGGACCCTCAGCTGCTCTGCCTTCATTAGGCTTACAAAGGACATGGGGTGCTCTTTCCCCTGATCATTCAGAAATCCTCCCGTGGCAGAAGAACGTTCATTTTCCTTTGTGCTCACCAGCTAAACCCAAGGGGCTGTTCAGCATGAAATGCACACCGAGCACAAAGCCAAGACACAGAGTTCCTCATTTGTCTCGCTCACATACAAGACGTATTTTTGGGACCAACGAAGTTCTTGTTTCCCGAAGATGCGGCTACCAGTGAACACACAGGTAATACTAATGGCCAGACAGCGACAGTCAGCTATTGGGAGGCTGATTAGATGCACATTTATTGTCTAATTATGTTGTGTGACAGCACAGGCTGCTGAACACCATTTTAACATGCAGAGTAACACCTCAGGAGGCTCTTCATTATGCATTCAGTGGGCTATTTTCAGACTAAACAGCATGTCAGTGGCTGTGTTTATCCTTTTCCACCTGGGCAGAGGAAACAGTTCAATGTTCCTCCAGGGAATTAATACATATTACAACCCACACGTTCATTTTCCTCAACAGACAGAAATGGCCAGGCATATTACATGTTTCCAGAAAATACTGAGGTCCTGACAAAGAGGGATTGCTGGGGGAAAAAAATGAGTTTGAGCAGAGATCCTGAATTTAAAGGAAGCCAAATTCCCCAGGATCAGCATGAAACCCTGCCTGCTTTCCCCCCATGCTGAGGTACACATGCACAAGTGGAACATGGACATGCAGAGCCTCTTGTAACAGCTTCTGACAGCACTGTGAGAGGGGAATGCTTTTCCTGGGTCTGGAAGTGGTGGTGGGAGTCCTGCGAGCCAAACCACATCAGTGTCTGCCCTGGAATGCTGCTGGGCTGAGAAGGCAGCATCTGCAATGGGGCTCATGGGGGCCTTCCCCCTCTCCCTGTCTCTTTCCCACCATGATTTACTTCCACTTGCTGAGAATACTTCATCTCATACCCTTTAACAAATTCTGCCAGTGGCTTCCTGGGAATGGATTCATTCCCATGCCTGTAATTCCACAGCAGTGACTGAAAAATGAACAAATCAGTATTCTTCCTCTTCTTTTTCTTCCCTTAACCCACAGAGCTTTGATAAAAAATGCTACCTGCAAGAAGCTACTCTCCCCAAACCTTGGATAACACCTGTAGTTTTCCTAGACACAGCAAGGCCAACAAAGAGCAATAAAAATGTCAAGGGATGCCCATGTGGGTTTTGCCTTGTAGAGGAGAGGGGACAGGGTGGACAAGGCCTGTCTAGAGATAGTGAGGGTGGGCAACATCACTGCCAACGATGGCAGGGAGAAGGGACAAGGGAAGGCTGGCGGGCAGCTGAAGCCTTACGGCAAGAGAGTGGTACCAAGGGCAGGTCTTCTTGGAGAGATCATGGCCTGGCGCAGACTGGGAGGTGCAAAGAGGAACCTGAGCCCTGAAGGCAAGACCCAGGTCTCAGCCTGCCATGTCAAGCTCCCAGCAGGGATTCAAGCCAAGATGCTGACTCTGCCATTTTTTTATTCCCAGATTTTTAAGTGGCTGCTCTACAGTACTTACCGAGTTTGGCACAGTCTGGGCTCAAAGCAGCGTGAGATCCAAACAGAGCCACTGCTAACTATACACCTCTAGTTAAACACACACACATGGTGGGTGGTTCTTGGGGTGCCTGAGATGAACACCACTGAAAGCTCAGAGAGTCTCTTGGGGAAAGCTCCATTGCCCTCTGATGCCCTCAGCTCCTCCTGAGGCACTGGCTTCCTCGCACTGTCCAGGGTGGGATGCTAGGTTGGGATGCCAGGTCCACGGGCTCAGGCTGGTCCCTTGCCAGGTGCTTAATGTCACTCCCTCCTGCCCTGCCCCCCCAAACTCCATTTTCAGGACACAGGAGGGCAGCAAAGGAGGAAGCAACACGTATTCTGTGAGCAGCTCTGACATGGGAGGCTGCAAGGTCAGCGGCCCCTCCTCTCCACCAGTACAACCTAAACCCAACTTGAAATGAAACAGTGTTTATTAAAATTGACATTTCTATGGTGTCTGCCCAGCTGATTAGAAGTAACAGCTGTGAAGCCAGCAGCGAGGAGGCCCAATATCCCAGAGGCTTCAAAAACACTTTATATCCTGCTTTATTACTGATTTAACAGCCACCTGAAAAGATTTGAGTCAAGTTCCTGCAGACTGAGGGGAGCGCACAGCTCCCCGTAAGCACCTGCAGCACCTCTCTGGGGCAGGGACACACACCAGGAGCGGTCATGCGAGCATCCAGGGCACCTAGGAGGGTCTGCTGGCACCTGCAGAAGGTGGAGGTGATTCCCAGCTGCTCCAGGTTGGGCAGTGAAGGATGGAGGTGCTGCTGGCAGTGCCTCAGAGGCAGGTATGCTCCTCCTCAAAGTGATGGCAAAGCACATTCGGGAAGGTTTTCTGTGGCAGAGGAATATTGAATTCATTATGCTTCAGGGAAAAACTCAGAGGTTAAAATGAAATGGCAGCAGGTGCATCTAATAAGATTACAAGGTTCCCCTGGGATGCACTGGGAGAGCAGTTTCACTGTGTATTTCAAACAAAGCTATACTGTTGAAATCAACAGGATTTCAGTTGCAAAAGGCAAGCTAATTGGGAATTCAGCTCCTAATTATTCAGGTATAAGGCATAACACAGCCAGAGATGTGCTCAAATAAAATCTGCTTGATCCAAGTTAGGAAGAACAAAGTGGATGTACCTCCTGAGTACAAATGTATGAGACCTGAGTATGGAGATACAGGTGCAAAGTACACCTTGCAGAGATTTCTGTACTGTCATTAAAAAGACATTACAGTGAAAACAGAATGAAATATATCACGCTAAAATACCATTTAGATTCTGAGGCTCTCTGCTTTAATACCTTGCACAGCCTCAGAGGAGGGGCTAGGTATGCCAGCATATCACCCTGAACTAAGCAAGCAGTTTCCAGATCTGTAGCTTACAGAAAACCTTATGCAATGAACTGAAATAAACCTTAGACACTATTTTACCATATCTGTAAAAAAATTAGAACAAACTGTAATTCTGCCATGTTGCACGTAAGCAGAACCTGTACAGCCACCTTTCAGATGTGCTTGTAAGGCAGAGCTGACAGCCTGAATGGAAGAGATGCTCTGAAGATCCTATACAGCCCTCAAATAAATCTCTGAATTTCTATTTGTGCCAATCAATCTGGCTTTCCAAGTGTCAGCTGGTAACACATCTGTCAGCATCCAAGTGCTGCAGTTACAGGGTAAGCTGTATTCACAGCTGGAAACTTAGTTTAGTGATTGCTTACACTTAAGTGAAAGATAACCCTGGATTATGCATTTCACAGAGTACAGGTTAAAAACAGGACTGGGGTTTGTGTTAATGCCAGTACAATGTTTCTCTCTGAGCCCAAGCACATACAAGGTTGCCTGTAGTAATGTTTTCCCTCAGTTCCACCCTCTGTGCTGTCCAGGAAAAATAAGGGAGAGCTCTCACTGCAACAAAGGGACCCACCTGCACAGCTTGTAGATCCAAAAGGAGATAGCTTAAACTGTAAAAAATCTTCTCCTATTCTCTGTGGGAAGCCTCCAGCTTTGGCCTGAGAGCATATGCTTGCTCACCTTTATATCACACGTTGAGTTGCATGCTGACAGCTGCTATTCATATCAGCACAAGGTGTCCAGGTACCCCTGGGATCCTGTAGGGCTCAGGTTAGGAGAGCACCCCTGAATGTTCTACCTGACAAGAGGGCAGGGAAGTAGACATCTTAGCTAGCTAAGTAGAAATCTGTTCCTCAAGCCAGCTCCAGTGGAATCATGTGCAAACCAGAGCCCTAGTTAAGTCTACAGGAAGAGACAAAGATTTTAAAATCCAGCAAGTAAGGAAACAACTTTACCGTCACTCAGAAGCACTTCAAGGGGTCACAATCCATCAATTAACAGGAATGATCACACATTTGACTGTAAAAGAGATGTAGATCCTTCTACACTTTCAGTGAAGGTTTCCCAGAGCTTTATTCACAAAGGAGCACTCGTTTAGCTCTCTGGGAGGTAACTTCAGCAGCCTGGGTCTCATGGGGGAACCTAACCCAGTTTTCTGGACAGCCATCCTGTGAAGCAGCATCCCTGCATTCAGCAGTGTAACAAATGAAACACCTGGGATAGCTTCTGGAACTGCTAGGAGAGAGAGACAGGCCCTCTCTCCAGGCCATCCTCCTTGTCCCTCGGACTGGGAACTCCTGTAATGCCTCATCCTCTGTCTCTCCCCCAGAGACGCTGGAACCACTCTCTCACCATCAGTGAGAGCTGGTGAGAGCAGCCAGTGGCTCAGGGTAGCTCCCAGTGGGGCTGTCCAGGGCTGCAGCAGGGAGCAGGACAGCTCAGCCCCTCTCCCCAGCTCCCAGTGGGGCTGTCCAGGGCTGCAGCAGGGAGCAGGGACAGCTCAGCCCCTCTCCCATGCCAGCCCCCAGGATCACTGAGCCCATCTGCAAGGGTGGCATGGTGGCTCTCGAGGTGACAGTCCTCACTGAGTGACACAAGGGTTTTATCACGTCTGTCCTGAGGGCTGCAGGGTAGGAAATCAGCCCTTCCCATCCCACCACATGGGAACTGCCAGCTTTTCCACCCAGTCAGCAGCTTCCTTAGAACTGCGGCCCACCATGAAACAGAATGTGGGTGCAGATATTTTAACACTGTTTTATGATTTCTCACAGCTTCACCTCAAAGGCAAGGTGCTTTTTAATTCTGGTTCATTTTTAAACAGCAGGAAATGTAGTTTAATACATTTTACAAAAGTGGTAAGAACAGAAAAGAAAAATGTAAGCAATTGGGAGAATAAATGGAACAGGAAACTGAATGCTGTACCTGCAAGACAGTATGTACTTTTCATGCAGAACTGATTAGAATGAACCAGGGGGTTTAAGAAAGCAAGAAGTGTGTACTAGAGAAATAGTGGGATGCCACTGCTGACACAGAGATCTTTATCCCAAACTACTTCACTCTTGGCTCTTTACCTCCTTGTGTCCCAGTTTTCCTAAAAGGGAAATCAACTGCTTCCTTTCCGGTAATTAGGAGGATAACCCCATCACTAACTGGTGCTGTTGGCACATCTACTGGTGATGACAGAGGGGGGCTGGGCCAGGAGGGCTCCCCAGGCTTGGCCAGCGTGTGTGGGAAGCAGGCTGAAATCCCTGCACTCTGCTGCAAGCTCAGTCCCCTTCCAGCTGTCAGTGAGCTCTGCAGCACTGACTGATGAGGCTGGGGCTGTGTCCGTCCCTCTGCACTCCCCACCTGTGGGACAGGGAGAGCTTCATTGCTGCAAAAGCCTCTCCTGCACGGCTGCAGCCCATTAAGGAAACTGCAGTCTGTGCCAGTCCACCTTAATGTGCTGGGCTGTGAGCTATGGCTGTTGAGGAGCTGATTCAGAAATGATTAAGTGGCTCTTGCTCCAAGGGCAGCTACTTTGGGATCAGGGATGGATGACAGCCGGGCACAGCCACTTCCTCTGCTGCTGCACGTTACCTCACACATGTTTCCAGGCCAGGCCCTCAGAAGGAGGGAGGGTGACTGAGGTTCTTACCACAGGCTGGTTCAATACAGACCCTGTCAGGTACACACACATGTGTAACACACACATGTGTAAGGCCATGTGCCATGCCTTCGCAGTTGTTCTCCCACACACCTAACTCATTCCCACCCACAAACTATTTTCCCACCCATAAACTATTTTTTTCTCTCTGTTGCAAGTGCCTGTGTGTTTTTAAAGAGAGAGAGCAGTGCCTGAAGGACGTGGAAGTGGCAACCCAAAAAGCGGGAGATGCTATGGGCTCTGAGGGCCTTTCCCAGAGCTTGGCACTTGTGGCACCTGGGAATGAGCAGCAGGGGAATGTGCAGCGAGCACATCTTTGTCCCCTCTTCTCAGCCCAGAGACTGTGCTGGAAACAGCACAAGCAACTTGTCTGGGAGACTGCCTCCAGCTGCCAGTCAGCCATGCTGGCTGCACTCCTTTGTTCCTCAGCCTTTCTCTTAGGGCCCTGCTCAGAGAGAGACTGCAGCGTGTGCTCAGCAGCTGGGCTCCATGCCCACACAAAAGGAAGGCAATGAGATGTCTGACACACTGGCAGAGCAGCTTGTTTGTGCCAAAGGAAAGAGGCCATGTCAGCTCTGGCTCTGCACTAGGAATGGCAGTGGGCTTCCCCTGTGGAGATCAGCAGGACAAGAGGGTGCCACAGAACCAATTGGTGCAGGTTGTATTTCAAAGCTGAATGGCTGAACAGCAATACTCACCTGCAAGGCAGCAGGCAGGGCTCACACAGAGAAGCAGCAGCACACTTATGAGACGCTGAAAGCCAGCATGTCACTGCTCCCACAGCAGTGGCTCTTGTGCCACCATGCTGCCCAGCTCCCTCCCATATCCCTCCCATAACCCAGGGGCTGCTCCAGGTAGGCTCCAAGGGGTGCTGGGCTCAGGGGAGAGGAGTCTGGTGCAGTGGCAGAACAGGAATACAAGTCAGACCTCCAGGCTCCCACTCTGGTCCTCATGCCTGTCACCTTTAGCTCCCTCGTTCATATGAACTGACTCTGTTTTATATATAATCTACATTTTTATTCTTAGCCACAGCTATGCCTCCAAAACTACTCAGACCACTGGGGTTTGACAAACGCCTAAGAAAAGCTCATTTTGCAGCAGCAGTTGCAGATTTACACTGAATATGATAACAACTACCCCCTGCTGCTTCTACCCTGAAAGCGAAGGATTGCATCGAGCAGTGCCCTTCTCGTGGAGTTTGTGACTGGTGGCCACTCCTGTAGTGCTGCTTCAGATCCCTGTTATTTTATTATCCCCATCTTTACGAGTTCCCAGGGAAAGTGCAATCACAGCTTTGCGGCTTCCTGGAGCAGCTGTCCCCCTGCACTGCTGCAGCCAAAAAAGCTGACACCAGAGCCTGGCACTCTGCTTTTTATTGCCGTTCTACTCCCAATTGGAGCAACAAGGAGCATGCAGAGTCATGTACCAACCCAAGGAGATATTAGCTAATTGAAATTGTGCCCCACTGCCCTAAACGCTAGTCACTTAAATCAATCTCTTCCTTCTTCCTCTCACCTCCATCTCATTCTCTCCACCTTCCCTGCGCCTTCATCCTTCCCTCCCCCTCTCCTTCTCAGCCCCACCATCTGACTTCTAATCCCTCTAGGGCAATTAGAGGCAGGACCAACGACAAAGGGAAGGCCACAGGAAACCCTGTTATTGCTGCTCTGCCCTCCCTGTCCCCTCGGGTGGGCAGCACCCAGCCCGCTGCAGGGCCCCAGCCGCAGCCGGGGCGCCCGCGGGCGAGGGCCTGCCAGCGTTCTTATTTCATCTCGGAGAAAAGGAACTCTGCTGGAATTTTATCAGGGAGCTTGGATTAAATTGACAGCTGCCTTTTGTTTTGTTTTTAAAGACCTTCCCTTCAGAGCACAGCATTCTGCCTGGATTTTGGCGGGGGGGGAGGAAATCCAACACCACGCAAGGGTACAAGCCCCTCCTTTAAGAGAAAAATCCATTTACTTCACTCCATATATATTTTAAGTGAGGCCATTTTTAAGGACCTGACATCTGCAAAGCGATCCCCACTCCCATTTTATTTCCCTTCGCTGGAGCCACGAAGGCAGCAGCTTCTCCTCCCCGGTGCAAGTGTCACTGAGGCTGACAGAGGGAAACGATGGAGTCCTCAGCTCACCACGAGCGCAGTCATCTTCAAACGCTGCCAGCCCTGCCGCACACAACGCATCCTGCATCCCCTTCCACGGCCGGGCATGCCAGGCACGGGACAGGGGTGCGCAGGCAGCCGGGGACATCCTCGGGAGCACAGGGACATGCTCGGGAGCACAGGGACATCCTCAGGAGCACGGGGACATCCTCAGGAGCATGGGGACATCCTCAGGAGCACAGGGACATCCTCGGGAGCACAGGGACATGCTCGGGAGCACAGGGACATCCTCAGGAGCACAGGGACATGCTCGGGAGCACAGGGACATCCTCAGGAGCACAGGGACATCCTCAGGAGCACAGGGACATGCTCGGGAGCACAGGGACATCCTCAGGAGCACAGGGACATCCTCAGGAGCATGGGGACATCCTCGGGAGCACAGGGACATGCTCGGGAGCACAGGGACATCCTCAGGAGCACAGGGACATCCTCAGGAGCATGGGGACATCCTCGGGAGCACAGGGACATGCTCGGGAGCACAGGGACATCCTCAGGAGCATGGGGACATCCTCGGGAGCACAGGGACATGCTCAGGAGCATGGGGACATCCTCGGGAGCACAGGGACATCCTCAGGAGCATGGGGACATCCTCGGGAGCATGGGGACATCCTCGGGAGCACGGGGACATCCTTAGGAGCACAGGGACATCCTCAGGAGCACGGGGACATCCTCGGGAGCACAGGGACATGCTCAGGAGCACAGGGACATTCACAGGAGCACGGGGACGTCCTCAGGAGCACAGGGACATCCATCACAGGGGCAGGGGGACATCCACAGGAGCACGGGGACATGCTCAGGAGCATGGGGACATCCACAGGAGCACAGGGAGGCAGATGCTGGCACGCTGCAGAGCCCATGCAGGCAGACATGCTGGGACACTGTGACCATGTTCACAGGGGGCTTAGGATGAGGGAAGAGACGAGGATCTGACTCCATGCTTCAGAAGGCTTGATTTATTATTTTATGATATATATTACATTCAAACTATACTAAAAGAATAGAAGAAAGGATTTCATCTGAAGGCTAGCTAAGAATAGAATAATAAAGAATGATAAAGGTTTGTGTCTCGGACTCTCTGTCTGAGCCAGCTGACCGTGATTGGCCATTAATTAGAAACAACCAACATGGGCCAATCACAGATGCACCTGTTGCATCCCACAGCAGCAGATAATCAATTTTGTTCCTGAGGCCTCTGAGCTTCCCAAGGAAAGGATTTTCCATGCGGGATGTCTGCGGCAGGACACGTGGAGCAGGGCCCGGGCGAGCAGGCAGGCTCAGCGCTGCGCACACGCGGGAGCCGTGCCAGCAGCTACACACAACCCATCCCAAACTGTGTGTGCCCAACAAGGCACGTGCACGGGCAGAAGGCATAGAGACACACACAGACTGAGCTGATTGCAACCTCAGGCACTGCCAACAGCAAGAGGTATTAACAAACATTTAACCGAGTCAGCTGCCTCTTGCCTTCCTTGCTTTAGTGGCTGGGTCTTGCACACCCTTTGAACAGATTTGAAAGCATTTGTTCTCTAGATAACACAGTTTGGGCTTTGTATATATATTTGGGAGGCAAAGTCTAACGCAAGGACATAAAATTATTGAGGATGCCAGCAGAGATTACAGCATGAGCGGTGAGAAGTCTAGATACATATTTATTGCCTTACAAACAATTCTGGGTTTGGTACAAAGCAGCAGTCTTTCTCTGTACTGCAGGGTGGTATGGAGGAGGAGAAGAGTATGCTAATTCTGTACTAAAAGAATACAAAATAGAGATGGCAGTCTAATAACAATGCTAAAAAGGTGCAGAAAGAGGATGCAGGGTGGTAAGGTTCACACAAAGGAGAGGCATATCTCATGGCAAAGGACTCTGTCAACCTGAAATCCAGGCATTTCACAGACATAAGCTACTGTATTTTCAATAAATTTACCTACCCAGATGCCTGCTCTCACTTCTGGTTTTTTGCTATTGATGTTTTCATACTTTCAGATGATTCTCTGCCTGCCATCCCTTTGCAGAAGAGCTAAATGAGCATTTGGGGGATGGAAAAAGCTCGGACACCAATGACATGTGCGCTGCTCAGTGCACCAAGACATTTGATAGGGGAAAAAATAAAAACACTGGTTTGCCTCATCCTTTTTCCTCTTGGCACTTTAGATTTTATCAACATCAATAGTAACCCTAACTGATTTCAGAAGAAGAAACATTTAAAAGCCAGCTGGCATCCTTTAAAAACCTTTAAGCTACATGTGTTTTTTGCTCCTCCATCCACAGGAACTGCATTCAAAAAATGCTATTTCATTTATTACAAAATGGCCACATTTTCTTACTCCTTCCTGCCTCCCATCACTCCTTTTTCTCTAAGCGGGCATGTTTACAGAGACTCGAGAACTTCCAGCCTCAATATCCCAGGAAAATGATCCCCTTGCTACAGGCTCTAGCTGGCAGGCTATAGCTGCTCTCCCCAAGGCAGGGCAGAATGCTTTGGTGCTCAAAGGCCAAGCTGGCAGCATCTTCATCCCCAGTCTCTTATAAAGATTGCACCAAGACCAGTCACTGCTCCCTGCCTCTGGTCACATCACTGGGATAAAAGAGGAGAGCCGAGTACTCTGTTAAACAAAGAGGGTTATGCTAATTTTATGCTAATTAGGTGTATCAATGCGGCCCTGCTATAGAATTGCTTCCCTCTGCCCAGGCCTTGTTCAGCTGCAGAAAGGATGACAGGGGGAGCTGACAAGGCACAGCAAGGATGAATGCAATGCAGAGAGTCCAGCTGCACTCAGAAAAAGAAAAAAACTCTGTTACTTTTGGTGGGTTTACTCTCTTTGTGGCTCCATTCCCTTCCAATGCAACCCTTGGCAAGGCTGCCGAGCTCTCAGCCCCAGAAATAGCATGTCAAGTAGCAGAAAAACCAGAGGGGAGGGGGAGATGCAGATAAAAATAGAGAGAAATGTTGATTGCATTGTTACTGCTTCAATTAAGCTCAGACACTTCAGCCTGATGAGTCAACAGCAATGACAAGAGGGCACAGACAACAAGAGCAACTGCAGTGCAAACCAGTTTTTCAGTGCAACTAATGTGGAAAGCACTGAACTCCCAAACCAGTGGCTGTGGCAGGGAAAGGAGGAAGTGCTCTAACACTGTCCTTCCTGCAGCAGTCTGAGCTCAGCAGCAGAGGCCACGGAAGGGTGGTGAGTTGGTAATGAGCGGGCAGGAGAGCTGGGACCAGAGCGGCCCTCCCGGCCCAGCGTGCAGCACCGCGAGTGGGGCAGCGTCAGCGGTGCTCTGGAAGCCAGCTTGGCTTGCTCAAATGCAGCCACCGGCAGAGACTGGGAAGTAACAGATGGGTATAATCACAGGCACCAAGGCACAGTCCCTTCTCCATCAGCCCATGTGATGCACATTTTCTCTGTGAGAACAGACTGCCTTGCACCCCCCCATGAGTGGGGATGATCCAGCTTCCTCCTCCTTCCACCTCTGCTGCTGGGAGCTGACAGAGCAGGGATTTTGGTCAGGGCAGCCGTGCAAACACAACATATGCTGAGTGAGAGGGAGGACCAGTAGCGCTACAGAATGGGAAGCTGGGTGGAGCAGCCACCAAGCTGCCCCTGTCAGGGTGGAGGGTGGGCAGAACCTCTCAAATAAGCTTTGGTTGGGGTTGTCTGTGGCTGTGTCACCCACTCTGTAAAGTCATCTCTGAAAAGCACGGAAGAGATGCAGTTGGTCACAACTTCAAACAGTCTGTCTCTCAGCCCTGCCACACCAATCCCTGGGAAATGTTCACCTCTCCCTGTGAAGTAGTTTACAACACATATAACACCAGCATTTATTGCACCATCTGCCAGCACTCCTTTTTTTACCAACCCCATCAAAGGAAGGCTGAGGAAGTCATGGATGGAACCACTTCTGACCAGCAGCAGTGCCATAAAGCTCTGCTCTGCAGCCTGGCCTGCCTGGGTTATCCCACCACGTTCCAGTTCATTCCATTCTTGTCCTGACAGTGCAACGTAATGTTCTTACACTCAGAGCTTGTGTTAGCCCAGTGTCCCATCTCGGACAGTAGCCAGCCACAAATTCTTAGGAAAAGCGTAAAAGGAGCAAGGGGGGATGCACAGTAAGCTGGCCCCTGGGATCCCTCCCAGCATCCAGCAATTAGCATTAAGAGCACCCTGTGCTGGTGACTGTATACATCCAACACCCTTGTTCTTACCTGCAAAGCTCTCCTTGGTGCATTTAAACAATTCCTTTTACATACAATCTCTGCAGCAGGAAATTCTGCATATTGCTGTGTTGTGCATCGGTTGATGTTGTGCAGAAAAACAAACAAAACAACCCCAAAACATTCTTCTGCTTTAAACCTCCTACCCACTCCTGTGCTGCTGAAATGCTCCAGAGACATTACATTACCATGCTCTTTTTCCTTGACAGTGAGGAAATCTCACATTGGGGCAGTTCCCTGGGCACCCAGCTGTCTCCTGAAGTTCCACCCATGTCTCCCTTAGGGAACAGCTTTTCAAGTGATTCCCACCTGTTTGTCACGGACTGGCCAGCCACAATCCTGGCAGGGATACACAATTTTAGGATGATGCTATGCCTAGGTTAGAAAAGTCCCTTTTGAACCTAGAGGCCCATCAATGTGCGTGGTTTGGGCTTGCTGTGCCTGCTGCTATTTGAGAAAGAAATGGTGCCAAGCCCCTGCCTCCTTTGTCCAGGGGAGGAGCCCAGTTACACAGGGTGGCATTTGGCAGGAGTATGGAAACTCCTCTCTGGCACAGCCTGGCACAGCCTGGCGCTCCACTGCCAGTCCCTCCCAGGCCAAAACTCACAGAGAATACAGTGCAACACCAGGGTTTGCTGAGCAGGGCTGACATCGCTGCAGAGGAAATGCCACGGCGAGCAAGGGTGCTCGCCATGGGAATAGCAAGTGCACCTGGGAATTGCTCTTTACCTTCCCAACTGGGGCGGCGTGAAAGGAAAATAAGCGTCCGTGGAAGTGCTCAGCAGCACCTGAGGTGAGAACCTGCACACGCCACTGCACAGGGAACATACAGTTATGTGCTCCCGAGACACGGATCAGCCACAGAGGAAAGGGGCTGGCGCAGGATTAGAGAGAGCAACACTTGAAAGTCTCAGATCCTGTGTTTGCACACAGGCGGGGCCACATCCAGGGTTCACAGTCTTGCTGGTAGCTATTCATCAAAACATTTGCGCTGCCAATTTGGACAGCACTTGTTAAAAATCTGTGCTCGGTTCACAAGGCTTGCACCAGACTGTCCAAATAAATGACTGAATAATCTCTTTTGTTAGTGCTATCTCCCAGTATTTAGGATTACTTCATGCCAGACACGCCGCTGAAGGAGGGAGGGTCGGCATGGGGAGGAGGGGAGAGGGGCTGCTCAGGGGAAGAGCCCAGCCGATATTCATTCTGTTTCTGCTCCATTCCCCTGTGAGATCCTTTCCACCACACTACTGAGCACAACACAATTAGTGAAAAGGGCCCATTTTTCCTGCAGGAGCCAAGGTCCCAAAAAGGTACAGCTTCAACATCATTAGCAGTTCATCTTCTTAAACCTCCGGGCAGCCCCTAGGCAGATCCCCTCATGCAAAGCCCACAGCCCTCCCCCTTTTTGGTGTCTGCTTATCAAACTAATGAAGCACATCTACACTGGAAGGTCTTGAGGTAGAAGACAGCAGCTTAACCATGATTCAGTACATCTCCTTTCCCCTCCTCCTCTTTATCAAATAAAGCAAGCAGAATTTCCTACACTTAAATGGAAGGGAGGAGGAAGGAAGGAGGGTAAGGGGAGGGAGACATTTGTCTAATAATTCCCAGCAGAAGGAGATGTCCGTTTACTTTCTTTGACTAAGCACTTGCATATTAAAAAGGCTCAGTTCCTTAGTGGACAGGATTTGTCAGTGCCTATTTCTACTCAATAGGCCAGGGCTGGCAGTGCCTGCTGCAGGTAGCTGGAGACAGAAGCAACTTTGTGTGACCTCCCCTTGCCCTTGTCTGAGTGCCTCTGTACCGGGTAGCCAGCAGAGGATGCAGAGAGAGCTGAGAGCCCAGGGCCATGGCGTGGGCAAGGGATGCTTCGTGTGCCTTAGTGCTCCAGCAAGGAGACCACTGCAAAACCAGTGAAAGCACAACACGGCTCCATTAGCTTTTTTCCATTCAGTGATATCCGGAAAGGCAATTTCCAGCTTCAGATAAAAACACAGAAATGTCTTTCATCATGTCACTGACCTAAATATAGATGATTACTTCAAGGCAAGAGAAATAAAAAAAAAAAAAAAAAAAAAAAAGGAAAGAAAGCCCTATTCTTATACCTTCAAAAGCTATGAAGCTCTACAAGCAGACTGCAGTAAAGAGGAGCAATAGATAACCAGTCAGATGTAAAGAGAGAGGGAAAGGAATGCATGTCCTCGGATGATTGTCCTGATGGAGCATTGTCCTGGGCCCAGCTGGCACCTGCCCTGGGACACAGGCTTTTTCCACGTCCTCCTGGACACCTGGCTGGCTCCTGGGCTGCCTCCTCCTGGCACCCAGAGCCCTTCCCTGCAGCACAGTACAGCAAGCAGGCCCTTTGCTCTGCCATAGAGCCTCTGGAGTTCAGATTCACATTGATCCCACTCTAACCAGGCCACTATGCTGCCCTGAAGGGTCAGGCCGTGTGTTTCAAAGGGACATAAGGCTGTCCTTGGGCCTAGGGACGTCCTTTGAAACATGTCAAATCTACACAGGAACCAAAGTAGTGCCAGACTCCAGGAGCACTTGAGCATGAACCTAGGACTGCTTGATTGTGCTTCCTCCAGGGTCAGCCTCACATCACAGCAAGGTTGCACTGCTCTTGGGAAGGATAAGTGGTTTTGCTCTCAGTACCTGTGCTGGTTTGCAGCAGCAATCCCCAAAATCACATTGCCAGGGACTCACCACTAACAAGCTAGAAGGCCCTGCTGGAGGGTTCCATTGGCACACACCCTGGAAGCACAGGGGTTTGCAGGAAAGCTCGTTCCACCAACACAGCCCAGCATTAAACACCAGTGACAAGCCAAGACTCTCCATATTTAATGCATGTCTATTTTTTTCTCTCCCAATTACGTGGGTTAAGAGTGCTTTCCATTAATGCAGGTGAGACCAGTGTCAAAAGGAAAAAAAAAAATAAACACAAAGGAAGGAGCTGGAAGCAGATAGCTCAGGAAAGTCCTCCTTGGGGGACATGAGGTTTGCAGAGAAGCAGCATGGACAGAAGTCCCTGGAAGAGTTTCTGCTGATGTGAATGGCTCTGCCAGACAGAGACACCTGCATGCTCACCCCAGCTGGCAGATCTTTGGGTCAGTGGGTTTAGTGAGGTCATGGGCCTGGGCTACACCCGTGTGCCTTGCTCCCTCCACTAATTGCTAGGCAGAAATAAGCCTTGGCCAGGAATAGCTGCACAACAAAACTGTGACAAAGCTCTGTATTTCTTGTCTCATAAAATACCTACTACTTAAACTGTCAGAGGAAACTAAAAGCTACACTCAACTCCAGAGCATAATTTGCTTTATTTTTTCTTCCTGTGGAAATGCACACTTTTGCACTAAAGGCTACTTCTCACGTCTCATTACATGGTCTTTGACTCAAAGGAATCTGCCCTACAGTGTTTGTAAAATGTGCTGCTGGTCTGATAAGACTCAGAAGACTTCTCTAGCACTGTCAGTCCTGTGCACATACCCAGATGACCTGAAAGGCTGCTGGAAAAGCTCTGCTGCCCTCCACGATGGATGCTTGCAGGGCTGGTGAGTTCTGTGTTTCCTGACCTTCAGGCCAGCATGGGCATTGCTCAGTGCATGTGTCCACAGAAGTGAAAAGAGCTGTGTGGTGGGGTAGAGAAATCCACTGCATGATGATTTGCTTTCAAGGGCAGGCACCAACTGGGTTATTATTTCTCTCTTGTGTTTCACTATGGCTGTTCTGAGAGGTACCCATGTAGCTGCAGCCCAATCCCAATTTTTTGTGCCCTTTAAAATCTTTAATCAACCACTCCATGGGCTGAAGATGGCAGCAGGCCGATGCCTTATCCACAAATCAGCAGAGGATTATTTTGGGTTATGATACTGTTCTCTAGTTTCCACACATCCAGTGTATTTACACACATCACCGTGCTAGTTTGCCTCTTTATCATTTTAGCTCGAGGTAAAACAGTCCTACCTACACAAAAGACCTGCTTTTTGCCATCATCACTGAATGTATCTCAGCACCATTAACACTCAGAAGATGTGCAACTCGAAGTTCAGGAAACCCTCAGCAGTGGCAGCTGAAGCAGCACAACTGGAGCTCTGCCGGCGCTACCATGCACAGCGTTCAGGAGCTAAAGGAATGGAAAACCTGAGCACACACAGCCTGAAAGTATGTATCAGTAATATTAAGGGAGAAAATTCTTTGAGCTGTAGAATCATAGAATGGTTTTGGGTTGGAAGAGACCTTAAATATCATCTCGTTCCAACCCTCCACACACAGGGACACCTTCCACTAGATTAAATTAAGTGTATCCATTTTCTGTACTTGACAGAGACAAGAATGCTCTACAAAATGAG